>NC_136270.1:14464678-14622072 GCF_964187855.1 Myxine glutinosa | reverse complement strand
ATACTCCCCAACTATCCCCAATCCCCCATTCCCTAGTCCAATTTTCTGTAAACAACACTCTGTAGAACCGACCTTCCCCTTTTTCCCCCATTAAATGTCGTGCCCAGGTTCACCGCATCTCACGTAGACAACTATAGGACATCTTGCTAGTTATTCTTAGTCTATGTCAGTAAAGGACTCGTTTCCATTAATTCTGACTCTTCGTTGCACCAGAATGTGATTGTATGGCACCAGTAGTAAGTTTAGGACCTTCCAATACCTCCCCGCATCTCTTGCTCATGAAACTACAACAACAACAACAACTACAACAACAGCGGGGGTGGCGCGGCGTCGGCGCGGGGAGTGTGCGTCCTCACTCCGGCTTGGTTAGCCGCCATTGCCCATGTGCTCCGACGGGGTTACCACACAGGGGCTGACTGTCAGCTCCTCGTCAAGGGCGGAGCCCGGTAACCCCCCGCACCCAATAAGAAGTGGCGGACCGATTCCATCTGGGGCGCAGCTAATGAGCCGAGGGCGTGTCACTCCCCGCTGGATATACGCAGCCACTTACCGGAGGTGACGTCAGATGCGCCTGAGCTTGAAGAAGAACGGACGCCACCTCCAGCGCGACGATACCTACCCGCATCTTTGGACCGGACCGGGTCGATTCTGCCCCTGAGCCAAGGTGCACCTTGAGCCATCGATTCTGCCCTTCCTTGCCATCAATCCCTGTGTGAGTCAGTCTTGTCCCGTTTGTCTGTGGTCTGTCGGGATTAAGATAAGACCGTGTATAAGTGCCCACCTTTCTGTGCTGTACCTCTTGTGCCGTGTAATCTAAACGTTCCGCATAACCCATATTATATCCTCCTCCGGAGGTCTTGAGAACTGTACCCCTGGTGTCGTGTCATTTAACCCAGCCGTTGTGTCCTTTCCTTCATTGATCTAGCGTAGCGCGATTCAGCCAACGTTCGAGTATAATCGGGTAACTTGTGCGAACACGGCGGCCATTCCGCTCGGCCCAGCATAACATCTTAATAAGTCGTGTCAGTAACAATTGGTGTCGGGAAGTGGGATCGGGCCCGGAGCGCGTTTCACGCGCTCGAAATTATAACAGCGAAATTTAATTGTGTTTTCCAAAAAAAAAAAAAAAACCCGAATTTTGAAAGTCGCGCTATGGCAGACCAAGACGGCTGGGTTCCGGTAGAGGAGAGTGAGGCAGGGTCGATCCAGGACCAAATTGAGGGACATGAGGAGAGCGAAGCAGTGAGGGTAGCAGGGTCGCAAAATGGCGTCGTCACGCACGAGGTTGCGGGCGCGCAAAATGGCGCCTCGCACATGGCCACGGCGACCGCGCCCGCGACCGTAGTAGCGCCGCTGGTAGATTTGAACCTTTTTTTATACAAATGAAGGCCCTTATAGACAAGAATAGCGAAGAAATGGAAAGCAGAATGATGGGGGTAATGGGGAACCGGATGGATGCTCAGAGTGAGCGATTGGAGGGCCAATTGGGGGTAATGGGAAACCAAATGGGGGTAATGAGGGACGAAGCGAGGGGTACCGGTGAGGGGTTAGACAATAATTTTAAGGGATTAGACAAGAAATTTGGGAAATTAGACAATAGATTAGGGGAAATACAGGAGGGGTTAACGGGGGTAGAAAATAGAATGGCTGCCCAGGAGAATCAGATAGAGGGAGTGAAAAATGGGTTAGAGGGGTTAGAAAACAGTATGGAAGGCAAATTGAGGGACATGAGGAACCAAGCGGAAAGGGAAGTTAAACAAATGGGGCAGCAGATAGAGGGGGTCAGAATGGGGGTAGAAACCAAACTGGATGCTCACAGGGAGGAAATGGAGCAGATGAGGGTGGCATCTGGGCAGGAGATGCAAGTGATGGGAGAAGAGATCAGAAGAGGGGTGAGTGAGGAGGTCGGAGGAGTGCGCGAGGAGGTGAGGCACTGTAAGGAGCGCATGGAGAAGGAGGTGAGAAAGGGGACTGTAAAATTGCAAGGTGGTATAGAGGAGTTGACGCTGGGAGTAGAACAACTGACAGTGGGACAAAAGGAGTTGGGGGACCAGGTAAAGAAGAACACAGCGGTAATAGAGGGTTTAAAATCGACACAGAAGGAGATGAAAAAGGACGTAGGGGTAATTAAAAAAGAGTGTCAGACGGTACATGAGGACCTGACGAGGAGAATGGACAAGGTGGTAGAGGTGATGGAGGTTAAAGAGCGGGAGGTGCGGGAGCACATAGAAAAAAATAAAGTGGAGTTAGAGGAAGAACTTAAAGGGGCGCACGAGGAGATGAAGGAGGTGAAGCAGAAATTAGAAGAAGTGGAGGAAGGGGTGAGCGAAATTAAGAAGCGACGGAGAGAGGATAAGAAAGAGATAAAGGAGGAAGTAAAAGAATTGGTCCAAAGTCTGTGTTCGGATCGTGATGATGTGCTCATTAACCGGATGAGGGATTCGCAGGTGATGGAGGAGAAGCGAAGAGAAAGAGGACCCGGTGTAAGTGGTGACCAATATGGTCGTGCGTATGATGCGCCAGGTGATTTAATAAGCTTGGGGGTCGAGATAGACCCGGATGTTCGTGAGAGGCCAAGAGTGAGGTGTATGGCTGGTCCGGAGGGTATGGAACGAGAGGTGCGAGATGTGGGTGAGCAAGGTTGTGGTGGTATGGAATGGGTAGCGGGTTGCGGAAGTGTGACCCATGCATCGACACCAACAGGGGTAGTTGTTGGAGGGACCGGGGAGGCACGAGAGCCCCTTGGGGGTAATGTACTGTGGGGGCCCGGCCGGTTCGGCCCCGCGCTGACCCCGCAAGGGGCGACGCACGGGGTCCGGCAGGCGGGCAACGACTCGCATACGAGGTGGTCCCACAAGGTCCCACTCGCGCCGTATGACGGCAAGAGTGATCTACGCGCGTACCTGGCGCAGTTTGACTGTGTGTGTAAGGGCAACGGTTGGGGTGAGGACGAAGGTGGAGTACACCTGGTGGCCGCATTGCGCGGCGCGGCGGCGGAGGTGCTGACGGCATTACCAGCGGGTGCTCTCACCCTGCCAGCCCTCCGCGATGCCCTAATTAATCGATTCGGCATTGAACAGCAGAGCGAGCTTGTTAAAGCTCAGCTCGCGCTGCGAAAACGCAAGCCCCAGGAAGCCATCGGGGAACTTGCCCACGACATTCGCCGCGCAGTGGGGATCGCACATGCTAGCATGGCAGCGGATTCCCGGGAAAGCCTGGCGCTGGACCATTTTATCCAGGCCCTCCCGGATATTGAGCTCCGGCAACAGCTCGCCATGTGGCGCCCGCAGACTCTGAGCCAGGCGGCTGACGCTGCGGCCCGTTGGGAAGCAGCGAGGCCCCTGGCCCGGGGGGGCAAGCGTCTCGCAATGGCGGTCCGCCAGGTGGGACCCCCGATGGAGGGCGGACCCCTTAGGGGGCCCGCCCCCGACGTGAGTCCTGACCTGGCGGGCATGGTCCGGAGGCTGGTGGACCAGCGCCTGGCGGGACCTGGACCATGGCAGGCGGCCCCGGAGGTGGCCCGCGGTGGACCACGACCGGGTAATCCAATTCGGACCTACAGGGGGGGAAATTTGGAATTCCGGAGACAAGCACCTTATCAGGTGAGGTGCTATACTTGCAACCGTCTGGGTCACCTGGCGCGGCACTGTCGAGCCACGCGCCGGGATGATCCCCGGTGGTTGAGGTCCTCAACTCCGCCCAGGGGGGAGCGGGTTAGCCGACCCCAGACACCCCCCCGCCAGACCCCGGGAAACTAGAAGGTGTCGGGCACGTAGGGCGGTGTTCGGCAGAAGAGGATGGAGGAGAGCCCTCATTGACGCGACAGGTCATTTATTGTGGCCAAATTGGAACCGGTAGCCTGACAATCAGATGCAAAATTGCCGGCGTGGGGGTAGACGCCGTAGTGGACACAGGAGCTAGCGCCACGATCATCAGCCCTGTGGTCCTTGATTCGAGCGCAGGTGGCTGGGATAAGATCCAGCGCCTGCAAAATTATAGTTTGCAACTTGCTACCGGGGTAACGGCCCCGATCATAGGGCGTGGTTCTGTGACCCTCAAGTTAGGGTCGGTAAGGAGGGAGATAGATGTTTGGGTGGCGGAGGTGTGCGACCCATGTTTAATAGGGTTGGATTTGTTGACTGCCAGCGGTTGTAAAATCGACTTGTGCCGGGGGATCCTGCAGGTGGGAGTAGAAGTGCTGCCGTTAGGGCGAGTGAGCACGGCCGAGAGAGCGGAGCTGGAGGCTTCCGAGGCCGTGACCATCCCCCCAAGGGCCGAGGCGATAGTGCCGGCCCGGTGGGCAGCTCACCCAACGTGGCAGGAGTCCTGCGGCCTGGTCGAACCGGTGGCAGCACAGTCCATACCGGGTTTAATCGTGGGCCGCACCCTTGTAAAAACGGACGGACCGGTAGTGGCCGTCCGAGTAATAAATATGAGTACAGAACCACGCACTATAGTAAGGGGCACGAGGGTAGCTGGCTGCACCCCAGTTGAGGAAGTTGCGACAGTGAGGGGCGAGAACGTCCAGCCGAGCCGACCCCGGGGGGAGCCTTCAATAAGAAGTAGGAATTGGCCCGATCCCATTTGCGAGATGGTAAATCGTAGTAGCGTAGAGTTGGGAGGTACCCAGAGGGAGGCCTTACACAAACTGGTTGGGTCCCATTTGGACCTCTTCTCCCTGTCCACCGAGGATATTGGACGTACGGGCCTGGTGAAACATCAGATCCACACCGGTGAGGCCCGGCCTATTCGTCAGGCCGCCCGACGGCTCCCTTGGAGCAAGAGGGCGGAAGCTGACGAGCAGGTTGAAAAAATGCTCGACGCAGGCGTGATCGAGCCCTCGGGAAGTCCTTGGATGTCACCTGTTGTGCTGGTCAAAAAGAAGGATGGGACCACGCGGTTCTGCGTGGACTATCGCCAGCTAAACAACGTGACACTCAAGGACTCATATCCCCTGCCAAGGATTGATGACACCCTCGATGCCGTTGCGGGCTCAAATTGGTTCTCAACTTTGGACCTCAAGAGTGGGTATTGGCAGGTGGAGATGGATAGGGCAGGGAAGGAGAAAACGGCATTTTCCACAGGTAAGGGACTGTATCAGTTTACTGTGATGCCGTTTGGTTTGTGTAACGCCCCCGCCACCTTTGAAAGATTGATGGAACATGTACTAGGCGGCATGCCATGGCAATCATGCCTGGTGTACCTGGATGACGTCCTAGTACATGCCAAAACGTTCCCCCAGGCAGTAGCTAATTTGGACCAGGTGTTCGGGTGCCTCAGACAGGCAGGGTTGAAGCTGAACCCGAGTAAGTGCACCTTGTTTGCCAAGGAGGTGGCCTATTTAGGCCACGTCATCGGTTGCGAGGGGGTAAAAACGGACCCAGACAAAATTAAAGCGGTAGAGGAGTGGCCCGCACCACGTACCATCAAAGAGGTGCGGGGATTTTTGGGACTCTGCTCCTACTACCGGCGCTTTGTGGCGAAATTTGCGGAGTTGGCCCGTCCCCTCCACCGGCTTACGGAGAAGGGGACGCGATTTAATTGGACACGGGAGTGCCACGAGGCCTTCCAAAAATTGAAGGGGTGTCTAACATCCGCACCCCTTCTAGCTTACCCCACTAGCAACGGGGCATTTACCCTGGACACGGATGCGAGCCAGGAAGGATTGGGCGCAGTTTTGTCTCAGACACAGGAGGGCATGGAGAGAGTGATTGGTTATTATAGTCGGGCCTTAAGTAGGCCCGAGCGAAATTATTGCGTCACTCGCAAAGAGTTATTGGCTATGCTGGCTGCCATGAACCATTTCCACCCGTACTTGTACGGGCGGAAATTTTTGGTTAGAACTGACCATTCCTCCTTGCAATGGCTCCTTCGGTTCAAGGAACCAGAGGGCCAAATTGCCAGGTGGTTGGAAAAGTTGCAGCAGTACGATTTTGATGTGGCCCATAGGGCCGGGAAGGCCCATGGTAATGCGGACGCACTCTCTCGGCGTCCTTGTCTGGGGGAAAACTGCAAATTTTGTGCGAGACACGAGGAGAGGGAACAATTGGGCGATTCGGACCCGACCCTCGTTGTCCGGGCAACCCGGGTGAGAGGGCCAATTTTGCCACTAACCGCAGATGAGGAATTCGGAACTTTGGCATGGAGCACGGCCCAGCAGGAGGATCCTGTCCTGGGGCCAGTGTTCAATTGGGTCAAATTGGGGCAAAGACCAAAGGGGGAAGAGGTCACCCCCCTCGGGGCGCAAACAAAGGCATATTGGGCTCAGTGGAAAACCCTGGAATTGAAGGATAACATCTTGTATCGCAAGTGGGTGGAGGTTCCCTCTGATAAAACTTCCTGGCTGGTGGTAGTCCCAAATAAATTTAAGACCGATATATTGCAACAGGTGCATGGTACCCGCCTCGGCGGCCATTTGGGCAGGACAAAGACGACATCGCAGGTACGCCGGAGGTTTTATTGGGTGAATATGGGGCGCGACATACAGGACTGGTGTCGGAGATGCGACGCCTGTACTGCCAAAAATGGACCAGCACGGAGGATGAGGGCCCCCCTTCAATTACACCAGGTGGGGGCCCCCCTAGAGCGGGTGGCCATGGATATCCTAGGCCCACTACCCCGCACCCGCCTAGGTAATAAGTACATCCTCGTTGTGATGGACTACTTCACCAAGTGGCCGGAGGCCTACGCCCTCCCCAACCAAGAAGCAGGGGTGGTAGCGCAGGCCTTCGTGGAAGGATTTGTGTGCCGGCATGGGATTCCACAGGAGTTGCACACCGACCAGGGACGAAATTTTGAGAGCAAATTGCTAAAAGATGTGTGCAGTCTCCTGTCAATTCGGAAAACCAGAACAACACCTTTAAGGCCTCAATCTGACGGGATGGTGGAGAGATTCAACCGAACTCTAATCCAACAACTGGCACTGTTCACCGCCACCCGTCAGGATGACTGGGACGAACATCTCCCTTATTTGCTCATGGCCTACCGAACCAGCCAGCACGGGGCCACCGCATGCAGTCCAGCGTTGCTTATGTATGGGCGGGAGTTACGGGCTCCCGCCGACTTGCTATGCGGTCCCGTGCCAGACACAGTGGTTAACCCGCCGAGGGAGGGGTACGCACGTCACCTAGAGGAAGGCATGGAGCTAGTCCATGCCTTCGCCCGCCGCCAACTCCATCTGGCGGGGGAAAAGATGAAGCGCAGGTACGACGACCGGAGCCAGGGGAGTCAATACGCTCCGGGGATGAGGATTTGGTTCTTTAATCCCCGGAGGCGGAAGGGAAGGTGCCCAAAACTCACCTCCCCCTGGCAAGGCCCAGGAGTCGTCCTGTCGCAAATCTGTGACGTGGTTATTAAGATCAAAATGGGGCCACGAGCCCTCCCTCGGATCGTCCACGCCGACCGGATAAGGCCTTACACCGGCGAGCAGGCGCCCCCGTGGATTGCCTCGGCTTTAGATGCCGAGGCGGGACCCAGTACCTCTGAATAAGGGGGGCTTATTAGTGCCAGAGGACTGGGGGATTGATGAGCGATGGGCCCGGTGGGTAAGGGTGGCATCCCTGCCACCCTCACCAAGGTGGGGCAAAGGAGCAATAGTTTATGGGGTGTATGGCAGTGAAAACTAGCCCGGGTGGGTTAGGATATGGTGTGTAGGGATCTAGCGAAGATGACATTAGGTAACGTTAAGGTTAGATAGTGACTGATACCTGTAGTGGGGACGCAGGTAGTTTAGTGTGGATGATAATGACGAGGGAGCGCAATAGTTTAAAGGGACGACTGGGAAGCGCAAGTTTCAGAAGGGAGTAGTTAGATGAGATGATGCTGTGTGAGAACTGGACAGGTGTGTGGAGCAGTGTGGAGCAGTGTATGAGTAGTGAGTGTTGTGGATCCGCGCGAATGCGCTTGGGGAGAGAAGGGTGCAGGTGGCACCAGGTGTGAGAGCACAGGTGTGCAAGTGCAGGTGTGTGGAATACATGGAGTAAGTGGTACGGAGTGGTGTGCATGGTGCGAAGGTGTGGATGGGGGAAGAGTGGACCCCCTTTTCACGGATACCCGGACCGGGTAGTGTAAGTGTTAGGTAGAGGGTATAGGTAAATTGTGGTTGAATATTGGCATCTGTGGTGCGTGGTGGAAGAATGATGGATGGATGGGTGCATTAGTGTCGTGGAAATGGCTGGGCGTGTAGCCTGTTAGTGTGTGTAGTTGGTTGAGCACTCCACCACTGTGAGGATGTCGGCCAGGTGAGGCCGCAGGTGGGCTCTGGGAGCCGGTAGAGTTGTGGATGGGGCCCGAGGATCCGGAGGACGGACCCGGGTAGCCCAGTGCCAGAGAGGGCACCGAGTGGGGTGAGCGCCAGAGGGCCTTCCCCAGGTAGATAGGTTAGGGTGAGGAGCAGGTAAGCTCGGGTGGCAACTACAGTGGTGGAGGTGTGCAGGTGGGTAGACCTGCTGGGAGAGCTACACGTCACAGCCCAGAAATTGTGCGAAGGCACCGGGAGATGAATCGGGGGAGTGAGACCCCAAATTGAAAAGCACCACAGTTTGGCCAATGGGAATTGGTTTTTAGAACCCATAGTGTAAGAGGGCCAATGGTTTGGCAGGAGAAAGACCCCGGGTAATGTAAAGTTGTTAAAGTCATTTAGGAAATAGTTAGGATTGATGAACCTGTCGCACCATACGCAGCCACTTACCTGTGGTGATGATGACTCCACACCTGTGTTTTCTTTGTTCTGTGTGCAGGAAATGAGAATTGCTGTGTGGATTGGTGAGACGCATCACGACGTGGATGAGACATTGGGGTGATTCCATCTCTCCCTCCCTAGGAAGGAGGGACTGATGATGAATTGGTGATGGCAAATTTTGATGTTGAATTGGAGATGGCAAATTTTGATGAGAGTTGGAAATGGCAAATTTGATTGGTTAGGAGGGAGAGAAGACGAATTTGGTTTATGGGAGGAACGGGGAAGACAGTAGGGACGTTTGTTGATTTGTAAAGTAGATGTTTATGGGTAGTGTTGTGTTTTGTGGATACAGTAAGGGGTAAGGAAGGGGCAATGTAGGTTACCTGGTGGGGGTGGGGGGGGGGGCGTACGGTAGGAACGTACCTGTCTCACCTGGTTCCCATGTGCCCCCAGTGTGCATCACCTTGTATTGCGTGCACTTTTGCGCCCTTACCACCTTACTCACTTGTCTTCTTCTTTTGTCTCCCACCTCCGAGGATCTGGCTTTGGGGCAGAGAGAGAGGAGAGAGAGGTGCTGGCTCCGCAGTTGTGGGCCTGTACTTTCGCTGCTTGCTGCCTGGATCGATACACCATATGGACCGCAATGTTTGTGGCCACCCACAATGGATCGCAGTTCTTTTGCGGCCAAGCACCACCCGTGGATGGACCTATGGGTCAACGTGGCACCTATGCCATACAGGTGAACCACTAATAGTTGGACCCTGACACCACAATACAGAAATGGACGCGGTTGGCGCCTTTCTTTATTTTTAAAGAAGCAAGAAGGCCAAGTGCACCACATGAAGGCAAGACCAGCGGCAGAACATCGGCCGGCTGCGACACCACCGGTGATTGTTGAACACTTTATTGGTGCACCGGATGGTGCTGACTGTACATTATGGGGTGGTGCTTTTGGTGCTTGGATGGGGTGCTCTGCACATTATTAAAGGCCGTAAGGCCACAGAACACTCGTGGGTTGGTGTATCGATGCTGGCATGCGTGCTCTCTCTCTATGCATAACATCTGCATGTGTTCCTCCAAAAACAGGTCCTGGATCGTAGTGTAAATATCAGTGTAGTCTTGTGTAAATAATGCTCCCTACCGGCTGTATGTTTAGTTTGAGGATTCTTTCCGCGATTCGGTTATCCTGTGGGTGTGTTTCTGTGAGGAGAAGGGTGCAACGTCGCAGGGGGACATATTTACTCATTTGTGAACATCTGTAAAACTGTCGCACTCAGGGTTGAGTTAATAGTAGAGGGAACTACATCTGAGTGCCACACTAAAGTAAGTAAAAATTTATCGGGTCGGGACGCCCCGAGGTAGAGAAGGGTGCAATGTTGCGGATATGGGATTTGGCCTCCATCCATATCCGCTTGTAAATATTCCCCTATTTCCCCAATACTCCCCAACTATCCCCAATCCCCCATTCCCTAGTCCCATTTTCTGTAAACAACACTCTGTAGAACCGACCTTCCCCTTTTTCCCCCATTAAATGTCGTGCCCAGGTTCACCGCATCTCACGTAGACAACTATAGGACATCTTGCTAGTTATTCTTAGTCTATGTCAGTTAAGGACTCGTTTCCATTAATTCTGACTCTTCGTTGCACCAGAATGTGATTGTATGGCACCAGTAGTAAGTTTAGGACCTTCCAATACCTCCCCGCATCTCTTCCTCATGAAACTACAACAACAACAACAACTACAACAACAGCGGGGGCGGCGCGGCGGCGGCGCGGGGAGTGTGCATCCTCACTCTGGCTTGTTTAGCCGCCATTGCCCATGTGCTCCGACGGGGTTACCACACAGGGGCTGACTGTCAGCTCCTCGTCAAGGGCGGAGCCCGGTAACCCCCCGCACCCAATAAGAAGCGGCGGACCGATTCCATCTGGGGCGGAGCTAACGAGCCGAGGGCGTGTCACTCCCCGCTGGATATACGCAGCCACTTACCGGAGGTGACGTCAGATGCGCCTGAGCTTGAAGAAGAACGGACGCCACCTCCAGCGCGACGATACCTACCCGCATCTTTGGACCGGACCGGGTCGATTCTGCCCCTGAGCCCAGGTGCACCTTGAGCCATCGATTCTGCCCTTCCTTGCCATCAATCCCTGTGTGAGTCAGTCTTGTCCCGTTTGTCTGTGGTCTGTCGGGATTAAGATAAGACCGTGTATAAGTGCCCACCTTTCTGTGCTGTACCTCTTGTGCCGTGTAATCTAAACGTTCCGCATAACCCATATTATATCCTCCTCCGGAGGTCTTGAGAACTGTACCCCTGGTGTCGTGTCATTTAACCCAGCCGTTGTGTCCTTTCCTTCATTGATCTAGCGTAGCGCGATTTGGCCAATGTTCGAGTATAATCGGGTAAGTTGTGCGAACACGGCGGCCATTCCGCTCGGCCCAGCATAACATCTTAATAAGTCGTGTCCGTAACAATATATATATATATATATATATATATATATATATATATACAGTATATATATATATATATATATATATATATATATATATATAAATAAAATGACCAATATACAGTCACGTGAAAAAGTAAGTACACCCCATGTAAAGTTTTGACTTTTTCAACATACAGCTATTTGATCTTCATTTCAACTATATTGATAGATAAAGGTGATATAATATAACAAATATCATGAAACATTTACATTTTGTAGTCCATTGTATAATTTAAATAAACATAAATGCAAATTTCGCATGTGGGAAAAGTAAGTACACCCCTACAAGCCTACATTTATCACGACTTCAAATACCTAAAATTAGAATCAGGTGCACCAGCTCAGGTGCAAATGATTAGAACATGGTTAGAGAGGATCTTGGAGGAACCTGTCTTATTTAAACCTCAGACATTTAGTTTAGTTTGCTCTTTGTTGTTGAAGTGCGTGGCGTCACCATGCCTAGATCAAAAGAGCTCTCTGAGGCCTTCAGAAAGAAGGTTATCGATGCCTACGAGTCTGGGAAGGGATTGTAAAAGATCTCCAAACAATTTGAAATCAATCATTCGACTGTCCGGAAGATCATCGACAAGTGGAGAAGATTCTAAACAACTGCCAACCTCTTCAGGCCAGGCCGTCCCAGCAAGTTCAGCCAGACATCAGACCGCAAGATGCTGAAAGAAGTCTCTAAGAACCCCAGAATGTCATCACGGGACATACAGGATGCTCTTCCCACTGTTGATGTCAAAGTGCACGAGTCTACCATTAGAAAGAGGCTGCACAAATTTGATCTACATGGGAGGTGTGCCAGGACGAAACCTTTGCTGTTCAGAAAGAAGAACAGGGCAAGACTAAAGTTTGCCAATGAACACCAAGGCAAAGACCAGCACTTCTGGAACAATGTGCTCTGGACAGATGAGTCAAAGGTGGAGCTATTTGGCCACAGTACCAGAAGACATGTTTGGCGAAAACCCAAAGACAGCATTTGACCACAAGAACCTGATACCAACTGTAAAGCATGGTGGTGGAAATATTATAGTTTGGGGCAGCTTTGCTGCATCAGGGCCTGGGCAGCTCACCATCATAGACTCCACTATTAATTCTTCATTGTACCAGAGGGTGCTTGAGGATAATGTGAGGCCATCTGGCGGAAAGTTGAAGCTCAACCGAAGTTGGACCTTGCAACATGACAATGACCCTAAACATATCAGTAAATCCACCAAGGAATAGCTGAAAAGAAAGAAATGGAGGGTTCTGGAATGGCCAAGTCAAAGCCCGGATCTAAGTCCCATCGAGATGTTGTGGGGGGATTTGAAACGAGCTGTGCATGCAAGAAACCCCTCAAACATCGCACAGCTGAAAGAATTCTGCATGGAGGAGTGGGCAAAAATTTCTCCCAGTCGATGTCAGAGACTGGTAGACAGTTATAAGAAACGCCGACTTGAGGTTGTTTCTGCCAAAGGGGGCAATACCACCTATTAGAGCCAAGGGTGTACTTACTTTTCCCACATGCGAAATTTGCATTTATGTTTATTTAAATTACACAATGGACTACAAAATGTAAATGTTTCATGATATTTGTTATGTTATATCACCGTTATCTATCAATATTGTTGAAATGAAGATCAAATAGCTGTATGTTGAAATATGTTGAAAAAGTCAAAACTTTACACGGGGTGTACTTACTTTTTCACGTGACTGTATATATCTTAGTATAAAAAATATATCTATCTATAATTCCAGTAATCTCTGTCTGTACGTTTGTCTGTGACCGCTGTTTCTCGACAACCACGGGTCCGATATACTTTTAACTTGCCAGGTATATTGCTGGGGACCCGAGGATGTGCCTTTTCAAGGTTTCATATTAATCGGACAATTACTTACCGAGCTATGTCCAAAAAACGATTCAACCAATCAGAGAGCAGCGAACTATCGCGTGTGCCGAACGTGGCGGGCACACTCTGCCTCGGATGGCACATTTGAGAGCGTATTCATTTATTTCACGTTTGCAAACTATGTTGGCGTTAAACTATGTTTTACAACTAATAAAAACGAATTTGCGATTCATTCGCTTTCCTGCGCGTTTGTGCACGCGATGGCGATTTCTTTACCAAACTCCGGAAGCCGTTCGCTTTGGACCAAACCATTGCATGTAAATAGAGGGGGGGGATTGTCACCACTCGCAAGCCGTTCGCTTTGGACCAAACCATTTCATGTAAATAGAGGGGGGGGATATAATTTTAGATATAGATATAGTACGGGCATGCCCTAGTATATATAATGGGGCAAGTGTTTGTGATTATGTATGTATGTATGTATGTATGTATGTATGCATGTATGTATGTATGTATGTATGTATTGTTACAGACGCGGTTGTGGATGTTGGTTTACCGAGCGGTTTGGTATGACCGCGTCTGCACAGTTTACCCGATTATACTCGAACGTTGGCCGAGTCGCGCTACGCTAAATCAATTGAGGAAAGGACACAACGGCTGGGTTAAATGACACGACACCAGGGGTACAGTTCTCAAGACCTCCGGAGGAGGTTATAATATTTCGGAACGTTGAGATTACAAGGACAAGAGGGACAGCATAGGAAGGTAGGCACTTAATCACGGTCTTATAGTAACCCCGACAGACCACAGATAAACAGGACAAGACTGACTCACACCGGGATTGATGGCAAGGAAGGGCAGGTAGTCGAGGCTCAAGGTGCACCTTGGCTCAGGGGCAGAATCGACCCGGTCCGGTCCAGAGATGCGGGAGGTCTCTCAGCGCTCGGAGGTGGCGACTTCTCTTTCCAAGCTGGGGGCGCATCTCACGTCACGTCCGGTAAGTGGCTGCGTATATCCAGCGGGGAGTGACACGCCCTCGGCTCGTTAGCTCCGCCCCAGATGGAATCGGCCCGTTGCTTCTTATTGGGTGCGGGGGGTTACCGGGCTCCGCCCTTGACGAGGGGCCGACAGTCAGCCCCTTCGTGGTAACCCCGTCGGCGCACATGGGCAATGGCGGCTAACCAAGCCGGAGTGAGGACGCACACTCCCCGCGCGCTGTTGTTGTAGTTGTTGTTGTTGTTGTTGTTGTTGTTGTTGTTTCATGAGGAAGATGGGAGGAGGTATGGGGAGGTCCTAAACTCACTACTGGTGCCATACAATCACATTCTGGTGCAACGAAGAGTCAGAATTAATGGAAACGAGTCCTTAACTGACATAGACTAAGAATAACTAGCAAGATGTCCTATAGTTGTCTACGTGAGATGCGGTGAACCTGGGCACGACATTTAATGGGGGAAAAAGGGGAAGGTCGGTTCTACAGAGTGTTGTTTACAGACAATGGGACTAGGGAATGGGGGATTGGGGATAGTTGGGGAGTATTGGGGAAATAGGGGAATATTTACAAGCGGATATGGATGGAGGCCAAATCCCATATCCGCAACAGTATGTATGTATGTATGTATGTATGTCTGCTCTTCACCCATTGGTTGGACAGCTGACCTGACGCCACCCAACTTGTAACCTGAAATACTTAACCTAAAGTACCCAGAGGACCCAAAAGACCCCTCCCAAGGCCCCAAAAGACTGAGAAGACCCTGAAGACACAAAATATCCCAAAGACCCAGGGACCCCAAAGATCAAAATACACAAAAGACCCAATGGACCCCAAAGAACTAAAATACCCAAAGACCCTGAAGATATGAAAGACTGAAAAGACCCCAAAGACCAAAATGATTCTTTAGACACAAAATACCCCCAAATATCCTTAAAGACCCAAAAGACTGAAATGACAAAAAGACCCCAAAAACCCTTAAAGACCCAAAAGGCCGAAAAGACCTGAAGACCCAATAGACCCCAAATACCCTGAAGACCCAAAATACCCCGAAGACCCATAAAGACCCTGAAGACCAAAAAGACCCCAAAAACCTTGTGAGGGGATGGTGGAGTAGAGTGAGGGGTGTGGTGTGGTCATGGGTATTGTTAGCTTGGGTGATGGTTGATGGGGGATAG
This sequence comes from Myxine glutinosa, assembly GCF_964187855.1. Classification (NCBI taxonomy): domain Eukaryota; kingdom Metazoa; phylum Chordata; class Myxini; order Myxiniformes; family Myxinidae; genus Myxine; species Myxine glutinosa. The sequence continues at coordinate 14,606,901 of NC_136270.1, read as the reverse complement.
TGAGGGAGGGGATGGTGGAGGGTTGGGGGGTGAGGTGGTCATGGGTATTGTTAGATAGGTTAATGGTTGATGGGGGATTGTGAGGGGATGGGGCGGTAGGGGGGGGTGGTTTTGTGTATTGTTAGCTAGGGTGAGGGTTAATGGGAGATTGTGAGGGGATGGTGGAGTAGGGTGAGGGGTGTGGGGTGGTCGTGGGTATTGTTGACCCAAATGACCCAGAGGACACAATAATTCGTAAGGCTCAAGCTTCAGACTTTGTCACACTCACGAGGCTGTACTGTCGAATAAACTCTTCCAATCCATCATTTTTGACCGGCTTTTCGACTAGTATATATAAAAATATAAAACTAAAATATAATAAAGAAATAAAATAAATAAATAAATATATAAATAAGATAAAATAAATAATAATAGTAATATATTAATAAAATAAATAATATATATGTATAAAATACGAGTATATATATAAAAACTTCGTATAAAAATAGTAGATATAGCACTTAGTATAAAAAAAATAGTAGAAAAGAAAGAAAGGAGAGCATTGCTAATTGAAGTGTCAATACCCAAAGATTTTGGCCGAAACAACATAGAACAAGAAAGTGACCAAATACCAAGCCCTCAAAAATGAAGTGAAAAGATCCTAGAAGCTGAAAGATCCTACACTAAAATTGCACTGATGATTTATTGGGGCAACAGGAATGACAAAGAAGAACCTTACAGAGATCTGAAAAACCATCCCTGGGAACATTACCACAAACGAACTACAATTGGAAGCTGTCCAGGACTCGGCGAGAATCCTCAAAAGAGCCCTCAAAACGAAACTTTGAGAATAAAAAAACTTAAAAACTTGGTCCATGAATCAGGATCGCTTCCTGAAACGGAGGTGGACAATTCGCGACCTGGGAAGACCCCTCTCCACCTTCTGAAACCTGTAAATGGAGATAAGTGATAACAACCTCGATCTCTATATCATGTTAAAAATAAACCTAGAGTTAGTTTAAGCTTCAAAAATGATCATGATAAATGATGTTTAAAAATAAATGTATCTGATTTTTTTTTTTCAAAGTTATTAGCAATTTACTTGGATTATATCAATGGTGGTGTAGTCATAATCACAAGGAATTTGTCGTTTTTGCTATAGATGAGAGTAACTAGGCTTCTGCACGAGAGAGTAAAATGGAAGCTCCTTAGTATATTGACATATCCAGATAAGCATCCAGCATGTGACGTAATCCTAAAATGAAGATTGTTGCGCCATGATGTTTATCCAAATTGTACACGGTCTCACAGTAACCCACTTTTGGTGATATTTCCTAAATCCAGGCTCACTGCTCACCCCCACCCGTTTGTTCCTCTTTTCTCTCACCTATGTAGTAACCACCTCCCTCGGCATGTTCAATCTCATTCTTCCTTCAAGGTCTTCAAGATGGCTGCCCACCTTCCCATTTTTTGTTCCATTGCTGTTTGGCCTTCCTCTTGTTTCATCCTTCTAATGAATGTGTCTATTTGTGCTCATATCTGCTTGTTCACCACCCTATGTCCTCCCACCTCAATTCCTCTGACCTATTCTTCCTCCAAGTGTCCATTGACCCTGGTGTTGGTGTGTTTCTCCACTTTCTGTTCCGTTCTGAGTTATAGCTCGCAAATGAGCCTCAAACTTGGAGTCTTTGAGTGATTTCTACTGCGGACTAAACCAATGAGAATGACGAACATCCATATTACTTCCCAATCAGAAGGGATCTTCGTCGGGACTCAGGATGATGTGCAAGCCTCAGCAGCGGGTTTAAAGGGCCTAGCACCTCACCTGGAACAGGAGGAGAAGGGGGAGATTTCTCTCCCTAAGATTAAATAAACAGCCCTTAAGAGGACGCGTGCAAAGCCAGGATTTCAAGGTTTAATCTTGGCACACTCTCCTTTCAGGCATCATTAACAAACCACAAATTAAGCTAAATAACAGAATATTGACCATATCTGTATCCACTTTAGGGAGACTTAAGAGAATGCTGCTGCTGCTGCTGCTGATTTCTCTTTCTGTGCATCGAGTTGCTGAGCTCAAGTTTTCCATCGGTTATGATTTTATTAAATTATATGAATGAGGAATGAAATAATAGGACAGAATTAGTTTAAAGTGCTTTTACAATGTGAACATTTGAAAACAGAAATGGCCTCTGACATATCTGTCCCCAACAGGAAAGACGTGCTGTGGACTTAACTTCAAGCCCTGCCAGGCCGGGTGCATTCTGTGTTCGTGCCCAACACCGCAACGCTCGCATGGCGACTAGTTTAATTCAGAGGAGCACAAAATGACCGACACAGTCGTTTCATTAAACATCTTCTGCCACAATTGTAATTTCAATGAGGAAGCTGGACCCAGTGTTGCTGTTTCATTCCATCACCCCTGACAACGATGCAGCCAAAATGGCACGGGCCAATTCGACAGCAACCAACTCATGTTGGATTAATGAGGATTTCCTGCCTGTCCTTATGTCACCTGTTATCATCCTGCAGTTCATCCTTGGCCTGTTGGGAAACTGCTTCACCATCTGGGTGACGTGGTGCCATATGAATCGCTGGTCCAGTTATACGGTGTACCTTTTCAATCTGGCACTCACCGACCTGCTGTTCGTTGCTGTCATGCCACTGCGAGTCGCCTACTTTTTGTCACGTAATGACTGGCATCTCGGCGAGGTCATGTGCGATTTATTGATCGTCGCATTCTATGCCAACATGTATGGCAGCATCTACTTCCTGACGTGCATCAGTGCAGAGCGCTGTGCCGCCGTGTTACGCCCCTTACATACCTTCCAACATGATTCGGTCACACGTGCTAAACTCATCTGCCTAGGCCTTTGGGGCCTAGCGATCGCGCCACAGCTGGCACTTCCTCCGATGTTCAATACTTTCTCATACAAAAATCATACCCGCTGCCTCAGCTTTAATCAGACAGGCCTTACGAGGCCTTTTGCTATTTGGAGCATAACTGAACTTGTTTTGGGCTTCATGCTGCCACTGTGCCTCATGGTATTTTACCATGCCCGTATTGCCCACACACTGCTTGGAAAGGCCATGTGCACGCGTGTGGCTCGATCCCGACACCGCGCTGCACGTTTCCTCTTTACGGTGCAGGTTATCTTCGCCATTTGCTTTTTTCCTGTGCATGCTTCTCGTACTATGCTTGTGGTTGTCAGCCTGCTTTTCCCAAATCACTGCAACCTGATGCAAGCTTCTATTCATGCCCTATATTCCACGATGCTGCTTTCAAACTGCAACTGTTTACTCGACCCTCTGCTGCTCTACATCTCAGGCGACCGGTTACGGCAGGCAGCGGTATCAGCTCTGAGACGTTTACGATTTACACAGGATCAGGCCTAAACTCGGATGACGGTCACACATCAAATCACAGCATCACTGTTCTTAGTGTAAAGCTAAACTCCATCCAAAGCCATTTATTGACCGAGATAGGAACTGTCGTCCTCTTGTTTTGCACACAGTGAGAGGGATCGATTTGTGCGCCGTCTGTGTGATGGACGTTGAGCTCTAGGAATCGTCTGCCAGCACTTCTTGTTCATGGACCTTAAATATCCCTTAAAGATCCTTTTTCATGAAAAGGAGGCGAGTTATCGCCAACAGACTGAACAAATTACTACCTAAACTACAGGTAGAAAGAGGTCTGGTGTTCTTCCAAGCTCCTCGACACCAGGTTACTCTAATTGCAACCTCAGGGTGTAGTTGGTGTCCGCGCAGCAACTCCTGCACTATTAAAAACAATAGCAAAGAACCTATCCTTATACAGACGGGTTAATTCTCCCATTTATGATTTATTACTTGTAATATCCACTCTCACCAGGTGGTGCTACACGATACAGAGATACATAAAGAGAATAGGGGTCCCACTCCCACCCTGACCCCAGGGGCTATGACATTTATTTACCCCTAAAACTCAGTCGTGCGCAACCTGAGTATAACCACAGTTTTCAACTCATTCCGTACAAAGGTTCAGCAGTGCAAATAAGTCAAACGAAAAACAAACAAACACTTCTCGAATTATCCATATACAGACATTCAACCAATCGCTTCGCTGATGGTAGCTGAACAACATCACATATACAGTCGTGGCCAAAAATATTGGCACCCTTGCACCTTTTTCAAATAACTCACAATTTTCTCGAAAAATAAGTTGAAATTGACAAAAGTATTTGGTCTTCACAATTCATTATTTCACTGTTAATATTACAGAACCTTTGTTTTTGATTCAGAACTTCATATACCTTTTAAATCATAAAATAAAAAGAAGTGGCATTGACAAAACTATTGACACCCTTGAGTTAATATTTGGTAGCACGGCCTTTGGACAAAATAACTGCAGTCAAGCGCTTCCTAAAGCCACGAATGAGCTTCCTACACCTCTCTACTGGCAGTTTGGCCCACTCTTCTTGTGCAAACTGCTCCAGTTCTCCCAGATTTGAAGGGTGCCTTCTCCCAACTGCTGTTTTTAGATCTCCACACAGGTGTTCAATGGGATATAGATCTGGACTCATTGCTGGCCACTTCAGAACAGTCCATCGTTTTGTCTTGAACAATTCCTGGGTGCTTTTTGAAGTGTATTTGGGGTCATTGTCCTTATACAGTCGTGGCAAGACCCATAACCTTCGACGGAGACCCAGCTTTCTGACACTGGGTTGAACATTGCACTCCAAAATGCCTCGGTAATCTCCTGATTTCATGATGCCATGCACACATTCAAGGCACCCAGTGCCAGAGGCAGCACAGCATCCCCAAAACATCATTGAACCTCCTCCCTGTGTTACTGTAGGGAAGGTGTTCTTTTCTTTGAAGGCTTCACTTTGTTTAATGTAAACATAGAGATGATGTGCTTTACCAAAAAGCTCTCATTTGGTCTCATCTGTCCACAAGACATTCTCCCAAAAGGATTTTGGCTTGTTCAGGTGTGTTTTGGAACTCCAATCGGGCTTTCTTATGTCTCTCTCTCTCAGCAGTGCGGTCCTCCTGAGTCTCCTACCATAGAATCCCCTTTCTTTGAGTTGGCGATGGATGGTGTGAGTTGAAACTGTCGTACCTTGTGTCTGAAGATCAGCTTGAATCTGTTTGGCAGTTGATCGTGGTGTTTTCTCCACCATTTGAACAATCCTTCGCTGCAATCTTCGATCAGGTTTTCTCTTGCGCCACGTCCATGGACGTTGGCTACAGTGCCATGGGCCTTAAACCTCCTGATAGCATTGCGTACGGTGGACACAGGAACATCAAGGTCTCTGGAGATGGACTTGTAGTAGCCTTGAGATTGTCCATGCTTGGCTACAATCTTGTGTCTGACCTCCTCAGCCAATTCTCTGGTTTTCTTTCTTTTCTCCATGCTCATTGTGGTACACACGGTGACAAAAAACAGCGGAATGACTCATTTTCTCTATTCAAACTGATTGAATGAGAGATTTTTTATATTGCAGCCACCGACAACTCACCACAGGTGAGTTCACCTGCTTGAAATCTAATTATTTCTAACAACGTCTAAAAGGTGGCAATAATATTGTCCGGTCCATTTTAGGATTTCTGTGTGGAATAAGCTAAGATTTCGAGTTTTTTTCAGCTTTTTTTGTTTTGTTCCACTGCAAACCAAAGAAATACATTTGTGGATACCAAAATATTTTTTCGTTTCAACAATTTTCTGGAAGAAATGGTGCATTATTTGAAAAAAGTGCAAGGGTGCCAATATTTTTGGCCGTGACTGTAGATGTTACAAAACAGTAATGGAGTTATTGACTATCAATATTTGCAATTTTCCTTAATTCAAGAAACATTTTGTTTACTACTAACAACCCAGCGTCAATTTTAGTAATACGCTCACTTATTGGCCAAAAAAAAAACAATATTATGAATTATTTTATTCCCAAGAATCAGACGTCACGCAGTTGTTGTTTTTTCAAGTTGAAAAATGCAATTATCATCCTGTCATGAATTATACACCGGCGTAAAGACCTAGCCTAGCGCTCGACGTAAAACAGGAATGATCCAGACGTAACGCCGTCTTACTACACCGCCATCTTACTAAATACGTCATCCCGACGCCCAGCGTCTCACATTCAACCTGTCACCTACGGACATCAGATAGAGTCAGATATATGGGTTAGAGTGTTCGACTGCCATCAGCGAAGTGACTGGATGGGTTGAGTGATGGACACCGGCATGACGTGCACATCGGTAGAGGCTTAGCCTCGCGCTAGAAGTAACGTAACGCCGTAATGACGTAACGCCGTGACGACGTAACGCCGTGACGCCGTAACGATGTGACGCCGTAACGACGTGACGACGTGACGACGTAACGACGTGACGCCGTAACGACATGATGACGTAATGCCGTAATGACGTCTCAGGGAAAACAGCACGACAGACAGAAGAGATGGACGGACAGACGGAGAAATCCATCTCAGTTAATACTGTACCGGTATATAGATTTATTTATCAGGTGGTGTTCATGTTTCATGTGAAAAGCCATCTTTGACTATAAAGGGCAACTGTTGTTCCGAGTGTATTGTGTGGAACACATACCTGGCTGGAAAATTCTGCAAAACACAGGTTCTTAGGTTACCTTTATTGGGTACTCTTGCTCTATCATAAATATAGAGATCTGTACAGACCTGTGTTTCTGTAAATGTGGATACCTGGGTTTCTCGAGCTCATTGCTAATCATGTTCTCAATAATAACAGCTTAATTAGGCTGTTGAAGCGTTTTCTATTGAGAAACCTATTTATTGCATCACGTGATGAAATAGACAGCCGAGCCATGACTTGGACTGAAAGAGAGTTGAGGTGAATTACCGTTTGACATTTTTCAGGCTCGTGTTCAAGTATGAAAAGAAAGCCTTTATCAGGTGAACTTTTAATCCAAGAAACTACTTTCAGAACTGCACTTAACTGTTTCAACAAGAGCCGCAGTATATCCTGTGCTGACCTTGTTTATTCTGTGCTTGGCTTTCATGCCAGGTAACAAGCAAACGGGCATGGCAGACTACGCTCCAATGGTGTGTGCGGTTCTTTGCTAAGTGGTGATGACAAAGCAGATTTTTATCTAAAGAAATCTCTGTACGGTTGAAACGTGGGCCTAACTTACAAAAGCATACAAGTGACAGGCATTTTTGTGTTTGCTGCTCTTTGAAGTTCACACGTCACCATCTTATGAAGTTAGAATGGTCTCAGAATGCGTTCTCTTGTCCTCCACTGTTATAGTAAGTAGTAAAGTTTGATTAACTCAAGGGAACCAAGTCAAACTATAAGCTGCCATTTTGGTACTTTGTATACACTCACTCTCTCTATAATGTCCTCTTTGTAGTCGATGATAGATTATATGTAGCAAATCATAAAGAAACAATTGTTGCATGTTGAAGGGTTTCTGGATCCTTGTTTTGCACTGTCCCCATTTCTTGAATCTGCTTGTTGTACTACCTGGTACCAAACTGTGCAGTTACATGGAATCTGGGCTGTGCTTGCTGTGCCAGTCTAAGACTTCATCCCTCCCAATTACACTCCTTTATCTTCCAAACCACACCACAACCCCCTCCCTACCACCACTTTCCAGTCTAAAGTCCTCCCAAACACTCACATCTCTCTGTAAAGCATGATGTACCGGTAGTGTCGTCACGTAACGTGATGAACATTACATTTCAAACGAACAAGCTTGCTGGCAACAGAGACAGCTGTGACTGATGCAAGTCTCCATGTTGTATAAGTTTGCATGCCGTTTACCTGCTGGCCTTCTGCATTTCCAACATGTGTCCACTGTTGTGAAAGATAATACACAAAGAAACAAAAGGAACGTGCACAAGTTTTCTCACTTAAGCCTTTGCTAGGTAATGACCAACAGGCGATTCTCATTGAAGGTTCTCATTCACATGTTAACCAAGGAATGCAATCCCTTAAGGCAACACGCAAGGGGTGCAAGGGGATTGATCATGGAAACGCAGCGTGAATAACGCTGCCATCAGATGTCATTGTAATCACAAACCAAACTATTTTGTAGACGTCATTAAGCCGGTCCTATTCAGATTTACAACCGTATTATGACAGGATTGGGGGGAGGGAGGGGGGGGGGGGGGGGTCAAACCTGGATCCACTTTGACCCCGATTTGTTTAATGCCGTGAACAAACTTTAGTCACAACACAACAAATATCATTTGTGCCAAGTTTGGTCGCAATCCCATCAGCGGTTTCAGAGAAGAAGTTGCAAGTGTTTACGGATGGACGGACGACGCACCATCGCATAAGCTCCCCTGAACTTCGTTCCAGGTGAGCTAAAAATTGCGTGGGAAAAATATTCGCCCTTGGTTAAATAAGAATTATCGTCATTACGTATGTTTGGGGAATGGTTGTGGATTTGTGGTGGGACATGCAATATGGAGAAAACAGTCAATTAAGCAGTATGTAGTGTATCAGGGAGTTGTGGAGGATGCGGCGCTGGCAGGATGCCCTGGAGGTGCACAAGCTCACCTCAAAGCTGTTTAGCCTGGGTTTGAATCCCGACGCAGCTATAAACTGCCATCCTAGTGTTTCGCCGGCAGGTTGATTCATCAATGTGTGTGTCGTCCCTTGGATGTTAAACAGACGTCCTATCTGCCAGAATTCGTTGCTGGACCTTAAAGATCCCCACGGTGTCCTTTGCGAAGAATGGGGGAGCTATCGCCAGCACCATGAACAAATTATAAATTCCTGCCCTAACGACTGCTGAGAAGGCAATGGCAAACCACCCAGTATATCCCTTGTTGTGGCAGCTTCTTCGGTGGCACCGACGCTCTGCAGAGAGTATGAAGAAATAGTCATCAGAGAGACAGAGAGAGAGGATAATGAGAGAAGTCAGAAGTTGGGAGAAGATAAGGATAATATTCATATGGGCTAGACTGTGGAAGGGGAGGGGCTCTAAGTTTAGGGGGGGGGGGGGGGGGGAGGTTTAAGTTGAAGTTTAAGTCTAAGTTTAAGTTCGGGGGGGGGGGGGGGGGGGGGAATCAAAAATGCCACCATTTTATATGTGCAATGTTGATGGCTTCATGTCTCAAGACATTAAATTCCATTCCTTAATCGACGTAACCAGAATCACTGGAAGTCGAGGTGAAAAATCCGTCGCACAAAAGGCCCATTGTGCAAATCCAACACAGACCAATGAAGCCATAGTCTATATAAAACCCCGACACACGGATGCACATTCACCTAGCAGGCCGGGTATCAGAGAGAAATCTGATTTATTAAGGTTTGTTGAAAAATCGACTTAACCCACCATAATGAATTGTTGCTGAAATACAGTCTCAAACACAAAGACAGCTTGTTTTGTCTACAGTTTGCTCATGAATGGAAGAGATATCAACTCTCAAAGTCAAACTTAAACATCATTATATGGATTAGAAGCAAAGTGTGCATGGATAAAGGATCCCAGATGGTTACCCACTGGAAGGTCTGCGTTAATGTAGGTGTGTGGCGGACACAATGTCAGTGGGCAATAATTCCGCGCACCAGTGGGTGGCGCGAGCGCCCGGGCGTGGAAGCGCAGCTCGGGCCACGCCCGGAGCAAAGGCGTCACGAGGCGCAGGGTGGAACTGAGATACATGCCCCGCCTTTCGGCCGACCGGCCACGCCCGGGGGCAATGCGTGGCCTCGGGACATATATGCGGGCTCGAAGGTCGAGCCCGCCCAGTGCTTACGTGCGAGCTGATAAAGTCTTTCAGTTTGGACAACGCGTGGTGGCCTACCTTCTTGGCAAACGAATTGTGTGTGCACAGCACTACACTGGTGACCCCGACTGGTTCAGCCGTAGCTGACCCCTGAACGCGCTATGGCTACCAACGCTGTCGCCGTTAAACTCCCGGAGTTCTGGGAAGCACAAGCCGACGTTTGGTTTGTGCAGGCCGAAGCTCAATTCCAGCTCCGGGGCATCACGGCGGACGACACCATGTACTTTCACGTGGTCGCCGCCCTTGGGCCCGGCACTGCCGCCCACGTCGTGTCCATCCTTCGGCGCCCGCCGGGCGCCCACAAGTATGCGGCGCTCAAACGTCTTCTCCTTGCCACGTTCGGGCTCACGGAGGCCGAACGCGCCGACCGCCTCCTGGACCTTCCCGCCCTCGGCGACACACGACCGTCCATTTGGATGGATTTTATGTTGTCCCTTCTTGGAGACCAGCGCCCGGATTTCCTTTTCCGTGCGCTTTTCCTCCGCCAGCTACCTGCGCAGGTGCGGCTCGCGCTGGCCGGTTCGAACATAACGGAACCCCGCGCCCTGGCCGGAGAGGCGGACAAATTTTTCGCGGCCTGCGACACGCGGCCGACGTACGGTGCTGCCGTAGTGGATCCCGGTGCGGAGGCTACAGCGCCCCCTGATTCCCTCGTGGCCGCTGCTACCCCCCCGCCCACCACCGCCGGCACGGCCGATGCGGCAGCCACCACCACAAACCTGGTGCTACTATCATGCCAGGTTCGGCCGCAAGGCTAGGGCGTGCCGCCCGCCGTGTTCTTTCGACGGGTCGGGAAACGACCGGGCCGGCGCTCACTTGCGGCCATGAGCGTCGGCCATTCCGGCAGCCTCCTGTTCATCACAGACACCTCGTCTGGTCGCCATTTTCTGTGCGACACAGGAGCGCAGGTAAGCATCCTCCCTGCCTCCGTGTCCGACAAGCAAGCCGCGGGCCGGGGCCCCGCCTTGCTCGCCGCCAACGGAACTCCCATCCGCACATTCGGGAAGCGTTGTCTCTCGCTGCGGTTCGGGCAACAGCGCTTCCAATGGTCTTTCGTCACCGCCAGTGTGCCAATGGCCCTGCTCGGTGCGGACTTCCTTTGTGCGCATGGGCTGTTGGTGGACGTTAAGCGTCGACGCCTCGTCCAGGCCGAAACCTTCAGCTCACTCGCTTGTTCGCTGAGCGGCTCGTTGAGCAGCTCGCTCAGCGGCTCACCGAGCGGCTTACCAAGCGGCTTGCTGAGCGGTTCCGTCCCAGCGAGGTTAGTCTGTAGGCTTCCGGCAGCGGACGGGTTTACCTGCCTCCTCGCCAGTTTCCCGGCACTCACGCGGCCCACCTTTTCAGCGGTGGCCATCAAACACGGGGTGGAGCACCATATTCCCACCGTCGGACCACCGGTCTACGCCTGGGCGCACCGCCTCGACCCCACGAAGCTCGCCGTGGCAAAAGTGGGGTTCGCCACGCTGGAGCGGCTGGGCATCATACGGCGCACCAACAGCGCATGGGCCTCTCCTCTGCACATTGTGCCCAAGCCCGGCGGCAGATGGCGGCCGTGCGGTGACTACCGCCGTCTAAACGACGCCACCACCCCCGACCGCTACCCGGTCCCGCATATTCAGGACTTTTCCACCCAGTTGGCGAAAACGACCATTTTCTCCAAGGTGGTCCTCATCCGGGACTACCACCAGGTCCCCGTCCAACCGGACAATGTACCGAAGACGGCCGTCATCACCCCTTTCGGCCTCTTCGAGTTCTTGCGGATGCCTTTTGGGTTGAAAAATGTGGCCCAGGCGTTCCAGCGGCTCATGGACAGCGTCTTGCGTGACTTGTCCTTCATCTACGTCTACCTGGACGACATCCTAGTCGCGAGCGCGTCCCGGGAGGAGCACCTGCTCCATCTCCGCATGCTCTTCGAATGCCTGGGCCAGCATGGCCTGATAATCAACCCCACGAAGTGCCGTTTCGGCGTCACCGCCATCGACTTCTTGGGGCACCGCATCACCAGGTACGGGGCCATCCCTTTACCGGCCAAGGTGGAGGCGGTCAGGGGTTTCCCGTGCCCCCGCACGATCAAGGGGCTCCAGGAATTCCTGGGCATGGTGAATTTTTATCACCGCTTTGTGCCCCGCGTCGCCCAGCTCCTGTGCCCCCTGCACGAGGCCCTCCGGGGGAATCCGGGCAAAGGTGACATCACCTGGACGGAGCAGATGGCCACGGCATTTGCGGGTGCAAAGCTGGCCTTGGCCAACACCACCATGCTGGCGCACCCGATGCACCAATCGCCCTCACCACCGACGCGTCGGACTACGCGGTGGGCGCAGTGCACGAGCAGTGGGTGAATGGTGCTTGGCAGCCACTGGCGTTTTTTAGCCGGCAGCTCTGCCCGCACGAACGCTGGTACAGCACCTTCGACCGCGAGCTGCTCGGGCTCCACCTGGTGGTCCGACACTTCCGCCATCTTCTCGAGGGCCGCCCGTTCACGGCCTTCGTCAATCACAAGCCCCTTGTTTTTGCGATGGCCAAGGTCGCCGAGCCGTGGTCGGCCCGGCAGCAACGTCACCTCTCTGCCGTGTCCGAGTGCACGACAGACATCCGTCATGTCACGGGTAAGGACAACCCGGTGGCGGATTGCCTTTCCCGGTCCGTCACACACGCGGTCCACCTCGGGATCGACTATGCCCGGATGGCGGTGGACCAGACCTCCGACCCCGACATCCAGGCCTTGCAGACCGCAGTCACGGGCCTCCGCGTCACCGAGGTGCCGTTCGACGTCGCGGGCACTGCCCTCTTGTGCGACGTCTCCCTCGGCCGGCCTCGCCCCATCGTGCCCACTGGCTGGCAGCGCCCGGTTTTTGACGCCATCCACGGCCTGTCCCACCCGGGCACGAAGGCCTCCCAGAAGCTTGCCGCGGCGAAGTTCGTCTGGCATGGCCTCAGGGAGAACGTCCGCGACTGGGCCAGGACGTGCCTCGCGTGCCAGCGCGCAAAGGTCCACCGCCACAACAAGGTCCCGTTGGCCCCATTTACGGTGCCCGAACGTCGGTTCAACCATGTGCACATCAACTTGGTGGGACCTCTGCCCCCCTCGTGGGGTTTCACCCACCTCCTCACCATGGTGGACCGCACCACCCGGTGGCCGGAGGCCGTGTCATTGGCGGCGACGGCTGCGGCTGACGTCGCGCAAGCTTTCATCGCCACTTGGGTTGCCCGTTTCGGTGCCCCCTCGGACATCTCGTCCGACCGCGGCCCCCAGTTCACCTCGGAGCTCTGGGGAGCAGTGGCGCAAGGGCTCGGCGTCAAGCTGCACCACACCACAGCTTACCACCCCCAGGCCAACGGCCTGTGCGAGCGCTTCCATCGCTCAATGAAGGCCACGCTCCGGGCCAGCCTCCGCGACGGCAGCTGGGCCGACAGGCTTCCCTGGGTCCTGCTGGGCCTCAGGATGGCGCCCAAGGACGACCTGCGCGCGTCCTCGGCGGAGCTGGTCTTCGGACAACCACTGCGGGTACCGGGCGAATTTATCCCCGACTCCATGGCCCCTTGGTCCGCGGCGCAACAGCGCTCCACCCTTCAGGAGACTGCCAGGAGGTTCGCCCCGGTGCCGACGGCACACCACGGTTGCCCGTCCTCCCATGTCGCCCCGGAGCTTCGCACGGTGGAGTACGTTTTTGTCCGGCACGACGCCCACCGGACACTGCTGCGGTCCCCGTACGACGGGCCCTTCCACGTGCTGGAGACCGGGCACAAGCATTTCACCGTGGACATGGGCGGTACTCCAGATCGGATCTCCGTGGACCGCCTCAAGCCGGCCCACCTCGACCTGGACCACCCCCCGCCAGCAACTCTGCCTCCGCGCCAAGGCTGCCCCCCGGCGGGCAGACCTACGGCACCCCCCAGCCCCGCCGTCCCGCTACCCCCCAGCCCTGCACGCATCGCCAGAGGGCGTTTCGCCCGGGTCATCTGGCTTCCCCGCAAGCTCACCCTTCAGGTGCGCGGGAATTCTGTGGGGGGGGGGGGGGGGGGGGGGGGGGAGGGGCGCGTGTGGTGGACACAATGTCAGTGGGCAATAATTCCGCGCACCAGTGGGTGGTGCGAGCGCCCGGGAGTGGAAGCGCAGCTCGGGCCATGCCCGGAGCAAAGGCGTCACGAGGCGCAGGGTGGAACTGAGATACATGTCCCGCCTTTCGGCCGACCGGCCACGCCCGGGGGCAAGGCGTGGCCTCGGGACATATATGCAGGCTCGAAGGTCGAGCCCGCCCAGTGCTTACGTGCGAGCTGATAATAAAGTCTTTCAGTTTGTACAACGCGTGGTGGCCTACCTTCTTGGCAAACGAATTGTGTGTGCACAGCACTACAGGTGATTAATTTTGAGCATGCACGCTTCGTGGCATACGTCACATCCTGGTTGAAACAGATTTAGCCTCCTCCCATACGTCACATCCGGCATGTTCGAAACGCTGCCGCCATTTTGTCGTTGGGCGCTTAGATTGTTCATCGTCAGGAAAACGGGAGATTTAATTGTTTGCTGACGTGAGATTCGAATGGATCGACCAGCATTCGCATTTTGCTCTGTATTCTGGTCAGACGGGGGTAAGTTCCTTTCGGAATACCGAGATGCTTAATGATTACTCACGTCATTAGTGTGATGAAACTAATATGGTTATGTCTTAACGAGCAGTTTATTCAATTGTAAACGGAACTGAAACGTATATGATTTATGTGATCTATTCTATGTGAGTACAAGTTATTCAGTTTGATTGGGTGGGTTAGTCACACATGTTGATTTGATACTATTAACTAATTAAACAATCCTCATGTTCTGTTACTGAATTTGTTGGTTGATGTTAGTAAAGAAAGGGGTTTGTTGTCCAGGTGTGCCTTGGTGCACGTCTTGCGATAGTATGTTAACATTGTCTGCCACTGATGTATCTCATGGTTGCACATTCGTCTAGCCTGTCGGACTTGTATTTGGATGCACCTGTGGTTGCATACTCGATGTATTTATTGTAAACATTGAACCATTATTTCATCCATTGATTGAGGTATTTAATCTGCTACCTGCAATGTATCTTTGCTGAATAGTGCTTTTGTATATTTTAGAGTTTTTTTTTTTTTTTTTTTTTTTTTTTTTTTTTGTATACAAGATCGAGGCTCGTGAAAGAGCGAACATTAATCACACAGAAAGACAAACAGACACATAAAACAAATAACATCGGGAGCAGTAGACAAGATGGGGAGAGAGGGGGGAACGACACAAACACAACATTTGAGAGCAGGGACCGAGAGACATGGAGACATCGAGAGATCTGTGGGAGGGAGAGGGCTTTGGGGATATATATGATATATGATATTTCACATATATGATATTTAACTTAATCCAGACCTTCCTCACACAGATCCACATTTATGATATTTAACTTAATCCAGACCTTCCTCACACAGATCCACATATATGATATTTAACTTAATCCAGACCTTCCTCACACAGATCCACATTTATGATATTTAACTTAATCCAGACCTTCCTTACACAGATCCACATATATGATGTTTAACTTAATCCAGACCTTCCTCACACAGATCCACATTTATGATATTTAACTTAATCCAGACCTTCCTCACACAGATCCACATATATGATATTTAACTTAATCCAGACCTTCCTCACACAGATCCACATTTATGATGTTTAACTTAATCCAGACCTTCCTCACACCGATCCACATATATGATATTTAACTTAATCCAGACCTTCCTCACACAGATCCACATATATGATATTTAACTTAATCCAGACCTTCCTCACACAGATCCACATATATGATGTTTAACTTAATCCAGACCTTCCCCACGCAGATGCACATTTATGATATTTAACTTAATCCAGACCTTCCCCACACAAGATCCACATATATGATATTTAACTTAATCCAGACCTTCCTCACACAGATCCACATATATGATATTTAACTTAATCCAGACCTTCCTCACACAGATCCACATATATGATATTTAACTTAATCCAGACCTTCCTCATGCAGATCCACCGATTTGATCTTCAATTTAATCCAGACCTTCCCCACACAGATCCACACATATGATATTTAACTAAATCCAGACCTTCCTCACACAGATCCACATTTATGATGTTTAACTTAATCTAGACCTTCCTCACACAGATCCACATATATGATATTTAACTTAATCCAGACCTTCCTCACACAGATCAACATATATGATATTTAACTTAATCCAGACCTTCCTCACACAGATCCACATATATGATATTTAACTTAATCCAGACCTTCCTCACACAGATCCACATTTATGATATTTAACTTAATCCAGACCTTCCTCACACAGATCAACATATATGATATTTAACTTAATCCAGACCTTCCTCACACAGATCCACATTTATGATGTTTAACTTAATCCAGACCTTCCTCACACAGATCAACATATGATCAAACAGATCAAACAAGCCCAACAGATCAAACAAGGTGGATCTGGGGTGAATTAGTGGGGGTAGAAAAGATCAAGGTTTTGGATGGGGGAAGATAAGAGATGGTGGTGAACAGCTGTTTTAAAGACCTGGAGGGAGGAGAGGGATTGAAGGGAGTGTGGGAGTTTGTTCCAGAGGCGGGAGAAAAGAGGAATGAAAGAGTGAAGGTGAGCAGAGAGCCGAGATTTCGGCAGTTTAACCATCAGAGGGTTGCTGGCAGATCTTGTGCGACCTGTAGGAATATTTGGGGGACAGAGCACAGAGAGAGCTGGGGGAGCAAGGCCGGAGAGTATTTGGATGTCGTATGTCTAGGGTTCTTTCATTACCTGCATATTCGAATACAGCAAGTATCAACCACCATCCTGTGTCTTGCTTAATTCTTCATGCGTCACATTATGGTGTCAGAAGTGGGACATGCAACAACACCCCCTGTCTGTGTGGCAACCAGTACTAGTCCCTGGAGAAGACTGATGATCAGATGGACCATCGAGGTGCTATGATCATTTTTGGAGTGAACTGATTCCTCCTGATAAATTGGAGATTCTGGACCTTTAGCTTGTTCTTGCCAGACTTGTTGATAGCTATGCGCAATTGCTCAGTCCCACAATTTTCAGTGTCAGGGTGCTGAAACAAGGAGTTGCCCGTTCTGTGGAAGGATCCATGCGCACTTGTTGCTGTCGGGTCATGGTCAATATTGTCGACTGCTGATGTCGTGAACAAGCCAATGTTGAGTGCAGGCGGGCACACTGTTCCAACACTCTCGAAGTGGCTAATGGCAGAGTTGCCTCGGTCTGCAGATATGCCCAGCACACGGTCATATGAAACAGACAATCCCAGCCTACAAAGTGTATCAACTAGATCTCGAGATCTTGTCCTTGAGTGGATCAATGCTCCGAGAAGGAGTGGAAGTGGCGTCTCACGCTGTTCGGTATGTCTAGTTTCCTGTGATGTTTGTTGTCGTCAACGCACACAGCTGTTATATGTCATCAATTGTGATAGGGACAAAGCTGGCTGTGACAAATAGTTTTCTTGGTTCTTAATATTTGGCCCATACATTATCATTGTGACCAGCATCAGCAATGAGTGAGGCATGGAATTTTCTTGACAATGTTCTTTGAATGAACCACTGAATGGTAAGCATTTCATTGTCAACATGTGTCTGCGAACAATGTTTGCAGCACGGGAGAGGAACACTGCTTCACTGTCACCATCGTGCTGGCACGAACTTTTTAGCGATTTAACGATATTTGCATTGGCCACAAGAAGCACACCCCGGCCTTCAGTGTGCACTTCCAACTCAGGAAAGTAGCTTAGAACTATGTTTTTGAATCTTGTGGAGTGAACTACAGAGGAGCCCTCTCCCAGCTGATCAACTCTATCAGAATAAAGCTTTTTCAATACAGATAGTTGGAATACAGGGGCAATGTCTTCATTCTCAAGAACACCTTGCATGTTTGAAATAAGTTCAGCAAATGCAGTGCTATGAGCAAACATCTGGCGGCCGGACGGGGACCTGGTGGTAACCACGAACGAGGTCCACCTTAGAAAAAAACTTTACCAGCCAAGCGGGCAGAAAAATCCTGGATGTGCAGGATTGGGTAGCGGTCAGGGGTAGTGGCGTCGTTAAGGCAGCGATAATCCCCGCACGGGCGCCAACCGCCACCCGGCTTCGGCGCAATGTGGAGAGGTGAGGCCCACGGGCTGTCGGACCATCGCACGATGCCAAGACGCTCCAATGTGTCGAACTCAGCCTTTGCGATAGCGAGTTTCCCCAGGTCGAGGCATCGAGCCTGGGTGTAGACAGGCGGGCCGGTGGTTGGAATGAGATCCTCCACCCCGTGTTTGATGGCAACGGCCAAAAAGGTGGGCCGTGTAAGGGCCGGGAACTCAGTGAGGAGGCGGGCAAACTCATCGGAGGTCTAGAGCATGCACGCGAGCCTCGTCGAGGCAGACCTGCTCAGCGAGCATGGAAGATAACTGAATGTCTCCGCATTAATGAGCCGCCGATTTTTAACATCCACCAATAGGCCGTTGGCGCAGAGGAAATCGGTGCCCAGCACGGGGGTGGACACCCTCGCCGTGACAAAATCCCATGTAAACCGCTGCCCGCCCAAGCACAGTGCCACGGCCTGTTTGCCAAAAGTCTGAATAGCACTGCCGTTGGCGGCTTCCAGGGCGAGGCCGTGACTCCAGGCCTCCCGGTCCAATGTGGACGCAGGTAGAATGCTCAGCTGGGCCCCTGTGTTGCAGAGGAAACGACGTCCGGAGTCGGTGTCTGAAATGAACAACAAACTGCCCGAACGGCCGACGATCATGGCAGTTAACGAGCGCCGGCCACCCCGTTTCCCGACTCGCTGAAGCTGCAGGGTGGCCGGCATGCCTTGGCCTTGGGCCCAAACCTTGCGTGGTAAAAGCACAAGCCTGGGGCCTTCCGCCGCTGGGCCATAACGGCGGCCGCGACGGTGTCCGCCAGCGGCGCAGACTCGACGGGGCCGGGGTCCCATGCAGCTGCACTACATTGCTGTCTTGTCTGCGGACTTGTCTTGTCTGAGGAGAAAAACTTGTCTGCTTTCCTGGCCAGGGCGTGGAAATCCTTAACAGACGAGTTGGCCAGGGCTGTCCGTACCTGACCTGTCAGCTGTTGCAGGAACAGTTCTTTGAAGAGAAAACATGGTTGGTGGCTGCCCAGGGGAGACAACATGTGGTCCATCAGCTCCGATGGCTTGGAGTCGCCCAGCCTGGGTAGAGAAAGTAGCTGGCGGGCGCACTCGGCCTCAGTGAGCTCGAAGGTTACGAGCAGCAGTGCCTTTAGCATCTAATACTTGCGGCCCTTCGGAGGATCCCGGAGAAGGCTCACCACTCTGGTCGCAGTGGAGCCGCTGAGCACAGACACGACATAATAATACTTCGTGTCGTCAGCAGAAATGCTCCGAATGGCGAATTGGGCCTCAGCTTGTGCGAACCAAACAGCCGCTTGTCGTTCCCAAAACTCCGGCAGCTTAATCGAAACTGCGCTTGTCGCTATGTTCGATTGAAGCTCCGAAAACGTTCGAGAGCAAGACGGGGTCACCAATGTGGGAGTTGCGGATGACGAGAGGACGAGACAGTTCTCATGTTGTTCAAAGCTCCTTTATTCCAACAGAACTAACACATACCGGAACTCACGCATCTTTTATAACGCAACTCACTCTTAAGATGGCGTGGCTCCAACAACCGAGCACACACCACGCCCATACAATCAATAGCCCCACTGGTCCCGTGCCTGTGGATTATGTCCCAATGGGGTAACCACCACAACTGCATGTTTTATGGAATTTTGCTTTCCTATTTAAGAATGTTTTCTCCAGTCCATCACCATCGTCCATTCGAGTCAACTTCAGCTTTGATGGCAAGCAACTGAGGTCGTTGAATGCTGATAAAGTTTGCACTATAGACGTATAACCAGCTCCTTGGAACCTATCCGCAAAGTCTGCTGGGCATGTGAGTTTCTCACTGGTGTCTTCCTGGCAGATGATACACTTATTCCAGTCCATGTGTGTATTGTCCTACTTCACGGACTTTGTGGTATCACTGCTTTGAACTAGCGTGAACACTTTCTTCATTGTGATAAGCAGTCGATTATGTTATCATGTTCTTCTGCTCTGTCACTCCCTCTTTCTGTTCTCTTCACCCTCTCTTTTGCTCAAGGTCATCTGCCATCTGCTTGGAAATCAGCCAACATCACTGCTTTGCACAAAAAAGGTGCAAAAACAGATCCTAGCAACTACAGACCAATCGGCCTTCTCCCAATTATCAGCAAAGTCATGGAATCCATCATTGCTTCAGATATGAAATATTTCCTCTTCTCCAATGGCTTGATCTCTGACCATCAATTTGGTTTCAGACCAGGTCACTCTACTCTGGACATGCTGCTTCTGCTTTCTCAACAATGGATGGAGGTCCTCAACGCCAAACAGGAAATTAGAGCTGTCTCCCTTGACATATCATGTGCCTTCGATACGGTCTGGCACCCCGCTCTGCTCACCAAACTCTCCTCCTTTGGTATCCATGGAAATCTCCACGCATGGCTGGTGGACTTCCTCTCTGGTCGTAGTCAACGTGTGGCCCTGAATGGGTTTCTCTCATCTCCTCTTCCTGTTCAGGCTGGAGTTCCCCAATGCAGTGTTCTGGGCCCTGTGCTTTTTCTGGTCTTCATCAATGATCTCTCTGACTCTCTTGAAAATCCTCTCTATCTCTTTGCTGATGACTCTACTCTCTGTCGCTCCATTCCTCATCCCTCAGATCGGCAGTCTGCAACCTCCTCACTCTCTGCAGACCTGGACAAAATCACAGACTGGGCAAAGAAATGGAACATGTCTTTCAATCGTGACAAATCTCACACTCTTACGATGTCTCTCTGAAAAGACCGACTGGACAACCCTCCCATCCACTTTCTGAATAATCCTCTCCAAGACGTTCTGTCACTCAATCTTTTGGGTCTCACTATCTGCCATGATCTTTCCTGGGAAAACCACATTTCAAATCTGGCCTCCAAAGCCAGTCGCCGACTCGGCATCCTCCGTCGTGCGAAGTCCTTCCTTTGTACACCTGAGCTCCTCACCACTTACAAGGCTTTCATCCGCAGCTCTATGGAATACTGCTCTCCCCTCTGGTCTGGTGCTCCTGCCTCACATCTAGCTCGTCTTCACGCTGTTGAAACCAAAGCGTTCAGAATCATTGGAATCTCCCGCGATGAAGCTAACTCCAAGGGCCTTTCACTCACTCACCGCAGGCAGGTTGGTGGTCTTTCCGTCTTCTACCGACTCCTCTCTGGCCTTGCCCCCCCAGCTCTCTCTGGGCTCTGTCCCCCAAATATTCCTACAGGTCGCACAAGATCTGCCTGCAACCCTCTTATGGTTAAACTGCCAAAATCAAGACTTTCTGCTCACCTTCATTCCTCTTTTCTCCCACCTCTGGAACAAACTCCCTCACTCTCTTCAATCCCACTCCACCCTCCAGGTCTTTAAAACAGCTGTTCACCACCATCTCTTATCCTCCCCCATCCAAAACCTTGATCTTTTCTACCCCCGCTAATTTCGGTCCCCTTGTGTTTTATACCTCTTCCCCCCTTCCCATGCCTCCTCCCCCCAAGCCCTCTCCCTCCCACACTTCTCCCTGCTCTCAAATAATAATAATAATAATAATGCATTTATTTTATATAGCGCTTTTCAGGAAGCCCAAAGACGCTTTGACAGAGTGCAAAACATAACGCATAGCAAAACATAAAGACAATTGCAAAAAAAGAAGAATCAATAGGGAAATATTCAAAGCACAAAGGAGGGAGAAGGAGAGGAGATAGTCAGGGGTTAGATGCTGTGGGTTAAATGTTGAATGCAGTGTTGAACAGGTGGGTCTTGAGTGATGTTTTGAATGTGGTGAGTGAGGAGGAGTCTCTGATGGTGTGAGGTAGCGAGTTCCAGAGGGTGGGAGCAGCGATGGAGAAGGCCCTGTCCCCCCAGGATCTAAATTTGGTCCGGATGGGGGGGGGGTCAGGAGGTTGGTACCAGCAGAGCGGAGGTTGTGGGTGGGAGTGTGTCTGGAGAGGAGGTCAGCCAGGTAGGATGGGGCCAGGTTATGGAGGGCTTTGTAGGTCAAGAGGAGGATTTTGTACTGGATTCTCTGGGAGATGGGGAGCCAGTGAAGCTTGTAAAGGACGGGGGTGATGTGGTCACGGGTCCGGGAATGGGTGAGTAGACGGGCAGCGGAGTTCTGAATGTATTGGAGTTTATTGGTGATTGTTGAGGGTGAACCATAAAGGAGGCTATTGCAGTAGTCCAGACGGGAAGTGATGAAGGCGTGGATGAGGGTTTCTGCAGCCACAGAGGAGAGGGATGGACGGAGACGGGCGATGTTTTTCAGGTGGAAGAAGGCTGTCTTTGTGATCTGTTTAGTGTATTTGTCGAAGGAGAGGGTTTGGTCAAAGATGATGCCAAGATTCCGGATGTGAGGGGAGGTGGACACTGGGAAACCGTCGATGTTGAGGGCAAAGTTATGGGTGGACTTGGTGAGCGTTTTTGGGCCAATGATGATTATTTCAGATTTATCACAGTTAAGTTTGAGGAAGTTGATTTGAAGCCAGGATTTTATTTCAGTGATGCAGTTTGTCAGGATAGAGTGGGTGGCGGTGGAGATGGACTTGGTGGAGATGAAAAGCTGGATGTCATCGGCGAAGCAGTGGAATTGGAGACCATGACGGCGGATTAAGTGACCGAGGGGGGACAGGTAAAGGATAAAGAGGAGGGGGCCAAGAACTGAACCTTGGGGGACACCTTGGGGGAGGGGAGCAGTGGGGGATTTGCAGTTATTGATGGAGATGAACTGACGTCTGTCAGAGAGGTATGATTTAATCCAAGAGAGGGCAGTGCCGGCAGAGGGCAGTGTTGCAAAAACACTCGCCAAATGTTGTGTTTGTGTGCTTCCCCTTCTCTCCCCATCTTGTCTTCCACTCCCTCTTTTTATATATTTTGTTTGTCTGGTTGATTTGTTTGTGAAATAAATGTTAGCTCTTTCACGAGCCTCGATTCAGTATACAAAAACAAAACAAAAACAAAACACTCGCCACAATCTGAAACAAAAAAGCAATGATAATAAGAAGCACGAGCACGCTAAAACTAGATATTATGGGGAATATTTTAAAGATTGCAGGCATTCTGGATCTGTTCTGCAAAAAACACCTGTTTCTAATTAATCAGCTGAATAATTTGATACATTTTGTAATACTTATAACAATAACTAATAACACAACATGTGGAGGTGAATATTTTATTGTAAGATTTGACTTAAAAGTTTCCAAAAAATTTCTGTCATAGAATGTAAGGAAGTGGAAGACACAAATCAAATGAAACATTATCATAGTGTCGTAGTGTAGGTAGTAAAAGTTTATATCCAAAAATCAAAAATATAAACACACCTGAAATAGCTGTTGATGTTGGTTTCTTGATAGGGGAACATATTATTGAGCCACTTTGAGCCACTTTCCACACTTGTTTGTGTTGCAAAACCACTTTGCACACTTGTGCTGGTGTTGCAGAACCACTTTTCACGCTTGTGCTAGTATTGCAGAACCACTTTCCGCACTTTTGTTAGTGTTAAAATCCACTTTCCGCAATTTGTTCTGGTGTTGAAAACCACTTTTCGCACTCCTCTTAGTTTTGAAAAACACATTTCACACTTGTGTTGGTGTTGAAAACCTCTTTTCACACTCCTCATAGTGTTGAAAAACCACTTTCCGCTCTCGTGCGAGCATTGAAAACCACCTTCCGCACTTGGGTTAGTGTTGCAAAACCACTTTTCGTACTTGTGTTTGTGTTGCTAAACCACGCTTCACACTTGTGCTGGCGTTGAAAACCACTTTTCATGCTTGTGCTGGTGTTGCAGAACCACTTTTCATGCTTGTGCTGGCATTGAAAACCACTTTTCATGCTTGTGCTGGTGTTGCAGAACCACTTTTCATGCTTGTGCTAGTGTTGCAAAACCACTTTACACACTTGTGCTAGTGATGCAAAACCACTTTTCGCACTTTTGTTCATGTCGAAAACCACTATTCACGCTTGTGCAAGTGTTGCAGAACCACTTTCTGCACTTGTATTAGTGTTGCAAAACCACTTTCCACGCTTGTGTTTGTGTTGTATAACCACTTTCAACACTTGTGTTGGTGATGCAAAACGACTTTGCGCACTTGTATAATTGTTGCAAAACCACTATCCTCGCTCCTGTTAGTGTTAAAATCCACTTTTCGCACTTCTGTTAGTATTGCAAAACCACATTCCACACTTGTGCTAGTGATGCAAAACCACTTTCCACACTTCTGTAGGTGTGCAAAACCACTTTACACACTTGTGTTCGTGATGCAAAACCACTTTCCAGGCTTGTGTTTGTGTTGCATATCCACTTTCCACACTTGTGCTGGCAATGCAAAACCACTTTGCGCACTTGTGTAATTGTTGCAAACCACATTTCGCACTCCTGTTAGTGTTGAAATCCACTTTTCGCACTTCTGTTAGTGTTGTAAAAACCACTTTCCCCACTTGTGCCCGTGATGCAAAACCACTTTCCCCACTTGTTAGTGTTGCAAAACCACTTTCCACACTGTGCGAGTGATGCAAAACCACTTTCCACACTTCTGTAGGTGTTGCAAAACCACTTGACACACTTGTATAATTGTTGCAAAACCACTTTCCGCGCTCCTGTTAGTGTTAAAATCCACTTTTCGCACTTCTGTTAGTGTTGCAAAACCACTTTCCACACTTGTGCTAGTGATGCAAAACCACTTTCCACACTTTTGTTCGTGTCGAAAACCACTATTCACGCTTGTGCAAGTGTTGCAGAACCACTGTCTGCACTTGTATTAGTGTTGCAAAACCACTTTCCACACTTGTGTTAGTGATGCAAAACCACTTTACACGCTTGTGTTTGTGTTGCAAAACCACTTTCCACACTTGTGTTAGTGATGCAAAATGACTTTGCGCACTTGTATAATTGTTGCAAAACCACTTTCCGCGCTCCTGTTAGTGTTAAAATCCACTTTTCGCACTTGTGTTAGTGTTGCAAAACCACTTTCCACACTTTTGCTAGTGATGCAAAACCACTTTCCACACTTTTGTTGGTGTGCAACATAACTTTACACACTTGTGATAGTGTTGCTGAACCACTTTTCACGCTTGTGCTAGGATTGCAGAACCACTTTCCGCAATTGTGTTAGTGTTAAAATCCACTTTCCGTACTTGTGCTGGCATTGAAAACCACTTCCCGCACTTGTGTTGGTGTCGAAAAGCACTTTTCACTCTTGTGCTACTTTTGAAATCCACGTTCCGCACTTGTGTTCGTGTTGAAAAACAAATTTCACACTTGTGTTGGTGTTGAAAACCTCTTTTTACACTCATAGTCATGAAAAACCACTTTGCGCTCTCGTGCAAGCATTGAAAACCACCTTCCGCAATTGGGTTAGTGTTGCAAAACCACTTTCCGTACTTGTGCTGGTGTTCAAAACCACTTTCGCACTTTTGTTAGCTTCGAAAACCACTTTTCACGCTTGTGCAAGTGTTGCAGAACCACTTTCTGCACTTGTATTAGTGTTGCAGAACCACTTTGCGCACTTGTGCAATTGATGCAAAACCACTTTCTTTACTTGTGTTGGTGTTGCAAAACCACTTTACACACTTGTGTTCGTGATGCAAAACCACTTTCCAGGCTTGTTTGTGTTGCATATCCACTTTCCACATTTGTGCTGGCATTGCAAACCCACTTTGCGCACTTGTGTAATTGTTGCAAAACCACGTTTCGCACTCCTGTTAGTGTTGAAATCCACTTTTCGCTCTTCTGTTAGTGTTGTAAAAACCACTTTCCCCACTTGTGCTAGTGATGCAACACCACTTTCCACACTTGTTGGTGTTGCAAAACCACTTTCCACACTTGTGCTCGTGATGCAAAACCACTTTCCACATTTGTGCTTGTGATGCAAAACCCCTTTCCACACTTGTGTTGGTGTTGCAGAACCACTTTTCACGCTTGTGCTAGTATTGCAGAACCAATTTCCGCACTTGTGTTAGTGTTAAAATCCACTTTCTGAACTTGTGCTGGCATTGAAAACCACTTCCCACACTTGTGTACTTTGTGTTGTAAAACAAAACTTTCCACACTTGTGCTAGTGATGCAAAACCACTTTGTGCTCCTGTATAATTGTTGCAAACCATGTTTCACACTCCTGTTAGTGTTAAAATCCACTTTTCGCACTTATGTTAGTGTTGCAAAACCACACTCCACACTTGTGCTAGTATTGCAGAACCACTTTCCGCACTTGTGTTCATGTTAAAATCCACTTTCTGCACTTGTGCTGGCATTGAAAACCACTTCCCGCACTTGTGTTAGTGTCGAAAATCACTTTCCGCTTTTGTGCTGCTGTTGAAATCCACGTTCCGCACTTGTGTTTGTGTTGAAAATCCACTTTCCGCAATTTGTGCTGGTGTTGAAAACCACTTTTCGCACTCCTCTTAGTTTTGAAAAACACATTTCACACTTGTGTTGGTGTTGAAAACCTCGTTTCACACTCCTCATAATGTTGGAAAACCACCTTCGGCACTTGGGTTAGTGTTGCAAAACCACTTTCCGTACTTGTGCTGGTGTCGAAAACCACTTTTTACGCTTGTGCAAGTGATGCAGAACCACTTTCTGCACTTGTATTAGTGTTGCAAAACCACTTTCCGCACTTGTGTTTCTAAACCACTCTTCGCACTTGTGCTGGCATTGAAAACCACTTTTCACGCTTGTGCAGGTGTTGCAGAACCACTTTTCATGCTTGTTCTAATGTTGCAGAACCACTTTTGACGCTTGTGCTAGTGTTGCAAAACCACTTTACACACTTGTGTTAGTGATGCAAAACCACTTTTCGCACGTTTGTTTGTGTCGAAAACCACTTTTCACGCTTGTGCAAGTGTTGCAGAACCACTTTCTGCACTTGTATTAGTGTTGCAAACCCACTTTCCACACTTGTGCTCATGATGCAAAACCACTTTCCCCACTTGCGTTAGTGTCGAAAAGTGTGAAAGTGTTGGTGTTAGACTTGTGTTAGTGTTAGAAAAGTGTTTTTCGACACTAACAAAATTGCGAAAAGTGGTTTTCAACACTAGCACAAGTACGGAAAGTGGTTTTGCAACACTAACCCAAGTGCGGAAGGTGGTTTTCAATGCTCGCACAAGAGCGGAAAGTGGTTTGTCAACACTGAGGTGTGTGAAAAGAGGTTTTCAACACCAACACAAGTGTGAAATGTGTTTTTCAAAACTAAGAGGAATGCGAAAAGTGGTTTTCAACACCAGCCCAAGTACGGAAAGTGGTTTTGCAACACTAATGCAAGTGCAGAAAGTGGTTCTGCAACACTAGCACAAGCGTGAAAAGTGGTTCTGCAACACTAGCACAAGCATGAAAAGTGGTCTGCAACACTATCACAAGTGAGAAAAGTGGTTTTCGACACTAACAAAATTGCGAAAAGTGGTTTTCAACACCAGCACAAATTGTGGAAAGTGGTTTTTCAACACGAACACAAGTTCGGAATGTGGATTTCAACAGTAGCACAAGAGTGAAAAGTGCTTTTTGACACCAACAAAAGTGCGAAAATGGTTTTCAACACCAGCACAAGTATGGAAAGTGGTTTTGCAACACCAACCCAAGTGTGGAAGGTGGTTTTTCAACACTAACACAAGTGCGAAAAGTGGTTTTTCCACACTAATACAAGTGCGAAAAGTGGTTTCCTTCACTAATACAAGTGCAAAAGTGGTTTCCTGCACCAACACAAGTGCGAATAGTGGTTTTTCAACACTATCACAAGTGCAAAAAGTGTTTTTTCCACACTAATACAAGTGCAAAAGTGGTTTCCTGCACCAACACAAGTGCGAAAAGTGGTTTTTCAACACTAACACAAGTGCGAAAAGTGGTTGTTCAACACTAACACAAGTGCGAAAAGTGGTTTTTCAACACTAACACAAGTGCGAAAAGTGGTTTTTCAACACTAACACAAGTGCGAAAAGTGGTTTTTCCACACTAATACAAGTGCAAAAGTGGTTTCCTGCACCAACACAAGTGCGAAAAGTGGTTTTTCAACACTATCAGAAGTGCAAAAAGTGTTTTTTCCACACTTAGAAACCACATTATTATTAGAAAACCACATTGTATTAGAAACCACAAGTGCAAAAGTGGTTTGCTGCACCAACACAGGTGCGAAAAGTGGTTTTTCAACACTAACACAAGTGCGAAAAGTGGTTTTTCAACACTAACACTAGTGTGGTGTTTTTTCCACACTTTTTTTTTTCACACCACAGTTTCACACCAGTGTTTTTTCCACACCACAGTGTTGCAAAAAGTGGTTTTTCAACACTAACACAAGTGTGAAAAGTGTTTTTTCCACACTAACACATGTGCAAAAAGTGGTTTTTCAACACTAACACAAGTGCAAAAAGTGGTTTTTCCACACCAATACAAGTGCAAAAGTGGTTTTTCAACACTAACACAAGTGCGAAAAGTGGTTTTTCAACACTAACACAAGTGCGAAAAGTGGTTTTTCAACACTAACACAAGTGCGAAAAGTGGTTTTTCAACACTATCACAAGTGCAAAAAGTGTTTTTTCCACACGAATAACTGCAAAAGTGGTTTTCTGCACCAACACAAGTGCGAAAAGTGGTTTTTCAACACTAACACAAGTGCGAAAAGTGGTTTTTCAACACTATCACAAGTGCAAAACGTGTTTTTTCCACACCAATGCAAGTGCAAAAGTGGTTTCCTGCACCAACACAAGTGTGAAAAGTGGTTTTTCAACACTAACACTTGTGCGAAAAGTGGTTTTTCCACACTAATACAAGTGCAAAAGTGGTTTCCTGCACCAACACAAGTGCGAAAAGTGGTTTTTCAACACTAATACAAGTGCAAAAGTGGTTTCCTGCACCAACGCAAGTGCGAAAAGTGGTTTTTCCACACTAACACAAGTGCAAAAGTGGTTTCCTGCACCAACACAAGTGCGAAAAGTGGTTTTTCAACACTAACACAAGTGCGAAAAGTGGTTTTTCAACACTATCACAAGTGCAAAACGTGTTTTTTCCACACCAATGCAAGTGCGAAAAGTGTTTTTTCCACACTAATACAAGTGCAAAAGTGGTTTCCTGCACCAACACAAGTGCGAAAAGTGGTTTTTCAACACCAACACAAGTGCGAAAAGTGGTTTTTCAACACTAACACAAGTGCGAAAAGTGGTTTTTCCACACTAATACAAGTGCAAAAGTGGTATCCTGCACCAACACAAGTGCGAAAAGTGGTTTTTCAACACTAACACAAGTGCGAAAAGTGGTTTTTCAACACTATCACAAGTGCAAAACGTGTTTTTTCCACACTAATACAAGTGCAAAAGTGGTTTCCTGCACAAACACAAGTGTGAAAAGTGGTTTTTCAACACTAACACAAGTGCGAAAAGTGGTTTTTCAACACTAACACAAGTGCGAAAAGTGGTTTTTCCACACTAATACAAGTGCAAAAGTGGTTTCCTGCACCAACACAAGTGCGAAAAGTGGTTGTTCAACACTAACATAAGTGCGAAACGTGGTTTTTCAACACTATCACAAGTGCAAAAAGTGTTTTTTCCACACTAATACAAGTGCAAAAGTGGTTTCCTGCACCAACACAAGTGCAAAACGTGTTTTTTCCACACCAATGCAAGTGCAAAAGTGGTTTCCTGCACCAACACAAGTGTGAAAAGTGGTTTTTCAACACTAACACTAGTGCGAAAAGTGGTTTTTCCACACTAATACAAGTGCAAAAGTGGTTTCCTGCACCAACACAAGTGCGAAAAGTGGTTTTTCAACACTAATACAAGTGCAAAAGTGGTTTCCTGCACCAACGCAAGTGCGAAAAGTGGTTTTTCAACACTAACACAAGTGCGAAAAGTGGTTTTTCAACACTAACACAAGTGCGAAAAGTGGTTTTTCAACAATAACACAAGTGCGAAAAGTGGTTTTTCAACAATAACACAAGTGCGAAAAGTCGTTTTTCCACACTAATACAAGTGCAAAAGTGGTTTCCTGCACCAACACAAGTGCGAAAAGTGGTTTTTCAACACTAAAGCAAGTGCGAAAAGTGGTTTTTCCACACTAACACAAGTGCAAAAGTGGTTTCCTGCACCAACACAAGTGCGAAAAGTGGTTTTTCAACACTATCACAAGTGCGAAAAGTGGTTCTTCAACACTAACACAAGTGCGAACAGTGGTTTTTCCACACTAATACAAGTGCAAAAGTGGTTTCCTGCACCAACACAAGTGCGAAAAGTGGTTTTTCAACACCAACACAAGTGCGAAACGTGGTTTTTCAACACTATCACAAGTGCAAAAAGTGATTTTTCCACACTAATACAAGTGCAAAAGTGGTTTCCTGCACCAACACAAGTGCGAAAAGTGGTTTTTCAACACTAACACAAGTGCGAAAAGTGGTTTTTCAACACTAACACAAGTGCGAAAAGTGGTTTTTCAACACTAACACAAGTGCGAAAAGTGGTTTTTCAACACTAACACAAGTGCGAAAAGTGGTTTTTCAACACTAACACAAGTGCGAAAAGTGGTTTTTCAACACTAACACAAGTGCGAAAAGTGTTTTTTCCACACTAATACAAGTGCAAAAGTGGTTTCCTGCACCAACACAAGTGCGAAAAGTGGTTTTTCAACACTAACACAAGTGCGAAAAGTGGTTTTTCAACACTAACACAAGTGCGAAAAGTGGTTTTTCAACACTAACACAAGTGCGAAAAGTGGTTTTTCCACACGAATACAACTGCAAAAGTGGTTTCCTGCACCAACACGAGTGCGAAAAGTGGTTTTTCAACACTAACACAAGTGCGAAAAGTGTTTTTTCCACACTAATACAAGTGCAAAAGTGGTATCCTGCACCAACACAAGTGCGAAAAGTGGTTTTTCAACACTAACACAAGTGCAAAAAGTGGTTTTTCAACACTATCACAAGTGCAAAAAGTGTTTTTCCACACTAATAAGTGCAAAAGTGGTTTCCTGCACCAACACAAGTGCGAAAAGTGGTTTTTCAACACTAACACAAGTGCAAAAAGTGTTTTTCCCACACTAATACAAGTGCAAAAGTGGTTTCCTGCACCAACACAAGTGCAAAAAGTGTTTTTTCCACACTAATACAAGTGCAAAAGTGGTTTCCTGCACCAACACAAGTGCGAAAAGTGGTTTTTCAACACTAACACAAGCGCGAAAAGTGGTTTTTCAACACTAACACAAGTGCGAAAAGTGGTTTTTCAACACTATCACAAGTGAAAAACGTGGTTTTTCCACAATAATACAAGTGCAAAAGTGGTTTTCTGCACCAACACAAGTGCGAAAAGTGGTTTTTCAACACTAACACAAGTGCGAAAAGTGGTTTTTCAACACTAACACAAGTGCGAAAAGTGGTTTTTCTACACTAACACAAGTGCGAAAAGTGGTTTTTAAACACTATCACAAGTGCAAAACGTGTTTTTTCCACACTAATACAAGTGCAAAAGTGGTTTTCAACACTAACACAAGTGCGAAAAGTGGTTTTTCAACACACACGAGTGCGAAAAGTGGTTGTTCCACACTAATACAAGTGCAAAAGTGGTTTCCTGCACAAACACAAGTGCGAAAAGTGGTTTTTCAACACTAACACTAGTGCGAAAAGTGGTTTTTCAACACTATCACAAGTGCAAAAAGTGTTTTTTCCACACTAATACAAGTGCAAAAGTGCTTTCCTGCACCAACACAAGTGCGAAAAGTGGTTTTTCAACACTAACACAAGTGCGAAAAGTGGTTTTTCAACACTATCACAAGTGCAAAAAGTGTTTTTTCCACACTAATACAAGTGCAAAAGTGGTTTCCTGCACCAACACAAGTGTGAAAAGTGGTTTTTCAACACGAACACAAGTGCGAAAAGTGGGTTTTCAACACGAACAGAAGTGCGAAAAGTGGTTTTTCAACACTATCACAAGTGCAAAACGTGTTTTTTCCACACTAAAACAAGTGCAAAAGTGGTTTTCTGCACTAACAAGTGTGAAAAGTGGTTTTTCAACACTAATACAAGTGCAAAAGTGGTTTCCTGCACCAACACAAGTGCGAAAAGTGGATTTTTCAACACTAACACAAATGCGAAAAGTGGTTTTTCAACACTAACACAAGTGCGAAAAGTGGTTTTTCAACACTAACATAAGTGCGAAAAGTGGTTTTTCAACACTATCACAAGTGCAAAACGTGTTTTTTCCACACTAATACAAGTGCAAAAGTGGTTTCCTGCACCAACACAAGTGCGAAAAGTGGTTTTTCAACACTAACACAAGTGCGAAAAGTGGTTTTTCAACACCAACACAAGTGCGAAAAGTGGTTTTTCCACACTAATACAAGTGCAAAAGTGGTTTCCTGCACCAACACAAGTGCGAAAAGTGGTTTTTCAACACTAACACAAGTGCGAAACGTGGTTTTTCAACACTATCTCAAGTGCAAAAAGTGGTTTTTCCACACTAATACAAGTGCAAAAGTGGTTTCCTGCACCAACACAAGTGCAAAAAGTGGTTTTTCAACACTAACACAAGTGCGAAAAGTGGTTTTTCTACACTAACACAAGTGCGAAAAGTGGTTTTTAAACACTATCACAAGTGCAAAACGTGTTTTTTCCACACTATTACAAGTGCAAAAGTGGTTTTCAACACTAACACAAGTGTGAAAAGTGGTTTTTCAACACTAACACAAGTGCGAAAAGTGGTTTTTCAACACACACGAGTGCGAAAAGTGGTTGTTCCACACTAATACAAGTGCAAAAGTGCTTTCCTGCACCGACAAGTGCGAAAAGTTGTTTTTCAACACTAACACAAGTGCGAAAACTGGTTTTTAAACACTATCACAAGTGCAAAACGTGTTTTTTCCACACTAAAACAAGTGCAAAAGTGGTTTTCTGCACTAACAAGTGTGAAAAGTGGTTTTTCAACACTAATACAAGTGCAAAAGTGGTTTCCTGCACCAACACAAGTGCGAAAAGTGGATTTTTCAACACTAACACAAATGCGAAAAGTGGTTTTTCAACACTAACACAAGTGCGAAAAGTGGTTTTTCAACACTAACATAAGTGCGAAAAGTGGTTTTTCAACACTATCACAAGTGCAAAACGTGTTTTTTCCACACTAATTCAAGTGCAAAAGTGGTTTCCTGCACCAACACAAGTGTGAAAAGTGGTTTTTCAACACTAACACAAGTGCGAAAAGTGGTTTTTCAACACTAACACAAGTGCGAAAAGTGGTTTTTCAACACCAACACAAGTGCGAAAAGTGGTTTTTCCACACTAATACAAGTGCAAAAGTGGTTTCCTGCACCAACACAAGTGCGAAAAGTGGTTTTTCAACACTATCACAAGTGCAAAAAGTGTTTTTTCCACACTAACACAAGTGCGAAAAGTGGTTTTTCAACACTAACACAAGTGCGAAAAGTGGTTTTTCAACACTATCACAAGTGCAAAACGTGTTTTTTCCACACTAATACAAGTGCAAAAGTGGTTTTCAACACTAACACAAGTGTGAAAAGTGGTTTTTCAACACTAACACAAGTGCGAAAAGTGGTTTTTCAACACTAACACAAGTGCGAAAAGTGGTTTTTCAACACTAACACAAGTGCGAAAAGTGGTTTTCCACACTAATACAAGTGCAAAAGTGGTTTCCTGCACCAACACAAGTGCGAAAAGTGGTTTTTCAACACTAACACAAGTGCGAAAAGTGGTTTTCCCACACTAATACAAGTGCAAAAGTGGTTTCCTGCACCAACACAAGTGCGAAAAGTGGATTTTTCAACACTAACACAAATGCGAAAAGTGGTTTTTCAACACTAACATAAGTGCGAAAAGTGGTTTTCCCACACTAATACAAGTGCAAAAGTGGTTTCCTGCACCAACACAAGTGCGAAAAGTGGTTGTTCAACACTAACACAAGTGCGAAAAGTGGGTTTTCAACACTATCACAAGTGCAAAACGTGTTTTTTCCACACTAAAACAAGTGCAAAAGTGGTTTTCTGCACTAACGTGTGAAAAGTGGTTTTTCAACACTAATACAAGTGCAAAAGTGGTTTCCTGCACCAACACAAGTGTGAAAAGTGGATTTTTCAACACTAACACAAATGCGAAAAGTGGTTTTTCAACACTAACATAAGTGCGAAAAGTGGTTTTTCAACACTATCACAAGTGCAAAACGTGTTTTTTCCACACTAATACAAGTGCAAAAGTGGTTTCCTGCACCAACACAAGTGCGAAAAGTGGTTTTTCAACACTAACACAAGTGCGAAAAGTGGTTTTTCAACACCAACACAAGTGCGAAAAGTGGTTTTTCCACACTAATACAAGTGCAAAAGTGGTTTCCTGCACCAACACAAGTGCGAAAAGTGGTTTTTCAACACTAACACAAGTGCGAAAAGTGGTTTTTCAACACTAACACAAGTGCGAAACGTGGTTTTTCAACACTAACACAAGTGCAAAAAGGGGTTTTTCAACACTAACACAAGTGCGAAAAGTGGTTTTTCCACACTAATACAAGTGCAAAAGTGGTTTCCTGCACCAACACAAGTGCGAAAAGTGGTTGTTCAACACTAACACAAGTGCGAAACGTGGTTTTTCAACACTATCACAAGTGCAAACAGTGTTTTTTCCACACTAATACAAGTGCAAAAGTGGTTTCCTGCACCAACACAAGTGTGAAAAGTGGTTTTTCAACACTAACACTAGTGCGAAAAGTGGTTTTTCCACACTAATACAAGTGCAAAAGTGGTTTCCTGCACCAACACAAGTGCGAAAAGTGGTTTTTCAACACTAATACAAGTGCAAAAGTGGTTTCCTGCACCAACGCAAGTGCGAAAAGTGGTTTTTCAACACTAACACAAGTGCGAAAAGTGGTTTTTCAACACTAACACAAGTGCGAAAAGTGGTTTTTCAACACTAACACAAGTGCGAAAAGTGGTTTTTCAACAATAACACAAGTGCGAAAAGTGGTTTTTCAACAATAACACAAGTGCGAAAAGTCGTTTTTCCACACTAATACAAGTGCAAAAGTGGTTTCCTGCACCAACACAAGTGCGAAAAGTGGTTTTTCAACACTAAAGCAAGTGCGAAAAGTGGTTTTTCCACACTAACACAAGTGCAAAAGTGGTTTCCTGCACCAACACAAGTGCGAAAAGTGGTTTTTCAACACTAACACAAGTGCGAAAAGTGGTTTTTCAACACTATCACAAGTGCAAAACGTGTTTTTTCCACACCAATGCAAGTGCAAAAGTGGTTTCCTGCACCAACACAAGTGCGAAAAGTGGTTTTTCAACACTAACACAAGTGCGAAAAGTGGTTTTTCAACACTATCACAAGTGCGAAAAGTGGTTCTTCAACACTAACACAAGTGCGAACAGTGGTTTTTCCACACTAATACAAGTGCAAAAGTGGTTTCCTGCACCAACACAAGTGCGAAAAGTGGTTTTTCAACACCAACACAAGTGCGAAACGTGGTTTTTCAACACTATCACAAGTGCAAAAAGTGATTTTTCCACACTAATACAAGTGCAAAAGTGGTTTCCTGCACCAACACAAGTGCGAAAAGTGGTTTTTCAACACTAACACAAGTGCGAAAAGTGGTTTTTCAACACTAACACAAGTGCGAAAAGTGGTTTTTCAACACTAACACAAGTGCGAAAAGTGGTTTTTCCACACGAATACAACTGCAAAAGTGGTTTCCTGCACCAACACGAGTGCGAAAAGTGGTTTTTCAACACTAACACAAGTGCGAAAAGTGGTTTTTCAACACTAACACAAGTGCGAAAAGTGTTTTTTCCACACTAATACAAGTGCAAAAGTGGTATCCTGCACCAACACAAGTGCGAAAAGTGGTTTTTCAACACTAACACAAGTGCAAAAAGTGGTTTTTCAACACTATCACAAGTGCAAAAAGTGTTTTTCCACACTAATAAGTGCAAAAGTGGTTTCCTGCACCAATACAAG
This sequence comes from Myxine glutinosa, assembly GCF_964187855.1. Lineage (NCBI taxonomy): Eukaryota > Metazoa > Chordata > Myxini > Myxiniformes > Myxinidae > Myxine > Myxine glutinosa. Next base: position 14,571,116 of record NC_136270.1, on the reverse strand, counting down.
TGCGAAAAGTGGTTTTTCAACACTAACACAAGTGCGAAAAGTGTTTTTCCCACACTAATACAAGTGCAAAAGTGGTTTCCTGCACCAACACAAGTGCAAAAAGTGTTTTTTCCACACTAATACAAGTGCAAAAGTGGTTTCCTGCACCAACACAAGTGCGAAAAGTGGTTTTTCAACACTAACACAAGCGCGAAAAGTGGTTTTTCAACACTAACACAAGTGCGAAAAGTGGTTTTTCAACACTATCACAAGTGAAAAACGTGTTTTTTCCACAATAATACAAGTGCAAAAGTGGTTTTCTGCACCAACACAAGTGCGAAAAGTGGTTTTTCAACACTAACACAAGTGCGAAAAGTGGTTTTTCAACACTAACACAAGTGCGAAAAGTGGTTTTTCCACACTAATACAAGTGCAAAAGTGGTTTCCTGCACCAACACAAGTGCGAAAGTGGATTTTTCAACACTAACACAAGTGCGAAAAGTGGTTTTTCTACACTAACACAAGTGCGAAAAGTGGTTTTTAAACACTATCACAAGTGCAAAACGTGTTTTTTCCACACTAATACAAGTGCAAAAGTGGTTTCCTGCACCAACACAAGTGCGAAAAGTGGTTTTTCAACACTAACACAAGTGCGAAAAGTGGTTTTTCAACACCAACACAAGTGCGAAAAGTGGTTTTTCCACACTAATACAAGTGCAAAAGTGGTTTCCTGCACCAACACAAGTGCGAAAAGTGGTTTTTCAACACTAACACAAGTGCGAAAAGTGGTTTTTCAACACTAACACAAGTGCGAAACGTGGTTTTTCAACACTAACACAAGTGCAAAAAGGGGTTTTTCAACACTAACACAAGTGCGAAAAGTGGTTTTTCCACACTAATACAAGTGCAAAAGTGGTTTCCTGCACCAACACAAGTGCGAAAAGTGGTTGTTCAACACTAACACAAGTGCGAAACGTGGTTTTTCAACACTATCACAAGTGCAAACAGTGTTTTTTCCACACTAATACAAGTGCAAAAGTGGTTTCCTGCACCAACACAAGTGTGAAAAGTGGTTTTTCAACACTAACACTAGTGCGAAAAGTGGTTTTTCCACACTAATACAAGTGCAAAAGTGGTTTCCTGCACCAACACAAGTGCGAAAAGTGGTTTTTCAACACTAATACAAGTGCAAAAGTGGTTTCCTGCACCAACGCAAGTGCGAAAAGTGGTTTTTCAACACTAACACAAGTGCGAAAAGTGGTTTTTCAACACTAACACAAGTGCGAAAAGTGGTTTTTCAACACTAACACAAGTGCGAAAAGTGGTTTTTCAACAATAACACAAGTGCGAAAAGTGGTTTTTCAACAATAACACAAGTGCGAAAAGTCGTTTTTCCACACTAATACAAGTGCAAAAGTGGTTTCCTGCACCAACACAAGTGCGAAAAGTGGTTTTTCAACACTAAAGCAAGTGCGAAAAGTGGTTTTTCCACACTAACACAAGTGCAAAAGTGGTTTCCTGCACCAACACAAGTGCGAAAAGTGGTTTTTCAACACTAACACAAGTGCGAAAAGTGGTTTTTCAACACTATCACAAGTGCAAAACGTGTTTTTTCCACACCAATGCAAGTGCAAAAGTGGTTTCCTGCACCAACACAAGTGCGAAAAGTGGTTTTTCAACACTAACACAAGTGCGAAAAGTGGTTTTTCAACACTATCACAAGTGCGAAAAGTGGTTCTTCAACACTAACACAAGTGCGAACAGTGGTTTTTCCACACTAATACAAGTGCAAAAGTGGTTTCCTGCACCAACACAAGTGCGAAAAGTGGTTTTTCAACACCAACACAAGTGCGAAACGTGGTTTTTCAACACTATCACAAGTGCAAAAAGTGATTTTTCCACACTAATACAAGTGCAAAAGTGGTTTCCTGCACCAACACAAGTGCGAAAAGTGGTTTTTCAACACTAACACAAGTGCGAAAAGTGGTTTTTCAACACTAACACAAGTGCGAAAAGTGGTTTTTCAACACTAACACAAGTGCGAAAAGTGGTTTTTCCACACGAATACAACTGCAAAAGTGGTTTCCTGCACCAACACGAGTGCGAAAAGTGGTTTTTCAACACTAACACAAGTGCGAAAAGTGGTTTTTCAACACTAACACAAGTGCGAAAAGTGTTTTTTCCACACTAATACAAGTGCAAAAGTGGTATCCTGCACCAACACAAGTGCGAAAAGTGGTTTTTCAACACTAACACAAGTGCAAAAAGTGGTTTTTCAACACTATCACAAGTGCAAAAAGTGTTTTTCCACACTAATAAGTGCAAAAGTGGTTTCCTGCACCAATACAAGTGCGAAAAGTGGTTTTTCAACACTAACACAAGTGCGAAAAGTGTTTTTCCCACACTAATACAAGTGCAAAAGTGGTTTCCTGCACCAACACAAGTGCAAAAAGTGTTTTTTCCACACTAATACAAGTGCAAAAGTGGTTTCCTGCACCAACACAAGTGCGAAAAGTGGTTTTTCAACACTAACACAAGCGCGAAAAGTGGTTTTTCAACACTAACACAAGTGCGAAAAGTGGTTTTTCAACACTATCACAAGTGAAAAACGTGTTTTTTCCACAATAATACAAGTGCAAAAGTGGTTTTCTGCACCAACACAAGTGCGAAAAGTGGTTTTTCAACACTAACACAAGTGCGAAAAGTGGTTTTTCAACACTAACACAAGTGCGAAAAGTGGTTTTTCCACACTAATACAAGTGCAAAAGTGGTTTCCTGCACCAACACAAGTGCGAAAGTGGATTTTTCAACACTAACACAAGTGCGAAAAGTGGTTTTTCTACACTAACACAAGTGCGAAAAGTGGTTTTTAAACACTATCACAAGTGCAAAACGTGTTTTTTCCACACTAATACAAGTGCAAAAGTGGTTTCCTGCACCAACACAAGTGCGAAAAGTGGTTTTTCAACACTATCACAAGTGCAAAACGTGTTTTTTCCACACTAACACAAGTGCGAAAAGTGGTTTTTCAACACTAACACAAGTGCGAAAAGTGGTTTTTCAACACTATCACAAGTGCAAAACGTGTTTTTTCCACACTAATACAAGTGCAAAAGTGGTTTCCTGCACCAACACAAGTGCGAAAAGTGGTTTTTCAACACTAACACAAGTGCGAAAAGTGGTTTTTCAACACCAACACAAGTGCGAAAAGTGGTTTTTCAACACTAACACAAGTGCGAAAAGTGGTTTTTCCACACTAATACAAGTGCAAAAGTGGTTTCCTGCACCAACACAAGTGCGAAAAGTGGTTTTTCAACACTAACACAAGTGCGAAAAGTGGTTTTTCAACACTAACACAAGTGCGAAACGTGGTTTTTCAACACTAACACAAGTGCAAAAAGGGGTTTTTCAACACTAACACAAGTGCGAAAAGTGGTTTTTTCCACACTAATACAAGTGCAAAAGTGGTTTCCTGCACCAACACAAGTGCGAAAAGTGGTTGATCAACACTAACACAAGTGCGAAACGTGGTTTTTCAACACTATCACAAGTGCAAAAAGTGTTTTTTCCACACTAATACAAGTGCAAAAGTGGTTTCCTGCACCAACACAAGTGCAAAACGTGTTTTTTCCACACCAATGCAAGTGCAAAAGTGGTTTCCTGCACCAACACAAGTGTGAAAAGTGGTTTTTCAACACTAACACTAGTGCGAAAAGTGGTTTTTCCACACTAATACAAGTGCAAAAGTGGTTTCCTGCACCAACACAAGTGCGAAAAGTGGTTTTTCAACACTAATACAAGTGCAAAAGTGGTTTCCTGCACCAACGCAAGTGCGAAAAGTGGTTTTTCAACACTAACACAAGTGCGAAAAGTGGTTTTTCAACACTAACACAAGTGCGAAAAGTGGTTTTTCAACAATAACACAAGTGCGAAAAGTGGTTTTTCAACAATAACACAAGTGCGAAAAGTCGTTTTTCCACACTAATACAAGTGCAAAAGTGGTTTCCTGCACCAACACAAGTGCGAAAAGTGGTTTTTCAACACTAAAGCAAGTGCGAAAAGTGGTTTTTCCACACTAACACAAGTGCAAAAGTGGTTTCCTGCACCAACACAAGTGCGAAAAGTGGTTTTTCAACACTAACACAAGTGCGAAAAGTGGTTTTTCAACACTATCACAAGTGCAAAACGTGTTTTTTCCACACCAATGCAAGTGCAAAAGTGGTTTCCTGCACCAACACAAGTGCGAACAGTGGTTTTTCCACACTAATACAAGTGCAAAAGTGGTTTCCTGCACCAACACAAGTGCGAAAAGTGGTTTTTCAACACCAACACAAGTGCGAAACGTGGTTTTTCAACACTATCACAAGTGCAAAAAGTGATTTTTCCACACTAATACAAGTGCAAAAGTGGTTTCCTGCACCAACACAAGTGCGAAAAGTGGTTTTTCAACACTAACACAAGTGCGAAAAGTGGTTTTTCAACACTAACACAAGTGCGAAAAGTGGTTTTTCAACACTAACACAAGTGCGAAAAGTGGTTTTTCAACACTAACACAAGTGCGAAAAGTGGTTTTTCAACACTAACACAAGTGCGAAAAGTGGTTTTTCAACACTAACACAAGTGCGAAAAGTGGTTTTTCCACACGAATACAACTGCAAAAGTGGTTTCCTGCACCAACACGAGTGCGAAAAGTGGTTTTTCAACATTAACACAAGTGCGAAAAGTGTTTTTTCCACACTAATACAAGTGCAAAAGTGGTATCCTGCACCAACACAAGTGCGAAAAGTGGTTTTTCAACACTAACACAAGTGCAAAAAGTGGTTTTTCAACACTAACACAAGTGCGAAAAGTGGTTTTTCAACACTAACACAAGTGCGAAAAGTGGTTTTTCCACACGAATACAACTGCAAAAGTGGTTTCCTGCACCAACACGAGTGCGAAAAGTGGTTTTTCAACATTAACACAAGTGCGAAAAGTGGTTTTTCCACACTAATACAAGTGCAAAAGTGGTATCCTGCACCAACACAAGTGCGAAAAGTGGTTTTTCAACACTAACACAAGTGCAAAAAGTGGTTTTTCAACACTATCACAAGTGCAAAAAGTGTTTTTCCACACTAATAAGTGCAAAAGTGGTTTCCTGCACCAACACAAGTGCGAAAAGTGGTTTTTCAACACTAACACAAGTGCGAAAAGTGTTTTTCCCACACTAATACAAGTGCAAAAGTGGTTTCCTGCACCAACACAAGTGCGAAAAGTGGTTTTTCAACACTAACACAAGCGCGAAAAGTGGTTTTTCAACACTAACACAAGTGCGAAAAGTGGTTTTTCAACACTATCACAAGTGAAAAACGTGTTTTTTCCACAATAATACAAGTGCAAAAGTGGTTTTCTGCACCAACACAAGTGCGAAAAGTGGTTTTTCAACACTAACACAAGTGCGAAAAGTGGTTTTTCAACACTAACACAAGTGCGAAAAGTGGTTTTTCCACACTAATACAAGTGCAAAAGTGGTTTCCTGCACCAACACAAGTGCGAAAGTGGATTTTTCAACACTAACACAAGTGCAAAAAGTGTTTTTTCAACACTAACACAAGTGCGAAAAGTGGTTTTTCTACACTAACACAAGTGCGAAAAGTGGTTTTTAAACACTATCACAAGTGCAAAACGTGTTTTTTCCACACTAATACAAGTGCAAAAGTGGTTTTCAACACTAACACAAGTGCGAAAAGTGGTTTTTCAACACACACGAGTGCGAAAAGTGGTTGTTCCACACTAATACAAGTGCAAAAGTGGTTTCCTGCACAAACACAAGTGCGAAAAGTGGTTTTTCAACACTAACACAAGTGCGAAAAGTGGTTTTTCAACACTATCACAAGTGCAAAAAGTGTTTTTTCCACACTAATACAAGTGCAAAAGTGCTTTCCTGCACCAACACAAGTGCGAAAAGTGGTTTTTCAACACTAACACAAGTGCGAAAAGTGGTTTTTCAACACTATCACAAGTGCAAAAAGTGTTTTTTCCACACTAATACAAGTGCAAAAGTGGTTTCCTGCACCAACACAAGTGCGAAAAGTGGTTTTTCAACACTATCACAAGTGCAAAACGTGTTTTTTCCACACTAACACAAGTGCGAAAAGTGGTTTTTCAACACTAACACAAGTGCGAAAAGTGGTTTTTCAACACTATCACAAGTGCAAAACGTGTTTTTTCCACACTAATACAAGTGCAAAAGTGGTTTCCTGCACCAACACAAGTGTGAAAAGTGGATTTTTCAACACTAACACAAATGCGAAAAGTGGTTTTTCAACACTAACACAAGTGCGAAAAGTGGTTTTTCAACACTAACATAAGTGCGAAAAGTGGTTTTTCAACACTATCACAAGTGCAAAACGTGTTTTTTCCACACTAATACAAGTGCAAAAGTGGTTTCCTGCACCAACACAAGTGCGAAAAGTGGTTTTTCAACACTAACACAAGTGCGAAAAGTGGTTTTTCAACACCAACACAAGTGCGAAAAGTGGTTTTTCAACACTAACACAAGTGCGAAAAGTGGTTTTTCCACACTAATACAAGTGCAAAAGTGGTTTCCTGCACCAACACAAGTGCGAAAAGTGGTTTTTCAACACTAACACAAGTGCGAAAAGTGGTTTTTCAACACTAACACAAGTGCGAAAAGTGGTTTTTCCACACTAATACAAGTGCAAAAGTGGTTTCCTGCACCAACGCAAGTGCGAAAAGTGGTTTTTCAACACTAACACAAGTGCAAAAAGTGGTTTTTCAACACTAACACAAGTGCGAAAAGTGGTTTTTCAACAATAACACAAGTGCGAAAAGTGGTTTTTCAACAATAACACAAGTGCGAAAAGTCGTTTTTCCACACTAATACAAGTGCAAAAGTGGTTTCCTGCACCAACACAAGTGCGAAAAGTGGTTTTTCAACACTAAAGCAAGTGCGAAAAGTGGTTTTTCCACACTAACACAAGTGCAAAAGTGGTTTCCTGCACCAACACAAGTGCGAAAAGTGGTTTTTCAACACTAACACAAGTGCGAAAAGTGGTTTTTCAACACTATCACAAGTGCAAAACGTGTTTTTTCCACACCAATGCAAGTGCAAAAGTGGTTTCCTGCACCAACACAAGTGCGAAAAGTGGTTTTTCAACACTAACACAAGTGCGAAAAGTGGTTTTTCAACACTATCACAAGTGCGAAAAGTGGTTCTTCAACACTAACACAAGTGCGAACAGTGGTTTTTCCACACTAATACAAGTGCAAAAGTGGTTTCCTGCACCAACACAAGTGCGAAAAGTGGTTTTTCAACACCAACACAAGTGCGAAACGTGGTTTTTCAACACTATCACAAGTGCAAAAAGTGATTTTTCCACACTAATACAAGTGCAAAAGTGGTTTCCTGCACCAACACAAGTGCGAAAAGTGGTTTTTCAACACTAACACAAGTGCGAAAAGTGGTTTTTCAACACTAACACAAGTGCGAAAAGTGGTTTTTCAACACTAACACAAGTGCGAAAAGTGGTTTTTCAACACTAACACAAGTGCGAAAAGTGGTTTTTCAACACTAACACAAGTGCGAAAAGTGGTTTTTCAACACTAACACAAGTGCGAAAAGTGGTTTTTCCACACGAATACAACTGCAAAAGTGGTTTCCTGCACCAACACGAGTGCGAAAAGTGGTTTTTCAACATTAACACAAGTGCGAAAAGTGGTTTTTCAACACTAACACAAGTGCGAAAAGTGTTTTTTCCACACTAATACAAGTGCAAAAGTGGTATCCTGCACCAACACAAGTGCGAAAAGTGGTTTTTCAACACTAACACAAGTGCAAAAAGTGGTTTTTCAACACTAACACAAGTGCGAAAAGTGGTTTTTCAACACTAACACAAGTGCGAAAAGTGGTTTTTCCACACGAATACAACTGCAAAAGTGGTTTCCTGCACCAACACGAGTGCGAAAAGTGGTTTTTCAACATTAACACAAGTGCGAAAAGTGGTTTTTCAACACTAACACAAGTGCGAAAAGTGTTTTTTCCACACTAATACAAGTGCAAAAGTGGTATCCTGCACCAACACAAGTGCGAAAAGTGGTTTTTCAACACTAACACAAGTGCAAAAAGTGGTTTTTCAACACTATCACAAGTGCAAAAAGTGTTTTTCCACACTAATAAGTGCAAAAGTGGTTTCCTGCACCAACACAAGTGCGAAAAGTGGTTTTTCAACACTAACACAAGTGCGAAAAGTGTTTTTCCCACACTAATACAAGTGCAAAAGTGGTTTCCTGCACCAACACAAGTGCGAAAAGTGGTTTTTCAACACTAACACAAGCGCGAAAAGTGGTTTTTCAACACTAACACAAGTGCGAAAAGTGGTTTTTCAACACTATCACAAGTGAAAAACGTGTTTTTTCCACAATAATACAAGTGCAAAAGTGGTTTTCTGCACCAACACAAGTGCGAAAAGTGGTTTTTCAACACTAACACAAGTGCGAAAAGTGGTTTTTCAACACTAACACAAGTGCGAAAAGTGGTTTTTCCACACTAATACAAGTGCAAAAGTGGTTTCCTGCACCAACACAAGTGCGAAAGTGGATTTTTCAACACTAACACAAGTGCAAAAAGTGTTTTTTCAACACTAACACAAGTGCGAAAAGTGGTTTTTCTACACTAACACAAGTGCGAAAAGTGGTTTTTAAACACTATCACAAGTGCAAAACGTGTTTTTTCCACACTAATACAAGTGCAAAAGTGGTTTTCAACACTAACACAAGTGCGAAAAGTGGTTTTTCAACACACACGAGTGCGAAAAGTGGTTGTTCCACACTAATACAAGTGCAAAAGTGGTTTCCTGCACAAACACAAGTGCGAAAAGTGGTTTTTCAACACTAACACAAGTGCGAAAAGTGGTTTTTCAACACTATCACAAGTGCAAAAAGTGTTTTTTCCACACTAATACAAGTGCAAAAGTGCTTTCCTGCACCAACACAAGTGCGAAAAGTGGTTTTTCAACACTAACACAAGTGCGAAAAGTGGTTTTTCAACACTATCACAAGTGCAAAAAGTGTTTTTTCCACACTAATACAAGTGCAAAAGTGGTTTCCTGCACCAACACAAGTGTGAAAAGTGGTTTTTCAACACTAACACAAGTGCGAAAAGTGGGTTTTCAACACGATCAGAAGTGCGAAAAGTGGTTTTTCAACACTATCACAAGTGCAAAACGTGTTTTTTCCACACTAAAACAAGTGCAAAAGTGGTTTTCTGCACTAACAAGTGTGAAAAGTGGTTTTTCAACACTAATACAAGTGCAAAAGTGGTTTCCTGCACCAACACAAGTGCGAAAAGTGGATTTTTCAACACTAACACAAATGCGAAAAGTGGTTTTTCAACACTAACACAAGTGCGAAAAGTGGTTTTTCAACACTAACATAAGTGCGAAAAGTGGTTTTTCAACACTATCACAAGTGCAAAACGTGTTTTTTCCACACTTATACAAGTGCAAAAGTGGTTTCCTGCACCAACACAAGTGCGAAAAGTGGTTTTTCAACACTAACACAAGTGCGAAAAGTGGTTTTTCAACACCAACACAAGTGCGAAAAGTGGTTTTTCAACACTAACACAAGTGCGAAAAGTGGTTTTTCCACACTAATACAAGTGCAAAAGTGGTTTCCTGCACCAACACAAGTGCGAAAAGTGGTTTTTCAACACTAACACAAGTGCGAAACGTGGTTTTTCAACACTAACACAAGTGCGAAACGTGGTTTTTCAACACTATCTCAAGTGCAAAAAGTGGTTTTTCCACACTAATACAAGTGCAAAAGTGGTTTCCTGCACCAACACAAGTGCAAAAAGTGGTTTTTCAACACTAACACAAGTGCAAAAAGTGGTTTTTCAACACTAACACAAGTGCGAAAAGTGGTTTTTCTACACTAACACAAGTGCGAAAAGTGGTTTTTAAACACTATCACAAGTGCAAAACGTGTTTTTTCCACACTATTACAAGTGCAAAAGTGGTTTTCAACACTAACACAAGTGTGAAAAGTGGTTTTTAAACACTAACACAAGTGCGAAAAGTGGTTTTTCAACACACACGAGTGCGAAAAGTGGTTGTTCCACACTAATACAAGCGCAAAAGTGCTTTCCTGCACCGACAAGTGCGAAAAGTTGTTTTTCAACACTAACACAAGTGCGAAAAGTGGTTTTTCAACACTAACACAAGTGCGAAAAGTGTTTTTTCCACACTAATACAAGTGCAAATGTGGTTTCCTGCACCAACACAAGTGCGAATAGTGGTTTTTCAACACTATCACAAGTGCGAAAACTGGTTTTTCAACACTAACACAAGTGCGAAAAGTGGTTTTTCAACACTATCACAAGTGCAAAAAGTGTTTTTTCCACACTAAAACAAGTGCAAAACGTGTTTTTTCCACACTAAAACAAGTGCAAAAGTGGTTTTCTGCACTAACAAGTGTGAAAAGTGGTTTTTCAACACTAATACAAGTGCAAAAGTGGTTTCCTGCACCAACACAAGTGCGAAAAGTGGATTTTTCAACACTAACACAAATGCGAAAAGTGGTTTTTCAACACTAACACAAGTGCGAAAAGTGGTTTTTCAACACTAACATAAGTGCGAAAAGTGGTTTTTCAACACTATCACAAGTGCAAAACGTGTTTTTTCCACACTAATACAAGTGCAAAAGTGGTTTCCTGCACCAACACAAGTGTGAAAAGTGGTTTTTCAACACTAACACAAGTGCGAAAAGTGGTTTTTCAACACTAACACAAGTGCGAAAAGTGGTTTTTCAACACCAACACAAGTGCGAAAAGTGGTTTTTCAACACTAACACAAGTGCGAAAAGTGGTTTTTCCACACTAACACAAGTGCGAAAAGTGGTTTTTCAACACTAACACAAGTGCAAAAAGTGGTTTTTCCACACTAATACAAGTGCAAAAGTGGTTTCCTGCACCAACACAAGTGCGAAAAGTGGTTTTTCAACACTAACACAAGTGCGAAAAGTGGTTTTTCAACACTATCACAAGTGCAAAACGTGTTTTTTCCACACTAATACAAGTGCAAAAGTGGTTTTCAACACTAACACAAGTGTGAAAAGTGGTTTTTCAACACTAACACAAGTGCGAAAAGTGGTTTTTCAACACTAACACAAGTGCGAAAAGTGGTTTTTCAACACTAACACAAGTGCAAAAAGTGGTTTTTCAACACTATCACAAGTGCAAAACGTGTTTTTTCCACACTAATACAAGTGCAAAAGTGGTTTCCTGCACAAACACAAGTGTGAAAAGTGGTTTTTCAACACTAACACAAGTGTGAAAAGTGGTTTTTCAACACTAACACAAGTGCGAAAAGTGTTTTTTCCACACTAATACAAGTGCAAAAGTGGTTTCCTGCACCAACACAAGTGCGAAAAGTGGTTTTTCAACACTAACACAAGTGCGAAAAGTGGTTTTTCAACACTAACACAAGTGCGAAAAGTGGTTTTTCAACACTAACACAAGTGCGAAAAGTGGTTTCCTGCACCAACACAAGTGCGAAAAGTGGTTTTTCAACACTAACATAAGTGCGAAAAGTGGTTTTTCAACACTATCACAAGTGCAAAACGTGTTTTTTCCACACTAATACAAGTGCAAAAGTGGTTTCCTGCACCAACACAAGTGCGAAAAGTGGTTTTTCAACACAAACACAAGTGCAAAAAGTGGTTTTTCAACACTAACACAAGTGCGAAAAGTGGTTTCCTGCACCAACACAAGTGTGAAAAGTGGATTTTTCAACACTAACACAAGTGCGAAAAGTGGTTTTTCAACACTAACATAAGTGCGAAAAGTGGTTTTTCAACACTATCACAAGTGCAAAACGTGTTTTTTCCACACTAATACAAGTGCAAAAGTGGTTTCCTGCACCAACACAAGTGCGAAAAGTGGTTTTTCAACACAAACACAAGTGCAAAAAGTGGTTTTTCAACACTAACACAAGTGCGAAAAGTGGTTTCCTGCACCAACACAAGTGTGAAAAGTGGATTTTTCCACACTAATACAAGTGCAAAAGTGGTTTCCTGCACCAACACAAGTGCAAAAAGTGGTTTTTCAACACTAACACAAGTGCAAAAAGTGGTTTTTCAACACTAACACAAGTGCGAAAAGTGGTTTTTCTACACTAACACAAGTGCGAAAAGTGGTTTTTAAACACTATCACAAGTGCAAAACGTGTTTTTTCCACACTATTACAAGTGCAAAAGTGGTTTTCAACACTAACACAAGTGTGAAAAGTGGTTTTTCAACACGAACACAAGTGCGAAAAGTGGTTTTTCAACACACACGAGTGCGAAAAGTGGTTGTTCCACACTAATACAAGCGCAAAAGTGCTTTCCTGCACCGACAAGTGCGAAAAGTTGTTTTTCAACACTAACACAAGTGCGAAAAGTGGTTTTTCAACACTAACACAAGTGCGAAAAGTGTTTTTTCCACACTAATACAAGTGCAAATGTGGTTTCCTGCACCAACACAAGTGCGAATAGTGGTTTTTCAACACTATCACAAGTGCGAAAACTGGTTTTTCAACACTAACACAAGTGCGAAAAGTGGTTTTTCAACACTATCACAAGTGCAAAAAGTGTTTTTTCCACACTAATACAAGTGCAAAAGTGGTTTCCTGCACCAACACAAGTGCGAAAAGTGGTTTTTCAACACTAACACAAGTGCGAAAAGTGGTTTTAAAACACTATCACAAGTGCAAAACGTGTTTTTTCCACACTAAAACAAGTGCAAAAGTGGTTTTCTGCACTAACAAGTGTGAAAAGTGGTTTTTCAACACTAATACAAGTGCAAAAGTGGTTTCCTGCACCAACACAAGTGCGAAAAGTGGTTTTTCAACACTAACATAAGTGAGAAAAGTGGTTTTTCAACACTATCACAAGTGCAAAACGTGTTTTTTCCACACTAATACAAGTGCAAAAGTGGTTTCCTGCACCAACACAAGTGCGAAAAGTGGTTTTTCAACACTAACACAAGTGCGAAAAGTGTTTTTTCAACACCAACACAAGTGCGAAAAGTGGTTTTTCAACACTAACACAAGTGCGAAAAGTGGTTTTTCCACACTAACACAAGTGCGAAAAGTGGTTTTTCAACACTAACACAAGTGCGAAAAGTGGTTTTTCCACACTAATACAAGTGCAAAAGTGGTTTCCTGCACCAACACAAGTGCGAAAAGTGGTTTTTCAACACTATCACAAGTGCAAAAAGTGTTTTTTCCACACTAACACAAGTGCGAAAAGTGGTTTTTCAACACTAACACAAGTGCGAAAAGTGGTTTTTCAACACTATCACAAGTGCAAAACGTGTTTTTTCCACACTAATACAAGTGCAAAAGTGGTTTTCAACACTAACACAAGTGTGAAAAGTGGTTTTTCAACACTAACACAAGTGCGAAAAGTGGTTTTTCAACACTAACACAAGTGCGAAAAGTGGTTTTTCAACACTAACACAAGTGTGAAAAGTGGTTTTTCAACACTAACACAAGTGCAAAAAGTGGTTTTTCAACACTATCACAAGTGCAAAACGTGTTTTTTCCACACTAATACAAGTGCAAAAGTGGTTTCCTGCACAAACACAAGTGTGAAAAGTGGTTTTTCAACACTAACACAAGTGTGAAAAGTGGTTTTTCAACACTAACACAAGTGCGAAAAGTGTTTTTTCCACACTAATACAAGTGCAAAAGTGGTTTCCTGCACCAACACAAGTGCGAAAAGTGGTTTTTCAACACTAACACAAGTGCGAAAAGTGGTTTTTCAACACTAACACAAGTGCGAAAAGTGGTTTTTCAACACTAACACAAGTGCGAAAAGTGGTTTCCTGCACCAACACAAGTGTGAAAAGTGGATTTTTCAACACTAACACAAGTGCGAAAAGTGGTTTTTCAACACTAACATAAGTGCGAAAAGTGGTTTTTCAACACTATCACAAGTGCAAAACGTGTTTTTTCCACACTAAAACAAGTGCGAAAAGTGGTTTTTCAACACAAACACAAGTGCGAAAAGTGGTTTTTCAACACAAACACAAGTGCGAAAAGTGGTTTTTCAACACCAACACAAGTGCGAAAAGTGGTTTTTCAACACTAACACAAGTGCGAAAAGTGGTTTTTCCACACTAATACAAGTGCAAAAGTGGTTTCCTGCACCAACACAAGTGCGAAAAGTGGTTTTTCAACACCAACACAAGTGCGAAACATGGTTTTTCAACACTAACACAAGTGCAAAAAGGGGTTTTTCAACACTAACACAAGTGCAAAAAGTGGTTTTTCAACACTAACACAAGTGCAAAAAGTGGTTTTTCAACACTAACACAAGTGCGAAAAGTGGTTTTTCTACACTAACACAAGTGCGAAAAGTGGTTTTTAAACACTATCACAAGTGCAAAACGTGTTTTTTCCACACTATTACAAGTGCAAAAGTGGTTTTCAACACTAACACAAGTGTGAAAAGTGGTTTTTCAACACTAACACAAGTGCGAAAAGTGGTTTTTCAACACACACAAGTGCGAAAAGTGGTTGTTCCACACTAATACAAGTGCAAAAGTGGTTTCCTGCACAAACACAAGGGCGAAAAGTGGTTTTTCAACACTAACACAAGGGCGAAAAGTGGTTTTTCAACACTAACACAAGTGCGAAAAGTGGTTTTTCAACACTAACACAAGTGCGAAAAGTGTTTTTTCCACACTAATACAAGTGCAAAAGTGGTTTCCTGCACCAACACAAGTGCGAAAAGTGGTTTTTCAACACTATCACAAGTGCGAAAACTGGTTTTTCAACACTAACACAAGTGCGAAAAGTGGTTTTTCAACACTATCACAAGTGCAAAAAGTGTTTTTTCCACACTAATACAAGTGCAAAAGTGGTTTTCAACACTAACACAAGTGCGAAAAGTGGTTTTTCAACACACACGAGTGCGAAAAGTGGTTTTTCAACACTAACACAAGTGCGAAACGTGGTTTTTCAACACTAACACAAGTGCAAAAAGGGGTTTTTCAACACTAACACAAGTGCGAAAAGTGGTTTTTCCACACTAATACAAGTGCAAAAGTGGTTTCCTGCACCAACACAAGTGCGAAAAGTGGTTGTTCAACACTAACACAAGTGCGAAACGTGGTTTTTCAACACTATCACAAGTGCAAAAAGTGTTTTTTCCACACTAATACAAGTGCAAAAGTGGTTTCCTGCACCAACACAAGTGCAAAACGTGTTTTTTCCACACCAATGCAAGTGCAAAAGTGGTTTCCTGCACCAACACAAGTGTGAAAAGTGGTTTTTCAACACTAACACTAGTGCGAAAAGTGGTTTTTCCACACTAATACAAGTGCAAAAGTGGTTTCCTGCACCAACACAAGTGCGAAAAGTGGTTTTTCAACACTAATACAAGTGCAAAAGTGGTTTCCTGCACCAACGCAAGTGCGAAAAGTGGTTTTTCAACACTAACACAAGTGCGAAAAGTGTTTTTTCAACACTAACACAAGTGCGAAAAGTGGTTTTTCAACAATAACACAAGTGCGAAAAGTGGTTTTTCAACAATAACACAAGTGCGAAAAGTCGTTTTTCCACACTAATACAAGTGCAAAAGTGGTTTCCTGCACCAACACAAGTGCGAAAAGTGGTTTTTCAACACTAAAGCAAGTGCGAAAAGTGGTTTTTCCACACTAACACAAGTGCAAAAGTGGTTTCCTGCACCAACACAAGTGCGAAAAGTGGTTTTTTAACACTAACACAAGTGCGAAAAGTGGTTTTTCAACACTATCACAAGTGCAAAACGTGTTTTTTCCACACCAATGCAAGTGCAAAAGTGGTTTCCTGCACCAACACAAGTGCGAAAAGTGGTTTTTCAACACTAACACAAGTGCGAAAAGTGGTTTCTCAACACTATCACAAGTGCGAAAAGTGGTTCTTCAACACTAACACAAGTGCGAACAGTGGTTTTCCCACACTAATACAAGTGCAAAAGTGGTTTCCTGCACCAACACAAGTGCGAAAAGTGGTTTTTCAACACCAACACAAGTGCGAAACGTGGTTTTTCAACACTATCACAAGTGCAAAAAGTGATTTTTCCACACTAATACAAGTGCAAAAGTGGTTTCCTGCACCAACACAAGTGCGAAAAGTGGTTTTTCAACACTAACACAAGTGCGAAAAGTGGTTTTTCAACACTAACACAAGTGCGAAAAGTGGTTTTTCAACACTAACACAAGTGCGAAAAGTGGTTTTTCAACACTAACACAAGTGCGAAAAGTGGTTTTTCAACACTAACACAAGTGCGAAAAGTGTTTTTTCCACACTAATACAAGTGCAAAAGTGGTTTCCTGCACCAACACAAGTGCGAAAAGTGGTTTTTCAACACTAACACAAGTGCGAAAAGTGGTTTTTCAACACTAACACAAGTGCGAAAAGTGGTTTTTCAACACTAACACAAGTGCGAAAAGTGGTTTTTCCACACGAATACAACTGCAAAAGTGGTTTCCTGCACCAACACGAGTGCGAAAAGTGGTTTTTCAACACTAACACAAGTGCGAAAAGTGGTTTTTCAACACTAACACAAGTGCGAAAAGTGTTTTTTCCACACTAATACAAGTGCAAAAGTGGTATCCTGCACCAACACAAGTGCGAAAAGTGGTTTTTCAACACTAACACAAGTGCAAAAAGTGGTTTTTCAACACTATCACAAGTGCAAAAAGTGTTTTTCCACACTAATAAGTGCAAAAGTGGTTTCCTGCACCAACACAAGTGCGAAAAGTGGTTTTTCAACACTAACACAAGTGCGAAAAGTGTTTTTCCCACACTAATACAAGTGCAAAAGTGGTTTCCTGCACCAACACAAGTGCAAAAAGTGTTTTTTCCACACTAATACAAGTGCAAAAGTGGTTTCCTGCACCAACACAAGTGCGAAAAGTGGTTTTTCAACACTTACACAAGCGCGAAAAGTGGTTTTTCAACACTAACACAAGTGCGAAAAGTGGTTTTTCAACACTATCACAAGTGAAAAACGTGTTTTTTCCACAATAATACAAGTGCAAAAGTGGTTTTCTGCACCAACACAAGTGCGAAAAGTGGTTTTTCAACACTAACACAAGTGCGAAAAGTGGTTTTTCAACACTAACACAAGTGCGAAAAGTGGTTTTTCCACACTAATACAAGTGCAAAAGTGGTTTCCTGCACCAACACAAGTGTGAAAGTGGATTTTTCAACACTAACACAAGTGCAAAAAGTGTTTTTTCAACACTAACACAAGTGCGAAAAGTGGTTTTTCTACACTAACACAAGTGCGAAAAGTGGTTTTTAAACACTATCACAAGTGCAAAACGTGTTTTTCCACACTAATACAAGTGCAAAAGTGGTTTTCAACACTAACACAAGTGCGAAAAGTGGTTTTTCAACACACACGAGTGCGAAAAGTGGTTGTTCCACACTAATACAAGTGCAAAAGTGGTTTCCTGCACAAACACAAGTGCGAAAAGTGTTTTTTCAACACTAACACAAGTGCGAAAAGTGGTTTTTCAACACTATCACAAGTGCAAAAAGTGTTTTTTCCACACTAATACAAGTGCAAAAGTGCTTTCCTGCACCAACACAACTGCGAAAAGTGGTTTTTCAACACTAACACAAGTGCGAAAAGTGGTTTTTCACCACTATCACAAGTGCAAAAAGTGTTTTTTCCACACTAATACAAGTGCAAAAGTGGTTTCCTGCACCAACACAAGTGTGAAAAGTGGTTTTTCAACACTAACACAAGTGCGAAAAGTGGGTTTTCAACACGAACAGAAGTGCGAAAAGTGGTTTTTCAACACTATCACAAGTGCAAAACGTGTTTTTTCCACACTAAAACAAGTGCAAAAGTGGTTTTCTGCACTAACAAGTGTGAAAAGTGGTTTTTCAACACTAATACAAGTGCAAAAGTGGTTTCCTGCACCAACACAAGTGCGAAAAGTGGATTTTTCAACACTAACACAAATGCGAAAAGTGGTTTTTCAACACTAACACAAGTGCGAAAAGTGGTTTTTCAACACTAACATAAGTGCGAAAAGTGGTTTTTCAACACTATCACAAGTGCAAAACGTGTTTTTTCCACACTTATACAAGTGCAAAAGTGGTTTCCTGCACCAACACAAGTGCGAAAAGTGGTTTTTCAACACTAACACAAGTGCGAAAAGTGGTTTTTCAACACCAACACAAGTGCGAAAAGTGGTTTTTCAACACTAACACAAGTGCGAAAAGTGGTTTTTCCACACTAATACAAGTGCAAAAGTGGTTTCCTGCACCAACACAAGTGCGAAAAGTGGTTTTTCAACACTAACACAAGTGCGAAACGTGGTTTTTCAACACTATCTCAAGTGCAAAAAGTGGTTTTTCCACACTAATACAAGTGCAAAAGTGGTTTCCTGCACCAACACAAGTGCAAAAAGTGGTTTTTCAACACTAACACAAGTGCAAAAAGTGGTTTTTCAACACTAACACAAGTGCGAAAAGTGGTTTTTCTACACTAACACAAGTGCGAAAAGTGGTTTTTAAACACTATCACAAGTGCAAAACGTGTTTTTTCCACACTATTACAAGTGCAAAAGTGGTTTTCAACACTAACACAAGTGTGAAAAGTGGTTTTTCAACACTAACACAAGTGCGAAAAGTGGTTTTTCAACACACACGAGTGCGAAAAGTGGTTGTTCCACACTAATACAAGCGCAAAAGTGCTTTCCTGCACCGACAAGTGCGAAAAGTTGTTTTTCAACACTAACACAAGTGCGAAAAGTGGTTTTTCAACACTAACACAAGTGCGAAAAGTGTTTTTTCCACACTAATACAAGTGCAAATGTGGTTTCCTGCACCAACACAAGTGCGAATAGTGGTTTTTCAACACTATCACAAGTGCGAAAACTGGTTTTTCAACACTAACACAAGTGCGAAAAGTGGTTTTTCAACACTATCACAAGTGCAAAAAGTGTTTTTTCCACACTAATACAAGTGCAAAAGTGGTTTCCTGCACCAACACAAGTGCGAAAAGTGGTTTTTCAACACTAACACAAGTGCGAAAAGTGGTTTTTAAACACTATCACAAGTGCAAAACGTGTTTTTTCCACACTAAAACAAGTGCAAAAGTGGTTTTCTGCACTAACAAGTGTGAAAAGTGGTTTTTCAACACTAATACAAGTGCAAAAGTGGTTTCCTGCACCAACACAAGTGCGAAAAGTGGATTTTTCAACACTAACACAAATGCGAAAAGTGGTTTTTCAACACTAACACAAGTGCGAAAAGTGGTTTTTCAACACTAACATAAGTGCGAAAAGTGGTTTTTCAACACTATCACAAGTGCAAAACGTGTTTTTTCCACACTAATACAAGTGCAAAAGTGGTTTCCTGCACCAACACAAGTGTGAAAAGTGGTTTTTCAACACTAACACAAGTGCGAAAAGTGGTTTTTCAACACTAACACAAGTGCGAAAAGTGGTTTTTCAACACCAACACAAGTGCGAAAAGTGGTTTTTCAACACTAACACAAGTGCGAAAAGTGGTTTTTCCACACTAACACAAGTGCGAAAAGTGGTTTTTCAACACTAACACAAGTGCGAAAAGTGGTTTTTCCACACTAATACAAGTGCAAAAGTGGTTTCCTGCACCAACACAAGTGCGAAAAGTGGTTTTTCAACACTATCACAAGTGCAAAAAGTGTTTTTTCCACACTAACACAAGTGCGAAAAGTGGTTTTTCAACACTAACACAAGTGCGAAAAGTGGTTTTTCAACACTATCACAAGTGCAAAACGTGTTTTTTCCACACTAATACAAGTGCAAAAGTGGTTTTCAACACTAACACAAGTGTGAAAAGTGGTTTTTCAACACTAACACAAGTGCGAAAAGTGGTTTTCCAACACTAACACAAGTGCAAAACGTGTTTTTTCCACACTAATACAAGTGCAAAAGTGGTTTCCTGCACAAACACAAGTGTGAAAAGTGGTTTTTCAACACTAACACAAGTGTGAAAAGTGGTTTTTCAACACTAACACAAGTGCGAAAAGTGTTTTTTCCACACTAATACAAGTGCAAAAGTGGTTTCCTGCACCAACACAAGTGCGAAAAGTGGTTGTTCAACACTAACACAAGTGCGAAAAGTGGGTTTTCAACACTAACAGAAGTGCGAAAAGTGGTTTTTCAACACTATCACAAGTG
The DNA here is from genome assembly GCF_964187855.1 of Myxine glutinosa. Classification (NCBI taxonomy): domain Eukaryota; kingdom Metazoa; phylum Chordata; class Myxini; order Myxiniformes; family Myxinidae; genus Myxine; species Myxine glutinosa. The sequence continues at coordinate 14,550,922 of NC_136270.1, read as the reverse complement.
CAAAACGTGTTTTTTCCACACTAAAACAAGTGCAAAAGTGGTTTTCTGCACTAACAAGTGTGAAAAGTGGTTTTTCAACACTAATACAAGTGCAAAAGTGGTTTCCTGCACCAACACAAGTGTGAAAAGTGGATTTTTCAACACTAACACAAGTGCGAAAAGTGGTTTTTCAACACTAACATAAGTGCGAAAAGTGGTTTTTCAACACTATCACAAGTGCAAAACGTGTTTTTTCCACACTAATACAAGTGCAAAAGTGGTTTCCTGCACCAACACAAGTGCGAAAAGTGGTTTTTCAACACAAACACAAGTGCGAAAAGTGGTTTTTCAACACCAACACAAGTGCGAAAAGTGGTTTTTCAACACTAACACAAGTGCGAAAAGTGGTTTTTCCACACTAATACAAGTGCAAAAGTGGTTTCCTGCACCAACACAAGTGCAAAAAGTGGTTTTTCAACACTAACACAAGTGCGAAACGTGGTTTTTCAACACTAACACAAGTGCAAAAAGGGGTTTTTCAACACTAACACAAGTGCAAAAAGTGGTTTTTCAACACTAACACAAGTGCAAAAAGTGGTTTTTCAACACTAACACAAGTGCGAAAAGTGGTTTTTCTACACTAACACAAGTGCGAAAAGTGGTTTTTAAACACTATCACAAGTGCAAAACGTGTTTTTTCCACACTATTACAAGTGCAAAAGTGGTTTTCAACACTAACACAAGTGTGAAAAGTGGTTTTTCAACACTAACACAAGTGCGAAAAGTGGTTTTTCAACACACACGAGTGTGAAAAGTGGTTGTTCCACACTAATACAAGTGCAAAAGTGGTTTCCTGCACAAACACAAGGGCGAAAAGTGGTTTTTCAACACTAACACAAGTGCGAAAAGTGGTTTTTCAACACTAACACAAGTGCGAAAAGTGTTTTTTCCACACTAATACAAGTGCAAAAGTGGTTTCCTGCACCAACACAAGTGCGAAAAGTGGTTTTTCAACCCTATCACAAGTGCGAAAACTGGTTTTTCAACACTAACACAAGTGCGAAAAGTGGTTTTTCAACACTATCACAAGTGCAAAAAGTGTTTTTTCCACACTAATACAAGTGCAAAAGTGGTTTCCTGCACCAACACAAGTGCGAAAAGTGGTTTTTCAACACTATCACAAGTGCAAAACGTGTTTTTTCCACACTAAAACAAGTGCAAAAGTGGTTTTCTGCACTAACAAGTGTGAAAAGTGGTTTTTCAACACTAATACAAGTGCAAAAGTGGTTTCCTGAACCAACACAAGTGCGAAAAGTGGATTTTTCAACACTAACACAAATGCGAAAAGTGGTTTTTCAACACTAACACAAGTACGAAAAGTGGTTTTTCAACACTAACATAAGTGCGAAAAGTGGTTTTTCAACACTATCACAAGTGCAAAACGTGTTTTTTCCACACTAATACAAGTGCAAAAGTGGTTTCCTGCACCAACACAAGTGTGAAAAGTGGTTTTTCAACACTAACACAAGTGCGAAAAGTGGTTTTTCAACACTAACACAAGTGCGAAAAGTGGTTTTTCAACACTAACACAAGTGCAAAAGTGGTTTCCTGCACCAACACAAGTGCAAAAAGTGGTTTTTCAACACTATCACAAGTGCAAAAAGTGTTTTTTCCACACTAACACAAGTGCAAAAGTGGTTTCCTGCACCAACACAAGTGCGAAAAGTGGTTTTTCAACACTATCACAAGTGCAAAACGTGTTTTTTCCACACTAATACAAGTGCAAAAGTGGTTTTCAACACTAACACAAGTGTGAAAAGTGGTTTTTCAACACTAACACAAGTGCGAAAAGTGGTTTTTCAACACTAACACAAGTGCGAAAAGTTGTTTTTCAACACTAACACAAGTGCGAAAAGTGGTTTTTCAACACTAACACAAGTGCTAAAAGTGGTTTTTCAACACTAATACAAGTGCAAAAGTGGTTTCCTGCACCAACACAAGTGCGAAAAGTGGATTTTTCAACACTAACACAAGTGCGAAAAGTGGTTTTTCAACACTAACACAAGTGCAAAAAGTGGTTTTTCCACACTAATACAAGTGCAAAAGTGGTTTCCTGCACCAACACAAGTGCGAAAAGTGGTTTTTCAACACTATCACAAGTGCAAAAAGTGTTTTTTCCACACTAATACAAGTGCAAAAGTGGTTTCCTGCACCAACACAAATGCGAAAAGTGGTTGTTCAACACTAACACAAGTGCGAAACGTGGTTTTTCAACACTATCACAAGTGCAAAAAGTGTTTTTTCCACACTAATACAAGTGCAAAAGTGGTTTCCTGCACCAACACAAGTGCGAAAAGTGGTTTTTCAACACTAACACAAGTGCGAAAAGTGTTTTTTCAACACTAACACAAGTGCGAAAAGTGTTTTTTCCACACTAATACAAGTGCAAAAGTGGTTTCCTGCACCAACACAAGTGCGAAAAGTGGTTTTTCAACACTAACACAAGTGCGAAAAGTGGTTTTTCAACACTATCACAAGTGCGAAAAGTGGTTTTTCAACACTATCACAAGTGCGAAAAGTGGTTTTTCAACACTATCACAAGTGCAAAAAGTGGTTTTTCCACACTAATACAAGTGCAAAAGTGGTTTCCTGCACCAACACAAGTGCGAAAAGTGGTTTTTCAACACTAACACAAGTGCGAAAAGTGGGTTTTCAACACTATCACAAGTGCAAAACGTGTTTTTTCCACACTAATACAAGTGCAAAAGTGGTTTCCTGCACCAACACAAGTGTGAAAAGTGGTTTTTCAACACTAACACAAGTGCGAAAAGTGGTTTTTCCACACTAACACAAGTGCGAAAAGTGTTTTTTCCACACTAACACAAGTGCGAAAAGTGGTTTTTCAACACTATCACAAGTGCAAAACGTGTTTTTTCCACACTAATACAAGTGCAAAAGTGGTTTTCTGCACCAACACAAGTGTGAAAAGTGGTTTTTCAACACTAACACAAGTGCGAAAAGTGGTTTTTCCACACTAATACAAGTGCAAAAGTGGTTTCCTGCACCAACACAAGTGCGAAAAGTGGTTTTTCAACACTAACACAAGTGCGAAAAGTGGTTTTTCAACACTAACACAAGTGCTAAAAGTGGTTTTTCAACACTAATACAAGTGCAAAAGTGGTTTCCTGCACCAACACAAGTGCGAAAAGTGGATTTTTCAACACTAACACAAGTGCGAAAAGTGGTTTTTCAACACTAACACAAGTGCGAAAAGTGGTTTTTCAACACTAACACAAGTGCAAAAAGTGGTTTTTCCACACTAATACAAGTGCAAAAGTGGTTTCCTGCACCAACACAAGTGCGAAAAGTGGTTTTTCAACACTATCACAAGTGCAAAAAGTGTTTTTTCCACACTAATACAAGTGCAAAAGTGGTTTCCTGCACCAACACAAGTGCGAAAAGTGGTTTTTCAACACTAACACAAGTGCGAAAAGTGGTTTTTCAACACTAACACAAGTGCGAAAAGTGGTTTTTCAACACTAACACAAGTGCGAAAAGTGGTTTTTCAACACTATCACAAGTGCAAAAAGTGTTTTTTCCACACTAATACAAGTGCAAAAGTGGTTTTCTGCACCAACACAAGTGTGAAAAGTGGTTTTTCAACACTAACACAAGTGCGAAAAGTGGTTTTTCAACACTAACACAAGTGCGAAAAGTGGTTTTTCCACACTAATACAAGTGCAAAAGTGGTTTCCTGCACCAACAAAAGTGCGAAAAGTGGATTTTTCAACACACACACAAGTGTGAAGAGTGGTTTTTCAACACACACAAGTGCGAAAAGTGGTTTTTCAACACTATCATAAGTGCAAAACGTGTTTTTTCCACACTAATACAAGTGCAAAAGTGGTTTTTCAACACTAACACATGTGTGAAAAGTGGTTTTTCAACACTAACACAAGTGCGAAAAGTGTTTTTTCCACACTAATACAAGTGCAAAAGTGGTTTCCTGCACCAACACAAGTGCGAAAAGTGGTTTTTCAACACTAACACAAGTGCGAAAAGTGGTTTTTCAACACTAACACAAGTACAAAAAGTAGTTTTTCAACACTAACACAAGTGCGGAAAGTGGTTTTTCAACACTAACATAAGTGCGAAAATTGGTTTTTCCACACTAATACAAGTGCAAAAGTGGTTTCCTGCACCAACACAAGTGCGAAAAGTGGTTTTTCAACACTAACACAAGTGCAAAAAGTGTTTTTCCACACTAATCAAGTGCAAAAGTGGTTTCCTGCACCAACACAAGTGCGAAAAGTGGTTTTTCAACACTAACACAAGTGCGAAGTGGTTTTTCAACACTATCACAAGTGCAAAACGTGTTTTTTCCACACTAATACAAGTGCAAAAGTGGTTTTCTGCACCAACACAAGTGTGAAAAGTGGTTTTTCAACACTAACACAAGTGCGAAAAGTGGTTTTTCCACACTAATACAAGTGCAAAAGTGGTTTCCTGCACCAACACAAGTGCGAAAAGTGGATTTTTCAACACTAACACAAGTGCGAAAAGTGGATTTTTCAACACTAACACAAGTGCGAAAAGTGGTTTTTCAACACTAACACAAGTGCGAAAAGTGGTTTTTCAACACTAACACAAGTGCTAAAAGTGGTTTTTCAACACTAATACAAGTGCAAAAGTGGTTTCCTGCACCAACACAAGTGCGAAAAGTGGTTTTTCAACACTAACACAAGTGCGAAACGTGGTTTTTCAACACTAACACAAGTGCAAAAAGGGGTTTTTCAACACTAACACAAGTGCAAAAAGTGGTTTTTCAACACTAACACAAGTGCAAAAAGTGGTTTTTCAACACTAACACAAGTGCGAAAAGTGGTTTTTCTACACTAACACAAGTGCGAAAAGTGGTTTTTCAACACTAACACAAGTGCGAAACGTGGTTTTTCAACACTAACACAAGTGCAAAACGTGTTTTTTCCACACTATTACAAGTGCAAAAGTGGTTTTCAACACTAACACAAGTGTGAAAAGTGGTTTTTCAACACTAACACAAGTGCGAAAAGTGGTTTTTCAACACACACGAGTGTGAAAAGTGGTTGTTCCACACTAATACAAGTGCAAAAGTGGTTTCCTGCACAAACACAAGGGCGAAAAGTGGTTTTTCAACACTAACACAAGTGCGAAAAGTGGTTTTTCAACACTAACACAAGTGCGAAAAGTGTTTTTTCCACACTAATACAAGTGCAAAAGTGGTTTCCTGCACCAACACAAGTGCGAAAAGTGGTTTTTCAACCTTATCACAAGTGCGAAAACTGGTTTTTCAACACTAACACAAGTGCGAAAAGTGGTTTTTCAACACTATCACAAGTGCAAAAAGTGTTTTTTCCACACTAATACAAGTGCAAAAGTGGTTTCCTGCACCAACACAAGTGCGAAAAGTGGTTTTTCAACACTATCACAAGTGCAAAACGTGTTTTTTCCACACTAAAACAAGTGCAAAAGTGGTTTTCTGCACTAACAAGTGTGAAAAGTGGTTTTTCAACACTAATACAAGTGCAAAAGTGGTTTCCTGAACGAACACAAGTGCGAAAAGTGGATTTTTCAACACTAACACAAATGCGAAAAGTGGTTTTTCAACACTAACACAAGTACGAAAAGTGGTTTTTCAACACTAACATAAGTGCGAAAAGTGGTTTTTCAACACTATCACAAGTGCAAAACGTGTTTTTTCCACACTAATACAAGTGCAAAAGTGGTTTCCTGCACCAACACAAGTGTGAAAAGTGGTTTTTCAACACTAACACAAGTGCGAAAAGTGGTTTTTCAACACTAACACAAGTGCGAAAAGTGGTTTTTTCAACACTAACACAAGTGCAAAAGTGGTTTCCTGCACCAACACAAGTGCAAAAAGTGGTTTTTCAACACTATCACAAGTGCAAAAAGTGTTTTTTCCACACTAACACAAGTGCAAAAGTGGTTTCCTGCACCAACACAAGTGCGAAAAGTGGTTTTTCAACACTATCACAAGTGCAAAACGTGTTTTTTCCACATTAATACAAGTGCAAAAGTGGTTTTCAACACTAACACAAGTGTGAAAAGTGGTTTTTCAACACTAACACAAGTGCGAAAAGTGGTTTTTCAACACTAACACAAGTGCGAAAAGTTGTTTTTCAACACTAACACAAGTGCGAAAAGTGGTTTTTCAACACTAACACAAGTGCTAAAAGTGGTTTTTCAACACTAATACAAGTGCAAAAGTGGTTTCCTGCACCAACACAAGTGCGAAAAGTGGATTTTTCAACACTAACGCAAGTGCGAAAAGTGGTTTTTCAACACTAACACAAGTGCAAAAAGTGGTTTTTCCACACTAATACAAGTGCAAAAGTGGTTTCCTGCACCAACACAAGTGCGAAAAGTGGTTTTTCAACACTATCACAAGTGCAAAAAGTGTTTTTTCCACACTAATACAAGTGCAAAAGTGGTTTCCTGCACCAACACAAATGCGAAAAGTGGTTGTTCAACACTAACACAAGTGCGAAACGTGGTTTTTCAACACTATCACAAGTGCAAAAAGTGTTTTTTCCACACTAATACAAGTGCAAAAGTGGTTTCCTGCACCAACACAAGTGCGAAAAGTGGTTTTTCAACACTAACACAAGTGCGAAAAGTGGTTTTTCAACACTAACACAAGTGCGAAAAGTGTTTTTTCCACACTAATACAAGTGCAAAAGTGGTTTCCTGCACCAACACAAGTGCGAAAAGTGGTTTTTCAACACTAACACAAGTGCGAAAAGTGGTTTTTCAACACTATCACAAGTGCGAAAAGTGGTTTTTCAACACTATCACAAGTGCGAAAAGTGGTTTTTCAACACTATCACAAGTGCAAAAAGTGGTTTTTCCACACTAATACAAGTGCAAAAGTGGTTTCCTGCACCAACACAAGTGCGAAAAGTGGTTTTTCAACACTAACACAAGTGCGAAAAGTGGGTTTTCAACACTATCACAAGTGCAAAACGTGTTTTTTCCACACTAATACAAGTGCAAAAGTGGTTTCCTGCACCAACACAAGTGTGAAAAGTGGTTTTTCAACACTAACACAAGTGCGAAAAGTGGTTTTTCCACACTAACACAAGTGCGAAAAGTGTTTTTTCCACACTAACACAAGTGCGAAAAGTGGTTTTTCAACACTATCACAAGTGCAAAACGTGTTTTTTCCACACTAATACAAGTGCAAAAGTGGTTTTCTGCACCAACACAAGTGTGAAAAGTGGTTTTTCAACACTAACACAAGTGCGAAAAGTGGTTTTTCCACACTAATACAAGTGCAAAAGTGGTTTCCTGCACCAACACAAGTGCGAAAAGTGGTTTTTCAACACTAACACAAGTGCGAAAAGTGGTTTTTCAACACTAACACAAGTGCTAAAAGTGGTTTTTCAACACTAATACAAGTGCAAAAGTGGTTTCCTGCACCAACACAAGTGCGAAAAGAGGATTTTTCAACACTAACACAAGTGCGAAAAGTGGTTTTTCAACACTAACACAAGTGCGAAAAGTGGTTTTTCAACACTAACACAAGTGCAAAAAGTGGTTTTTCCACACTAATACAAGTGCAAAAGTGGTTTCCTGCACCAACACAAGTGCGAAAAGTGGTTTTTCAACACTATCACAAGTGCAAAAAGTGTTTTTTCCACACTAATACAAGTGCAAAAGTGGTTTCCTGCACCAACACAAGTGCGAAAAGTGGTTTTTCAACACTAACACAAGTGCGAAAAGTGGTTTTTCAACACTAACACAAGTGCGAAAAGTGGTTTTTCAACACTAACACAAGTGCGAAAAGTGGTTTTTCAACACTATCACAAGTGCAAAAAGTGTTTTTTCCACACTAATACAAGTGCAAAAGTGGTTTTCTGCACCAACACAAGTGTGAAAAGTGGTTTTTCAACACTAACACAAGTGCGAAAAGTGGTTTTTCAACACTAACACAAGTGCGAAAAGTGGTTTTTCCACACTAATACAAGTGCAAAAGTGGTTTCCTGCACCAACAAAAGTGCGAAAAGTGGATTTTTCAACACACACACAAGTGTGAAGAGTGGTTTTTCAACACACACAAGTGCGAAAAGTGGTTTTTCAACACTATCATAAGTGCAAAACGTGTTTTTTCCACACTAATACAAGTGCAAAAGTGGTTTTTCAACACTAACACATGTGTGAAAAGTGGTTTTTCAACACTAACACAAGTGCGAAAAGTGTTTTTTCCACACTAATACAAGTGCAAAAGTGGTTTCCTGCACCAACACAAGTGCGAAAAGTGGTTTTTCAACACTAACACAAGTGCGAAAAGTGGTTTTTCAACACTAACACAAGTACAAAAAGTAGTTTTTCAACACTAACACAAGTGCGGAAAGTGGTTTTTCAACACTAACATAAGTGCGAAAATTGGTTTTTCCACACTAATACAAGTGCAAAAGTGGTTTCCTGCACCAACACAAGTGCGAAAAGTGGTTTTTCAACACTAACACAAGTGCAAAAAGTGTTTTTTCCACACTAATCAAGTGCAAAAGTGGTTTCCTGCACCAACACAAGTGCGAAAAGTGGTTTTTCAACACTAACACAAGTGCGAAAAGTGGTTTTTCAACACTATCACAAGTGCAAAACGTGTTTTTTCCACACTAATACAAGTGCAAAAGTGGTTTTATGCACCAACACAAGTGTGAAAAGTGGTTTTTCAACACTAACACAAGTGCGAAAAGTGGTTTTTCCACACTAATACAAGTGCAAAAGTGGTTTCCTGCACCAACACAAGTGCGAAAAGTGGATTTTTCAACACTAACACAAGTGCGAAAAGTGGTTTTTCAACACTAACACAAGTGCGAAAAGTGGTTTTTCAACACTAACACAAGTGCTAAAAGTGGTTTTTCAACACTAATACAAGTGCAAAAGTGGTTTCCTGCACCAACACAAGTGCGAAAAGTGGATTTTTCAACACTAACACAAGTGCGAAAAGTGGTTTTTCAACACTAACACAAGTACGAAAAGTGGTTTTTCAACACTAACACAAGTGCAAAAAGTGGTTTTTCTACACTAATACAAGTGCAAAAGTGGTTTCCTGCACCAACACAAGTGCGAAAAGTGGTTTTTCAACACTATCACAAGTGCAAAAAGTGTTTTTTCCACACTAATACAAGTGCAAAAGTGGTTTCCTGCACCAACACAAGTGCGAAAAGTGGTTTTTCAACACTAACACAAGTGCGAAAAGTGGTTTTTCAACACTAACACAAGTGCGAAAAGTGGTTTTTCAACACTAACACAAGTGCGAAAAGTGGTTTTTCAACACTATCACAAGTGCAAAAAGTGTTTTTTCCACACTAATACAAGTGCAAAAGTGGTTTTCTGCACCAACACAAGTGTGAAAAGTGGTTTTTCAACACTAACACAAGTGCGAAAAGTGGTTTTTCAACACTAACACAAGTGCGAAAAGTGGTTTTTCCACACTAATACAAGTGCAAAAGTGGTTTCCTGCACCAACACAAGTGCGAAAAGTGGATTTTTCAACACACACACAAGTGTGAAGAGTGGTTTTTCAACACACACAAGTGCGAAAAGTGGTTTTTCAACACTATCATAAGTGCAAAACGTGTTTTTTCCACACTAAAACAAGTGCAAAAGTGGTTTTTCAACACTAACACATGTGTGAAAAGTGGTTTTTCAACACTAACACAAGTGCGAAAAGTGTTTTTTCCACACTAATACAAGTGCAAAAGTGGTTTCCTGCACCAACACAAGTGCGAAAAGTGGTTTTTCAACACTAACACAAGTGCGAAAAGTGGTTTTTCAACACTAACACAAGTACAAAAAGTGGTTTTTCAACACTAACACAAGTGCGGAAAGTGGTTTTTCAACACTAACATAAGTGCGAAAATTGGTTTTTCCACACTAATACAAGTGCAAAAGTGGTTTCCTGCACCAACACAAGTGCGAAAAGTGGTTTTTCAACACTATCACAAGTGCAAAAAGTGTTTTTTCCACACTAATACAAGTGCAAAAGTGGTTTCCTGCACCAACACAAGTGCGAAAAGTGGTTTTTCAACACTAACACAAGTGCGAAAAGTGTTTTTCAACACTAATACAAGTGCAAAAGTGGTTTCCTGCACCAACACAGGTGCGAAAAGTGGTTTTTCAACACTAACACAAGTGCGAAAAGTTGTTTTTCAACACTAACACAAGTGCGAAAAGTGTTTTTTCCACACTAATACAAGTGCAAAAGTGGTTTCCTGCACAAACACAAGTGCGAAAAGTGGTTTTTCAACACTTACACAAGTGCGAAAAGTGGTTTTTCAACACTAACACAAGTGCAAAAAGTGGTTTTTCAACACTATCACAAGTGCAAAACGTGTTTTTTCCACACCAATGCAAGTGCAAAAGTGGTTTCCTGCACCAACACAAGTGCGAAAAGTGGTTTTTCAACACTAACACAAGTGCGAAAAGTGGTTTTTCAACACTAACACAAGTGCGAAAAGTGGTTTTTCAACACTAACACAAGTGCAAAAAGTGGTTTTTCCACACTAATACAAGTGCAAAAGTGGTTTCCTGCACCAACACAAGTGCGAAAAGTGGTTTTTCAACACTAACACAAGTGCGAAAAGTGGTTTTTCAACACTAACAGAAGTGCGAAAAGTGGTTTTTCCACACTAATACAAGTGCAAAAGTGGTTTCCTGCACCAACACAAGTGCGAAAAGTGGTTTTTCAACACTAACACAAGTGCGAAAAGTGGTTTTTCAACACTAACACAAGTGCAAAAACGTGTTTTTTCCACACTAATACAAGTGCAAAAGTGGTTTTCTGCACCAACACAAGTGTGAAAAGTGGTTTTTCCACACTAATACAAGTGCAAAAGTGGTTTCCTGCACCAACACATGTGTGAAAAGTGGTTTTTCAACACTAACACAAGTGCGAAAAGTGGTTTTTTCAACACTAACACAAGTGCGAAAAGTGTTTTTTCCACACTAATCAAGTGCAAAAGTGTTTCCTGCACCAACACAAGTGCGAAAAGTGGTTTTTCAACACTAACACAAGTGCGAAAAGTGGTTTTTCAACACTATCACAAGTGCAAAACGTGTTTTTTCCACACTAATACAAGTGCAAAAGTGGTTTTCTGCACCAACACAAGTGTGAAAAGTGGTTTTTCAACACTAACACAAGTGCGAAAAGTGGTTTTTCCACACTAATACAAGTGCAAAAGTGGTTTCCTGCACCAACACAAGTGCGAAAAGTGGATTTTTCAACACTAACACAAGTGCGAAAAGTGGTTTTTCAACACTAACACAAGTGCGAAAAGTGGTTTTTCAACACTAACACAAGTGCTAAAAGTGGTTTTTCAACACTAATACAAGTGCAAAAGTGGTTTCCTGCACCAACACAAGTGCGAAAAGTGGATTTTTCAACACTAACACAAGTGCGAAAAGTGGTTTTTCAACACTAACACAAGTGCGAAAAGTGGTTTTTCAACACTAACACAAGTGCTAAAAGTGGTTTTTCAACACTAATACAAGTGCAAAAGTGGTTTCCTGCACCAACACAAGTGCGAAAAGTGGATTTTTCAACACTAACACAAGTGCGAAAAGTGGTTTTTCAACACTAACACAAGTGCGAAAAGTGGTTTTTCAACACTAACACAAGTGCAAAAAGTGGTTTTTCCACACTAATACAAGTGCAAAAGTGGTTTCCTGCACCAACACAAGTGCGAAAAGTGGTTTTTTCAACACTATCACAAGTGCAAAAAGTGTTTTTTTCCACACTAATACAAGTGCAAAAGTGGTTTCCTGCACCAACACAAGTGCGAAAAGTGGTTTTTCAACACTAACACAAGTGCGAAAAGTGGTTTTTCAACACTAACACAAGTGCGAAAAGTGGTTTTTCAACACTAACACAAGTGCGAAAAGTGGTTTTTCAACACTATCACAAGTGCAAAAAGTGTTTTTTCCACACTAATACAAGTGCAAAAGTGGTTTTCTGCACCAACACAAGTGTGAAAAGTGGTTTTTCAACACTAACACAAGTGCGAAAAGTGGTTTTTCAACACTAACACAAGTGCGAAAAGTGGTTTTTCCACACTAATACAAGTGCAAAAGTGGTTTCCTGCACCAACACAAGTGCGAAAAGTGGATTTTTCAACACACACACAAGTGTGAAGAGTGGTTTTTCAACACACACAAGTGCGAAAAGTGGTTTTTCAACACTATCATAAGTGCAAAACGTGTTTTTTCCACACTAATACAAGTGCAAAAGTGGTTTTTCAACACTAACACATGTGTGAAAAGTGGTTTTTCAAACACTAACACAAGTGCGAAAAGTGTTTTTTCCACACTAATACAAGTGCAAAAGTGGTTTCCTGCACCAACACAAGTGCGAAAAGTGGTTTTTCAACACTAACACAAGTGCGAAAAGTGGTTTTTCAACACTAACACAAGTACAAAAAGTGGTTTTTCAACACTAACACAAGTGCGGAAAGTGGTTTTTCAACACTAACATAAGTGCGAAAATTGGTTTTTCCACACTAATACAAGTGCAAAAGTGGTTTCCTGCACCAACACAAGTGCGAAAAGTGGTTTTTCAACACTATCACAAGTGCAAAAAGTGTTTTTTCCACACTAATACAAGTGCAAAAGTGGTTTCCTGCACCAACACAAGTGCGAAAGTGGTTTTTCAACACTAACACAAGTGCGAAAAGTGGTTTTTCAACACTAATACAAGTGCAAAAGTGGTTTCCTGCACCAACACAGGTGCGAAAAGTGGTTTTTCAACACTAACACAAGTGCGAAAAGTTGTTTTTCAACACTAACACAAGTGCGAAAAGTGTTTTTTCCACACTAATACAAGTGCAAAAGTGGTTTCCTGCACAAACACAAGTGCGAAAAGTGGTTTTTCAACACTTACACAAGTGCGAAAAGTGGTTTTTCAACACTAACACAAGTGCAAAAAGTGGTTTTTCAACACTATCACAAGTGCAAAACGTGTTTTTTTCCACACCAATGCAAGTGCAAAAGTGGTTTCCTGCACCAACACAAGTGCGAAAAGTGGTTTTTCAACACTAACACAAGTGCGAAAAGTGGTTTTTCAACACTAACACAAGTGCGAAAAGTGGTTTTTCAACACTAACACAAGTGCAAAAAGTGTTTTTTCCACACTACTACAAGTGCAAAAGTGGTTTCCTGCACCAACACAAGTGCGAAAAGTGGTTTTTCAACACTAACACAAGTGCGAAAAGTGGTTTTTCAACACTAACACAAGTGCGAAAAGTGGTTTTTCAACACTAACACAAGTGCGAAAAGTGGTTTTTCAACACTAACACAAGTGCGAAAAGTGGGTTTTTCAACACTAACACAAGTGCGAAAAGTGGTTTTTCAACACTAACACAAGTGCGAAAAGTGGTTTTTCAACACTAACACAAGTGCGAAAAGTGGTTTTTCAACACTAACACAAGTGCGAAAAGTGGTTTTTCAACACTAACACAAGTGCGAAAAGTGGTTTTTCAACACTAACACAAGTGCGAAAAGTGGTTTTTCAACACTAACACAAGTGCGAAAAGTGGTTTTTCAACACTAACACAAGTGCGAAAAGTGGTTTTTCAACACTAACACAAGTGCGAAAAGTGGTTTTTCAACACTAACACAAGTGCGAAAAGTGGTTTTTCAACACTAACACAAGTGCGAAAAGTGGTTTTTCAACACTAACACAAGTGCGAAAAGTGGTTTTTCAACACTAACACAAGTGCGAAAAGTGGTTTTTCAACACGAACACAAGTGCGAAAAGTGGTTTTTCAACACTAACACAAGTGCGAAAAGTGGTTTTTCAACACTAACACAAGTGCGAAAAGTGGTTTTTCAACACTAACACAAGTGCGAAAAGTGGTTTTTCAACACTAACACAAGTGCGAAAAGTGGTTTTTCAACACGAACACAAGTGCGAAAAGTGGTTTTTCAACACTAACACAAGTGCGAAAAGTGGTTTTTCAACACTAACACAAGTGCGAAAAGTGGTTTTTCAACACTAACACAAGTGCGAAAAGTGGTTTTCAACACTATCACAAGTGCAAAAAGTGTTTTTTACCACACTAATATAAGTGCAAAAGTGGTTTCCTGCACCAACACAAGTGCGAAAAGTGGTTTTTCAACACTAACACAAGTGCGAAAAGTGGTTTTTCAACACTATCACAAGTGCAAAACGTGTTTTTTCCACACTAATACAAGTGCAAAAGTGGTTTTCTGCACCAACACAAGTGTGAAAAGTGGTTTTTCCACACTAATACAAGTGCAAAAGTGGTTTCCTGCACCAACACATGTGTGAAAAGTGGTTTTTCAACACTAACACAAGTGCGAAAAGTGGTTTTTCAACACTAACACAAGTGCGAAAAGTGTTTTTTCCACACTAATCAAGTGCAAAAGTGGTTTCCTGCACCAACACAAGTGCGAAAAGTGGTTTTTCAACACTAACACAAGTGCGAAAAGTGGTTTTTCAACACTATCACAAGTGCAAAACGTGTTTTTTCCACACTAATACAAGTGCAAAAGTGGTTTTCTGCACCAACACAAGTGTGAAAAGTGGTTTTTCAACACTAACACAAGTGCGAAAAGTGGTTTTTCCACACTAATACAAGTGCAAAAGTGGTTTCCTGCACCAACACAAGTGCGAAAAGTGGATTTTTCAACACTAACACAAGTGCGAAAAGTGGTTTTTCAACACTAACACAAGTGCGAAAAGTGGTTTTTCAACACTAACACAAGTGCTAAAAGTGGTTTTTCAACACTAATACAAGTGCAAAAGTGGTTTCCTGCACCAACACAAGTGCGAAAAGTGGATTTTTCAACACTAACACAAGTGCGAAAAGTGGTTTTTCAACACTAACACAAGTGCGAAAAGTGGTTTTTCAACACTAACACAAGTGCTAAAAGTGGTTTTTCAACACTAATACAAGTGCAAAAGTGGTTTCCTGCACCAACACAAGTGCGAAAAGTGGATTTTTCAACACTAACACAAGTGCGAAAAGTGGTTTTTCAACACTAACACAAGTGCGAAAAGTGGTTTTTCAACACTAACACAAGTGCAAAAAGTGGTTTTTCCACACTAATACAAGTGCAAAAGTGGTTTCCTGCACCAACACAAGTGCGAAAAGTGGTTTTTCAACACTATCACAAGTGCAAAAAGTGTTTTTTCCACACTAATACAAGTGCAAAAGTGGTTTCCTGCACCAACACAAGTGCGAAAAGTGGTTTTTCAACACTAACACAAGTGCGAAAAGTGGTTTTTCAACACTAACACAAGTGCGAAAAGTGGTTTTTCAACACTAACACAAGTGCGAAAAGTGGTTTTTCAACACTATCACAAGTGCAAAAAGTGTTTTTTCCACACTAATACAAGTGCAAAAGTGGTTTTCTGCACCAACACAAGTGTGAAAAGTGGTTTTTCAACACTAACACAAGTGCGAAAAGTGGTTTTTCAACACTAACACAAGTGCGAAAAGTGGTTTTTCCACACTAATACAAGTGCAAAAGTGGTTTCCTGCACCAACAAAAGTGCGAAAAGTGGATTTTTCAACACACACACAAGTGTGAAGAGTGGTTTTTCAACACACACAAGTGCGAAAAGTGGTTTTTCAACACTATCATAAGTGCAAAACGTGTTTTTTCCACACTAATACAAGTGCAAAAGTGGTTTTTCAACACTAACACATGTGTGAAAAGTGGTTTTTCAACACTAACACAAGTGCGAAAAGTGTTTTTTCCACACTAATACAAGTGCAAAAGTGGTTTCCTGCACCAACACAAGTGCGAAAAGTGGTTTTTCAACACTAACACAAGTGCGAAAAGTGGTTTTTCAACACTAACACAAGTACAAAAAGTAGTTTTTCAACACTAACACAAGTGCGGAAAGTGGTTTTTCAACACTAACATAAGTGCGAAAATTGGTTTTTCCACACTAATACAAGTGCAAAAGTGGTTTCCTGCACCAACACAAGTGCGAAAAGTGGTTTTTCAACACTAACACAAGTGCAAAAAGTGTTTTTTCCACACTAATCAAGTGCAAAAGTGGTTTCCTGCACCAACACAAGTGCGAAAAGTGGTTTTTCAACACTAACACAAGTGCGAAAAGTGGTTTTTCAACACTATCACAAGTGCAAAACGTGTTTTTTCCACACTAATACAAGTGCAAAAGTGGTTTTATGCACCAACACAAGTGTGAAAAGTGGTTTTTCAACACTAACACAAGTGCGAAAAGTGGTTTTTCCACACTAATACAAGTGCAAAAGTGGTTTCCTGCACCAACACAAGTGCGAAAAGTGGATTTTTCAACACTAACACAAGTGCGAAAAGTGGTTTTTCAACACTAACACAAGTGCGAAAAGTGGTTTTTCAACACTAACACAAGTGCTAAAAGTGGTTTTTCAACACTAATACAAGTGCAAAAGTGGTTTCCTGCACCAACACAAGTGCGAAAAGTGGATTTTTCAACACTAACACAAGTGCGAAAAGTGGTTTTTCAACACTAACACAAGTGCGAAAAGTGGTTTTTCAACACTAACACAAGTGCTAAAAGTGGTTTTTCAACACTAATACAAGTGCAAAAGTGGTTTCCTGCACCAACACAAGTGCGAAAAGTGGATTTTTCAACACTAACACAAGTGCGAAAAGTGGTTTTTCAACACTAACACAAGTGCGAAAAGTGGTTTTTCAACACTAACACAAGTGCAAAAAGTGGTTTTTCTACACTAATACAAGTGCAAAAGTGGTTTCCTGCACCAACACAAGTGCGAAAAGTGGTTTTTCAACACTATCACAAGTGCAAAAAGTGTTTTTTCCACACTAATACAAGTGCAAAAGTGGTTTCCTGCACCAACACAAGTGCGAAAAGTGGTTTTTCAACACTAACACAAGTGCGAAAAGTGGTTTTTCAACACTAACACAAGTGCGAAAAGTGGTTTTTCAACACTAACACAAGTGCGAAAAGTGGTTTTTCAACACTATCACAAGTGCAAAAAGTGTTTTTTCCACACTAATACAAGTGCAAAAGTGGTTTTCTGCACCAACACAAGTGTGAAAAGTGGTTTTTCAACACTAACACAAGTGCGAAAAGTGGTTTTTCAACACTAACACAAGTGCGAAAAGTGGTTTTTCCACACTAATACAAGTGCAAAAGTGGTTTCCTGCACCAACACAAGTGCGAAAAGTGGATTTTTCAACACACACACAAGTGTGAAGAGTGGTTTTTCAACACACACAAGTGCGAAAAGTGGTTTTTCAACACTATCATAAGTGCAAAACGTGTTTTTTCCACACTAATACAAGTGCAAAAGTGGTTTTTCAACACTAACACATGTGTGAAAAGTGGTTTTTCAACACTAACACAAGTGCGAAAAGTGTTTTTTCCACACTAATACAAGTGCAAAAGTGGTTTCCTGCACCAACACAAGTGCGAAAAGTGGTTTTTCAACACTAACACAAGTGCGAAAAGTGGTTTTTCAACACTAACACAAGTACAAAAAGTGGTTTTTCAACACTAACACAAGTGCGGAAAGTGGTTTTTCAACACTAACATAAGTGCGAAAATTGGTTTTTCCACACTAATACAAGTGCAAAAGTGGTTTCCTGCACCAACACAAGTGCGAAAAGTGGTTTTTCAACACTATCACAAGTGCAAAAAGTGTTTTTTCCACACTAATACAAGTGCAAAAGTGGTTTCCTGCACCAACACAAGTGCGAAAAGTGGTTTTTCAACACTAACACAAGTGCGAAAAGTGGTTTTTCAACACTAATACAAGTGCAAAAGTGGTTTCCTGCACCAACACAGGTGCGAAAAGTGGTTTTTCAACACTAACACAAGTGCGAAAAGTTGTTTTTCAACACTAACACAAGTGCGAAAAGTGTTTTTTCCACACTAATACAAGTGCAAAAGTGGTTTCCTGCACAAACACAAGTGCGAAAAGTGGTTTTTCAACACTTACACAAGTGCGAAAAGTGGTTTTTCAACACTAACACAAGTGCAAAAAGTGGTTTTTCAACACTAACACAAGTGCGAAAAGTGGTTTTTCAACACTAACACAAGTGCGAAAAGTGGTTTTTCAACACTAACACAAGTGCTAAAAGTGGTTTTTCAACACTAATACAAGTGCAAAAGTGGTTTCCTGCACCAACACAAGTGCGAAAAGTGGATTTTTCAACACTAACACAAGTGCGAAAAGTGGTTTTTCAACACTAACACAAGTGCGAAAAGTGGTTTTTCAACACTAACACAAGTGCAAAAAGTGGTTTTTCCACACTAATACAAGTGCAAAAGTGGTTTCCTGCACCAACACAAGTGCGAAAAGTGGTTTTTCAACACTATCACAAGTGCAAAAAGTGTTTTTTCCACACTAATACAAGTGCAAAAGTGGTTTCCTGCACCAACACAAGTGCGAAAAGTGGTTTTTCAACACTAACACAAGTGCGAAAAGTGGTTTTTCAACACTAACACAAGTGCGAAAAGTGGTTTTTCAACACTAACACAAGTGCGAAAAGTGGTTTTTCAACACTATCACAAGTGCAAAAAGTGTTTTTTCCACACTAATACAAGTGCAAAAGTGGTTTTCTGCACCAACACAAGTGTGAAAAGTGGTTTTTCAACACTAACACAAGTGCGAAAAGTGGTTTTTCAACACTAACACAAGTGCGAAAAGTGGTTTTTCCACACTAATACAAGTGCAAAAGTGGTTTCCTGCACCAACAAAAGTGCGAAAAGTGGATTTTTCAACACACACACAAGTGTGAAGAGTGGTTTTTCAACACACACAAGTGCGAAAAGTGGTTTTTCAACACTATCATAAGTGCAAAACGTGTTTTTTCCACACTAATACAAGTGCAAAAGTGGTTTTTCAACACTAACACATGTGTGAAAAGTGGTTTTTCAACACTAACACAAGTGCGAAAAGTGTTTTTTCCACACTAATACAAGTGCAAAAGTGGTTTCCTGCACCAACACAAGTGCGAAAAGTGGTTTTTCAACACTAACACAAGTGCGAAAAGTGGTTTTTCAACACTAACACAAGTACAAAAAGTAGTTTTTCAACACTAACACAAGTGCGGAAAGTGGTTTTTCAACACTAACATAAGTGCGAAAATTGGTTTTTCCACACTAATACAAGTGCAAAAGTGGTTTCCTGCACCAACACAAGTGCGAAAAGTGGTTTTTCAACACTAACACAAGTGCAAAAAGTGTTTTTTCCACACTAATCAAGTGCAAAAGTGGTTTCCTGCACCAACACAAGTGCGAAAAGTGGTTTTTCAACACTAACACAAGTGCGAAAAGTGGTTTTTCAACACTATCACAAGTGCAAAACGTGTTTTTTCCACACTAATACAAGTGCAAAAGTGGTTTTATGCACCAACACAAGTGTGAAAAGTGGTTTTTCAACACTAACACAAGTGCGAAAAGTGGTTTTTCCACACTAATACAAGTGCAAAAGTGGTTTCCTGCACCAACACAAGTGCGAAAAGTGGATTTTTCAACACTAACACAAGTGCGAAAAGTGGTTTTTCAACACTAACACAAGTGCGAAAAGTGGTTTTTCAACACTAACACAAGTGCTAAAAGTGGTTTTTCAACACTAATACAAGTGCAAAAGTGGTTTCCTGCACCAACACAAGTGCGAAAAGTGGATTTTTCAACACTAACACAAGTGCGAAAAGTGGTTTTTCAACACTAACACAAGTGCGAAAAGTGGTTTTTCAACACTAACACAAGTGCTAAAAGTGGTTTTTCAACACTAATACAAGTGCAAAAGTGGTTTCCTGCACCAACACAAGTGCGAAAAGTGGATTTTTCAACACTAACACAAGTGCGAAAAGTGGTTTTTCAACACTAACACAAGTGCGAAAAGTGGTTTTTCAACACTAACACAAGTGCAAAAAGTGGTTTTTCTACACTAATACAAGTGCAAAAGTGGTTTCCTGCACCAACACAAGTGCGAAAAGTGGTTTTTCAACACTATCACAAGTGCAAAAAGTGTTTTTTCCACACTAATACAAGTGCAAAAGTGGTTTCCTGCACCAACACAAGTGCGAAAAGTGGTTTTTCAACACTAACACAAGTGCGAAAAGTGGTTTTTCAACACTAACACAAGTGCGAAAAGTGGTTTTTCAACACTAACACAAGTGCGAAAAGTGGTTTTTCAACACTATCACAAGTGCAAAAAGTGTTTTTTCCACACTAATACAAGTGCAAAAGTGGTTTTCTGCACCAACACAAGTGTGAAAAGTGGTTTTTCAACACTAACACAAGTGCGAAAAGTGGTTTTTCAACACTAACACAAGTGCGAAAAGTGGTTTTTCCACACTAATACAAGTGCAAAAGTGGTTTCCTGCACCAACACAAGTGCGAAAAGTGGATTTTTCAACACACACACAAGTGTGAAGAGTGGTTTTTCAACACACACAAGTGCGAAAAGTGGTTTTTCAACACTATCATAAGTGCAAAACGTGTTTTTTCCACACTAATACAAGTGCAAAAGTGGTTTTTCAACACTAACACATGTGTGAAAAGTGGTTTTTCAACACTAACACAAGTGCGAAAAGTGTTTTTTCCACACTAATACAAGTGCAAAAGTGGTTTCCTGCACCAACACAAGTGCGAAAAGTGGTTTTTCAACACTAACACAAGTGCGAAAAGTGGTTTTTCAACACTAACACAAGTACAAAAAGTGGTTTTTCAACACTAACACAAGTGCGGAAAGTGGTTTTTCAACACTAACATAAGTGCGAAAATTGGTTTTTCCACACTAATACAAGTGCAAAAGTGGTTTCCTGCACCAACACAAGTGCGAAAAGTGGTTTTTCAACACTATCACAAGTGCAAAAAGTGTTTTTTCCACACTAATACAAGTGCAAAAGTGGTTTCCTGCACCAACACAAGTGCGAAAAGTGGTTTTTCAACACTAACACAAGTGCGAAAAGTGGTTTTTCAACACTAATACAAGTGCAAAAGTGGTTTCCTGCACCAACACAGGTGCGAAAAGTGGTTTTTCAACACTAACACAAGTGCGAAAAGTTGTTTTTCAACACTAACACAAGTGCGAAAAGTGTTTTTTCCACACTAATACAAGTGCAAAAGTGGTTTCCTGCACAAACACAAGTGCGAAAAGTGGTTTTTCAACACTTACACAAGTGCGAAAAGTGGTTTTTCAACACTAACACAAGTGCAAAAAGTGGTTTTTCAACACTATCACAAGTGCAAAACGTGTTTTTTCCACACCAATGCAAGTGCAAAAGTGGTTTCCTGCACCAACACAAGTGCGAAAAGTGGTTTTTCAACACTAACACAAGTGCGAAAAGTGGTTTTTCAACACTAACACAAGTGCGAAAAGTGGTTTTTCAACACTAACACAAGTGCAAAAAGTGGTTTTTCCACACTAATACAAGTGCAAAAGTGGTTTCCTGCACCAACACAAGTGCGAAAAGTGGTTTTTCAACACTAACACAAGTGCGAAAAGTGGTTTTTCAACACTAACAGAAGTGCGAAAAGTGGTTTTTCCACACTAATACAAGTGCAAAAGTGGTTTCCTGCACCAACACAAGTGCGAAAAGTGGTTTTTCAACACTAACACAAGTGCGAAAAGTGGTTTTTCAACACTAACACAAGTGCAAAACGTGTTTTTTCCACACTAATACAAGTGCAAAAGTGGTTTTCTGCACCAACACAAGTGTGAAAAGTGGTTTTTCCACACTAATACAAGTGCAAAAGTGGTTTCCTGCACCAACACATGTGTGAAAAGTGGTTTTTCAACACTAACACAAGTGCGAAAAGTGGTTTTTCAACACTAACACAAGTGCGAAAAGTGTTTTTTCCACACTAATCAAGTGCAAAAGTGGTTTCCTGCACCAACACAAGTGCGAAAAGTGGTTTTTCAACACTAACACAAGTGCGAAAAGTGGTTTTTCAACACTATCACAAGTGCAAAACGTGTTTTTTCCACACTAATACAAGTGCAAAAGTGGTTTTCTGCACCAACACAAGTGTGAAAAGTGGTTTTTCAACACTAACACAAGTGCGAAAAGTGGTTTTTCCACACTAATACAAGTGCAAAAGTGGTTTCCTGCACCAACACAAGTGCGAAAAGTGGATTTTTCAACACTAACACAAGTGCGAAAAGTGGTTTTTCAACACTAACACAAGTGCGAAAAGTGGTTTTTCAACACTAACACAAGTGCTAAAAGTGGTTTTTCAACACTAATACAAGTGCAAAAGTGGTTTCCTGCACCAACACAAGTGCGAAAAGTGGATTTTTCAACACTAACACAAGTGCGAAAAGTGGTTTTTCAACACTAACACAAGTGCGAAAAGTGGTTTTTCAACACTAACACAAGTGCTAAAAGTGGTTTTTCAACACTAATACAAGTGCAAAAGTGGTTTCCTGCACCAACACAAGTGCGAAAAGTGGATTTTTCAACACTAACACAAGTGCGAAAAGTGGTTTTTCAACACTAACACAAGTGCGAAAAGTGGTTTTTCAACACTAACACAAGTGCAAAAAGTGGTTTTTCCACACTAATACAAGTGCAAAAGTGGTTTCCTGCACCAACACAAGTGCGAAAAGTGGTTTTTCAACACTATCACAAGTGCAAAAAGTGTTTTTTCCACACTAATACAAGTGCAAAAGTGGTTTCCTGCACCAACACAAGTGCGAAAAGTGGTTTTTCAACACTAACACAAGTGCGAAAAGTGGTTTTTCAACACTAACACAAGTGCGAAAAGTGGTTTTTCAACACTAACACAAGTGCGAAAAGTGGTTTTTCAACACTATCACAAGTGCAAAAAGTGTTTTTTCCACACTAATACAAGTGCAAAAGTGGTTTTCTGCACCAACACAAGTGTGAAAAGTGGTTTTTCAACACTAACACAAGTGCGAAAAGTGGTTTTTCAACACTAACACAAGTGCGAAAAGTGGTTTTTCCACACTAATACAAGTGCAAAAGTGGTTTCCTGCACCAACACAAGTGCGAAAAGTGGATTTTTCAACACACACACAAGTGTGAAGAGTGGTTTTTCAACACACACAAGTGCGAAAAGTGGTTTTTCAACACTATCATAAGTGCAAAACGTGTTTTTTCCACACTAATACAAGTGCAAAAGTGGTTTTTCAACACTAACACATGTGTGAAAAGTGGTTTTTCAACACTAACACAAGTGCGAAAAGTGTTTTTTCCACACTAATACAAGTGCAAAAGTGGTTTCCTGCACCAACACAAGTGCGAAAAGTGGATTTTTCAACACTAACACAAGTGCGAAAAGTGGTTTTTCAACACTAACACAAGTGCGAAAAGTGGTTTTTCAACACTAACACAAGTGCGAAAAGTGTTTTTTCCACACTAATACAAGTGCAAATGTGGTTTCCTGCACCAACACAAGTGCGAAAAGTGGTTTTTCCACACTAATACAAGTGCAAAAGTGGTTTCCTGCACCAACACAAGTGCGAAAAGTGGATTTTTCAACACTAACACAAGTGCGAAAAGTGGTTTTTCAACACTAACACAAGTGCGAAAAGTGGTTTTTCAACACTAACACAAGTGCTAAAAGTGGTTTTTCAACACTAATACAAGTGCAAAAGTGGTTTCCTGCACCAACACAAGTGCGAAAAGTGGATTTTTCAACACTAACACAAGTGCGAAAAGTGGTTTTTCAACACTAACACAAGTGCGAAAAGTGGTTTTTCAACACTAACACAAGTGCTAAAAGTGGTTTTTCAACACTAATACAAGTGCAAAAGTGGTTTCCTGCACCAACACAAGTGCGAAAAGTGGATTTTTCAACACTAACACAAGTGCGAAAAGTGGTTTTTCAACACTAACACAAGTGCGAAAAGTGGTTTTTCAACACTAACACAAGTGCAAAAAGTGGTTTTTCCACACTAATACAAGTGCAAAAGTGGTTTCCTGCACCAACACAAGTGCGAAAAGTGGTTTTTCAACACTATCACAAGTGCAAAAAGTGTTTTTTCCACACTAATACAAGTGCAAAAGTGGTTTCCTGCACCAACACAAGTGCGAAAAGTGGTTTTTCAACACTAACAGAAGTGCGAAAAGTGGTTTTTCAACACTAACACAAGTGCGAAAAGTGGTTTTTCAACACTAACACAAGTGCGAAAAGTGGTTTTTCAACACTATCACAAGTGCAAAAAGTCTTTTTTCCACACTAATACAAGTGCAAAAGTGGTTTTCTGCACCAACACAAGTGTGAAAAGTGGTTTTTCAACACTAACACAAGTGCGAAAAGTGGTTTTTCAACACTAACACAAGTGCGAAAAGTGGTTTTTCCACACTAATACAAGTGCAAAAGTGGTTTCCTGCACCAACACAAGTGCGAAAAGTGGATTTTTCAACACACACACAAGTGTGAAGAGTGGTTTTTCAACACACACAAGTGCGAAAAGTGGTTTTTCAACACTATCATAAGTGCAAAACGTGTTTTTTCCACACTAATACAAGTGCAAAAGTGGTTTTTCAACACTAACACATGTGTGAAAAGTGGTTTTTCAACACTAACACAAGTGCGAAAAGTGTTTTTTCCACACTAATACAAGTGCAAAAGTGGTTTCCTGCACCAACACAAGTGCGAAAAGTGGTTTTTCAACACTAACACAAGTGCGAAAAGTGGTTTTTCAACACTAACACAAGTACAAAAAGTGGTTTTTCAACACTAACACAAGTGCGGAAAGTGGTTTTTCAACACTAACATAAGTGCGAAAATTGGTTTTTCCACACTAATACAAGTGCAAAAGTGGTTTCCTGCACCAACACAAGTGCGAAAAGTGGTTTTTCAACACTATCACAAGTGCAAAAAGTGTTTTTTCCACACTAATACAAGTGCAAAAGTGGTTTCCTGCACCAACACAAGTGCGAAAAGTGGTTTTTCAACACTAACACAAGTGCGAAAAGTGGTTTTTCCACACTAATACAAGTGCAAAAGTGGTTTCCTGCACCAACACAAGTGCGAAAAGTGGATTTTTCAACACTAACACAAGTGCGAAAAGTGGTTTTTCAACACTAACACAAGTGCGAAAAGTGGTTTTTCAACACTAACACAAGTGCTAAAAGTGGTTTTTCAACACTAATACAAGTGCAAAAGTGGTTTCCTGCACCAACACAAGTGCGAAAAGTGGATTTTTCAACACTAACACAAGTGCGAAAAGTGGTTTTTCAACACTAACACAAGTGCGAAAAGTGGTTTTTCAACACTAACACAAGTGCTAAAAGTGGTTTTTCAACACTAATACAAGTGCAAAAGTGGTTTCCTGCACCAACACAAGTGCGAAAAGTGGATTTTTCAACACTAACACAAGTGCGAAAAGTGGTTTTTCAACACTAACACAAGTGCGAAAAGTGGTTTTTCAACACTAACACAAGTGCAAAAAGTGGTTTTTCTACACTAATACAAGTGCAAAAGTGGTTTCCTGCACCAACACAAGTGCGAAAAGTGGTTTTTCAACACTATCACAAGTGCAAAAAGTGTTTTTTCCACACTAATACAAGTGCAAAAGTGGTTTCCTGCACCAACACAAGTGCGAAAAGTGGTTTTTCAACACTAACACAAGTGCGAAAAGTGGTTTTTCAACACTAACACAAGTGCGAAAAGTGGTTTTTCAACACTAACACAAGTGCGAAAAGTGGTTTTTCAACACTATCACAAGTGCAAAAAGTGTTTTTTCCACACTAATACAAGTGCAAAAGTGGTTTTCTGCACCAACACAAGTGTGAAAAGTGGTTTTTCAACACTAACACAAGTGCGAAAAGTGGTTTTTCAACACTAACACAAGTGCGAAAAGTGGTTTTTCCACACTAATACAAGTGCAAAAGTGGTTTCCTGCACCAACACAAGTGCGAAAAGTGGATTTTTCAACACACACACAAGTGTGAAGAGTGGTTTTTCAACACACACAAGTGCGAAAAGTGGTTTTTCAACACTATCATAAGTGCAAAACGTGTTTTTTCCACACTAATACAAGTGCAAAAGTGGTTTTTCAACACTAACACATGTGTGAAAAGTGGTTTTTCAACACTAACACAAGTGCGAAAAGTGTTTTTTCCACACTAATACAAGTGCAAAAGTGGTTTCCTGCACCAACACAAGTGCGAAAAGTGGTTTTTCAACACTAACACAAGTGCGAAAAGTGGTTTTTCAACACTAACACAAGTACAAAAAGTGGTTTTTCAACACTAACACAAGTGCGGAAAGTGGTTTTTCAACACTAACATAAGTGCGAAAATTGGTTTTTCCACACTAATACAAGTGCAAAAGTGGTTTCCTGCACCAACACAAGTGCGAAAAGTGGTTTTTCAACACTATCACAAGTGCAAAAAGTGTTTTTTCCACACTAATACAAGTGCAAAAGTGGTTTCCTGCACCAACACAAGTGCGAAAAGTGGTTTTTCAACACTAACACAAGTGCGAAAAGTGGTTTTTCAACACTAATACAAGTGCAAAAGTGGTTTCCTGCACCAACACAGGTGCGAAAAGTGGTTTTTCAACACTAACACAAGTGCGAAAAGTTGTTTTTCAACACTAACACAAGTGCGAAAAGTGTTTTTTCCACACTAATACAAGTGCAAAAGTGGTTTCCTGCACAAACACAAGTGCGAAAAGTGGTTTTTCAACACTTACACAAGTGCGAAAAGTGGTTTTTCAACACTAACACAAGTGCAAAAAGTGGTTTTTCAACACTATCACAAGTGCAAAACGTGTTTTTTCCACACCAATGCAAGTGCAAAAGTGGTTTCCTGCACCAACACAAGTGCGAAAAGTGGTTTTTCAACACTAACACAAGTGCGAAAAGTGGTTTTTCAACACTAACACAAGTGCGAAAAGTGGTTTTTCAACACTAACACAAGTGCAAAAAGTGGTTTTTCCACACTAATACAAGTGCAAAAGTGGTTTCCTGCACCAACACAAGTGCGAAAAGTGGTTTTTCAACACTAACACAAGTGCGAAAAGTGGTTTTTCAACACTAACAGAAGTGCGAAAAGTGGTTTTTCCACACTAATACAAGTGCAAAAGTGGTTTCCTGCACCAACACAAGTGCGAAAAGTGGTTTTTCAACACTAACACAAGTGCGAAAAGTGGTTTTTCAACACTAACACAAGTGCAAAACGTGTTTTTTCCACACTAATACAAGTGCAAAAGTGGTTTTCTGCACCAACACAAGTGTGAAAAGTGGTTTTTCCACACTAATACAAGTGCAAAAGTGGTTTCCTGCACCAACACATGTGTGAAAAGTGGTTTTTCAACACTAACACAAGTGCGAAAAGTGGTTTTTCAACACTAACACAAGTGCGAAAAGTGTTTTTTCCACACTAATCAAGTGCAAAAGTGGTTTCCTGCACCAACACAAGTGCGAAAAGTGGTTTTTCAACACTAACACAAGTGCGAAAAGTGGTTTTTCAACACTATCACAAGTGCAAAACGTGTTTTTTCCACACTAATACAAGTGCAAAAGTGGTTTTCTGCACCAACACAAGTGTGAAAAGTGGTTTTTCAACACTAACACAAGTGCGAAAAGTGGTTTTTCCACACTAATACAAGTGCAAAAGTGGTTTCCTGCACCAACACAAGTGCGAAAAGTGGATTTTTCAACACTAACACAAGTGCGAAAAGTGGTTTTTCAACACTAACACAAGTGCGAAAAGTGGTTTTTCAACACTAACACAAGTGCTAAAAGTGGTTTTTCAACACTAATACAAGTGCAAAAGTGGTTTCCTGCACCAACACAAGTGCGAAAAGTGGATTTTTCAACACTAACACAAGTGCGAAAAGTGGTTTTTCAACACTAACACGTGCGAAAAGTGGTTTTTCAACACTAACACAAGTGCTAAAAGTGGTTTTTCAACACTAATACAAGTGCAAAAGTGGTTTCCTGCACCAACACAAGTGCGAAAAGTGGATTTTTCAACACTAACACAAGTGCGAAAAGTGGTTTTTCAACACTAACACAAGTGCGAAAAGTGGTTTTTCAACACTAACACAAGTGCAAAAAGTGGTTTTTCCACACTAATACAAGTGCAAAAGTGGTTTCCTGCACCAACACAAGTGCGAAAAGTGGTTTTTCAACACTATCACAAGTGCAAAAAGTGTTTTTTCCACACTAATACAAGTGCAAAAGTGGTTTCCTGCACCAACACAAGTGCGAAAAGTGGTTTTTCAACACTAACACAAGTGCGAAAAGTGGTTTTTCAACACTAACACAAGTGCGAAAAGTGGTTTTTCAACACTAACACAAGTGCGAAAAGTGGTTTTTCAACACTATCACAAGTGCAAAAAGTGTTTTTTCCACACTAATACAAGTGCAAAAGTGGTTTTCTGCACCAACACAAGTGTGAAAAGTGGTTTTTCAACACTAACACAAGTGCGAAAAGTGGTTTTTCAACACTAACACAAGTGCGAAAAGTGGTTTTTCCACACTAATACAAGTGCAAAAGTGGTTTCCTGCACCAACACAAGTGCGAAAAGTGGATTTTTCAACACACACACAAGTGTGAAGAGTGGTTTTTCAACACACACAAGTGCGAAAAGTGGTTTTTCAACACTATCATAAGTGCAAAACGTGTTTTTTCCACACTAATACAAGTGCAAAAGTGGTTTTTCAACACTAACACATGTGTGAAAAGTGGTTTTTCAACACTAACACAAGTGCGAAAAGTGGTTTTTCAACACTAACACAAGTGCGAAAAGTGGTTTTTCAACACTAACACAAGTACAAAAAGTGGTTTTTCAACACTAACACAAGTGCGGAAAGTGGTTTTTCAACACTAACATAAGTGCGAAAATTGGTTTTTCCACACTAATACAAGTGCAAAAGTGGTTTCCTGCACCAACACAAGTGCGAAAAGTGGTTTTTCAACACTATCACAAGTGCAAAAAGTGTTTTTTCCACACTAATACAAGTGCAAAAGTGGTTTCCTGCACCAACACAAGTGCGAAAAGTGGTTTTTCAACACTAACACAAGTGCGAAAAGTGGTTTTTCAACACTAATACAAGTGCAAAAGTGGTTTCCTGCACCAACACAGGTGCGAAAAGTGGTTTTTCAACACTAACACAAGTGCGAAAAGTTGTTTTTCAACACTAACACAAGTGCGAAAAGTGTTTTTTCCACACTAATACAAGTGCAAAAGTGGTTTCCTGCACAAACACAAGTGCGAAAAGTGGTTTTTCAACACTTACACAAGTGCGAAAAGTGGTTTTTCAACACTAACACAAGTGCAAAAAGTGGTTTTTCAACACTATCACAAGTGCAAAACGTGTTTTTTCCACACCAATGCAAGTGCAAAAGTGGTTTCCTGCACCAACACAAGTGCGAAAAGTGGTTTTTCAACACTAACACAAGTGCGAAAAGTGGTTTTTCAACACTAACACAAGTGCGAAAAGTGGTTTTTCAACACTAACACAAGTGCAAAAAGTGTTTTTTCCACACTACTACAAGTGCAAAAGTGGTTTCCTGCACCAACACAAGTGCGAAAAGTGGTTTTTCAACACTAACACAAGTGCGAAAAGTGGTTTTTCAACACTAACACAAGTGCGAAAAGTGGTTTTTCAACACTAACACAAGTGCGAAAAGTGGTTTTTCAACACTAACACAAGTGCGAAAAGTGGTTTTTCAACACTAACACAAGTGCGAAAAGTGGTTTTTCAACACTAACACAAGTGCGAAAAGTGGTTTTTCAACACTAACACAAGTGCGAAAAGTGGTTTTTCAACACTAACACAAGTGCGAAAAGTGGTTTTTCAACACTAACACAAGTGCGAAAAGTGGTTTTTCAACACTAACACAAGTGCGAAAAGTGGTTTTTCAACACTAACACAAGTGCGAAAAGTGGTTTTTCAACACTAACACAAGTGCGAAAAGTGGTTTTTCAACACTAACACAAGTGCGAAAAGTGGTTTTTCAACACTAACACAAGTGCGAAAAGTGGTTTTTCAACACTAACACAAGTGCGAAAAGTGGTTTTTCAACACTAACACAAGTGCGAAAAGTGGTTTTTCAACACTAACACAAGTGCGAAAAGTGGTTTTTCAACACGAACACAAGTGCGAAAAGTGGTTTTTCAACACTAACACAAGTGCGAAAAGTGGTTTTTCAACACTAACACAAGTGCGAAAAGTGGTTTTTCAACACTAACACAAGTGCGAAAAGTGGTTTTTCAACACTAACACAAGTGCGAAAAGTGGTTTTTCAACACTAACACAAGTGCGAAAAGTGGTTTTTCAACACTAACACAAGTGCGAAAAGTGGTTTTTCAACACTAACACAAGTGCGAAAAGTGGTTTTTCAACACTAACACAAGTGCGAAAAGTGGTTTTCAACACTATCACAAGTGCAAAAAGTGTTTTTTACCACACTAATATAAGTGCAAAAGTGGTTTCCTGCACCAACACAAGTGCGAAAAGTGGTTTTTCAACACTAACACAAGTGCGAAAAGTGGTTTTTCAACACTATCACAAGTGCAAAACGTGTTTTTTCCACACTAATACAAGTGCAAAAGTGGTTTTCTGCACCAACACAAGTGTGAAAAGTGGTTTTTCCACACTAATACAAGTGCAAAAGTGGTTTCCTGCACCAACACATGTGTGAAAAGTGGTTTTTCAACACTAACACAAGTGCGAAAAGTGGTTTTTCAACACTAACACAAGTGCGAAAAGTGTTTTTTCCACACTAATCAAGTGCAAAAGTGGTTTCCTGCACCAACACAAGTGCGAAAAGTGGTTTTTCAACACTAACACAAGTGCGAAAAGTGGTTTTTCAACACTATCACAAGTGCAAAACGTGTTTTTTCCACACTAATACAAGTGCAAAAGTGGTTTTCTGCACCAACACAAGTGTGAAAAGTGGTTTTTCAACACTAACACAAGTGCGAAAAGTGGTTTTTCCACACTAATACAAGTGCAAAAGTGGTTTCCTGCACCAACACAAGTGCGAAAAGTGGATTTTTCAACACTAACACAAGTGCGAAAAGTGGTTTTTCAACACTAACACAAGTGCGAAAAGTGGTTTTTCAACACTAACACAAGTGCTAAAAGTGGTTTTTCAACACTAATACAAGTGCAAAAGTGGTTTCCTGCACCAACACAAGTGCGAAAAGTGGATTTTTCAACACTAACACAAGTGCGAAAAGTGGTTTTTCAACACTAACACAAGTGCGAAAAGTGGTTTTTCAACACTAACACAAGTGCTAAAAGTGGTTTTTCAACACTAATACAAGTGCAAAAGTGGTTTCCTGCACCAACACAAGTGCGAAAAGTGGATTTTTCAACACTAACACAAGTGCGAAAAGTGGTTTTTCAACACTAACACAAGTGCGAAAAGTGGTTTTTCAACACTAACACAAGTGCAAAAAGTGGTTTTTCCACACTAATACAAGTGCAAAAGTGGTTTCCTGCACCAACACAAGTGCGAAAAGTGGTTTTTCAACACTATCACAAGTGCAAAAAGTGTTTTTTCCACACTAATACAAGTGCAAAAGTGGTTTCCTGCACCAACACAAGTGCGAAAAGTGGTTTTTCAACACTAACACAAGTGCGAAAAGTGGTTTTTCAACACTAACACAAGTGCGAAAAGTGGTTTTTCAACACTAACACAAGTGCGAAAAGTGGTTTTTCAACACTATCACAAGTGCAAAAAGTGTTTTTTCCACACTAATACAAGTGCAAAAGTGGTTTTCTGCACCAACACAAGTGTGAAAAGTGGTTTTTCAACACTAACACAAGTGCGAAAAGTGGTTTTTCAACACTAACACAAGTGCGAAAAGTGGTTTTTCCACACTAATACAAGTGCAAAAGTGGTTTCCTGCACCAACACAAGTGCGAAAAGTGGATTTTTCAACACACACACAAGTGTGAAGAGTGGTTTTTCAATACACACAAGTGCGAAAAGTGGTTTTTCAACACTATCATAAGTGCAAAACGTGTTTTTTCCACACTAATACAAGTGCAAAAGTGGTTTTTCAACACTAACACATGTGTGAAAAGTGGTTTTTCAACACTAACACAAGTGCGAAAAGTGTTTTTTCCACACTAATACAAGTGCAAAAGTGGTTTCCTGCACCAACACAAGTGCGAAAAGTGGTTTTTCAACACTAACACAAGTGCGAAAAGTGGTTTTTCAACACTAACACAAGTACAAAAAGTGGTTTTTCAACACTAACACAAGTGCGGAAAGTGGTTTTTCAACACTAACATAAGTGCGAAAATTGGTTTTTCCACACTAATACAAGTGCAAAAGTGGTTTCCTGCACCAACACAAGTGCGAAAAGTGGTTTTTCAACACTATCACAAGTGCAAAAAGTGTTTTTTCCACACTAATACAAGTGCAAAAGTGGTTTCCTGCACCAACACAAGTGCGAAAAGTGGTTTTTCAACACTAACACAAGTGCGAAAAGTGGTTTTTCAACACTAATACAAGTGCAAAAGTGGTTTCCTGCACCAACACAGGTGCGAAAAGTGGTTTTTCAACACTAACACAAGTGCGAAAAGTTGTTTTTCAACACTAACACAAGTGCGAAAAGTGTTTTTTCCACACTAATACAAGTGCAAAAGTGGTTTCCTGCACAAACACAAGTGCGAAAAGTGGTTTTTCAACACTTACCCAAGTGCGAAAAGTGGTTTTTCAACACTAACACAAGTGCAAAAAGTGGTTTTTCAACACTATCACAAGTGCAAAACGTGTTTTTTCCACACCAATGCAAGTGCAAAAGTGGTTTCCTGCACCAACACAAGTGCGAAAAGTGGTTTTTCAACACTAACACAAGTGCGAAAAGTGGTTTTTCAACACTAACACAAGTGCGAAAAGTGGTTTTTCAACACTAACACAAGTGCGAAAAGTGGTTTTTCAACACTAACACAAGTGCAAAAAGTGTTTTTTCCACACTACTACAAGTGCAAAAGTGGTTTCCTGCACCAACACAAGTGCGAAAAGTGGTTTTTCAACACTAACACAAGTGCGAAAAGTGGTTTTTCAACACTAACACAAGTGCGAAAAGTGGTTTTTCAACACTAACACAAGTGCGAAAAGTGGTTTTTCAACACTAACACAAGTGCGAAAAGTGGTTTTTCAACACTAACACAAGTGCGAAAAGTGGTTTTTCAACACTAACACAAGTGCGAAAAGTGGTTTTTCAACACTAACACAAGTGCGAAAAGTGGTTTTTCAACACTAACACAAGTGCGAAAAGTGGTTTTTCAACACTAACACAAGTGCGAAAAGTGGTTTTTCAACACTAACACAAGTGCGAAAAGTGGTTTTTCAACACTAACACAAGTGCGAAAAGTGGTTTTTCAACACTAACACAAGTGCGAAAAGTGGTTTTTCAACACTAACACAAGTGCGAAAAGTGGTTTTTCAACACGAACACAAGTGCGAAAAGTGGTTTTTCAACACTAACACAAGTGCGAAAAGTGGTTTTTCAACACTAACACAAGTGCGAAAAGTGGTTTTTCAACACTAACACAAGTGCGAAAAGTGGTTTTTCAACACTAACACAAGTGCGAAAAGTGGTTTTTCAACACTAACACAAGTGCGAAAAGTGGTTTTTCAACACTAACACAAGTGCGAAAAGTGGTTTTTCAACACTAACACAAGTGCGAAAAGTGGTTTTTCAACACTAACACAAGTGCGAAAAGTGGTTTTCAACACTATCACAAGTGCGAAAAGTGGTTTTCAACACTATCACAAGTGCAAAAAGTGTTTTTTACCACACTAATATAAGTGCAAAAGTGGTTTCCTGCACCAACACAAGTGCGAAAAGTGGTTTTTCAACACTAACACAAGTGCGAAAAGTGGTTTTTCAACACTATCACAAGTGCAAAACGTGTTTTTTCCACACTAATACAAGTGCAAAAGTGGTTTTCTGCACCAACACAAGTGTGAAAAGTGGTTTTTCCACACTAATACAAGTGCAAAAGTGGTTTCCTGCACCAACACATGTGTGAAAAGTGGTTTTTCAACACTAACACAAGTGCGAAAAGTGGTTTTTCAACACTAACACAAGTGCGAAAAGTGTTTTTTCCACACTAATCAAGTGCAAAAGTGGTTTCCTGCACCAACACAAGTGCGAAAAGTGGTTTTTCAACACTAACACAAGTGCGAAAAGTGGTTTTTCAACACTATCACAAGTGCAAAACGTGTTTTTTCCACACTAATACAAGTGCAAAAGTGGTTTTCTGCACCAACACAAGTGTGAAAAGTGGTTTTTCAACACTAACACAAGTGCGAAAAGTGGTTTTTCCACACTAATACAAGTGCAAAAGTGGTTTCCTGCACCAACACAAGTGCGAAAAGTGGATTTTTCAACACTAACACAAGTGCGAAAAGTGGTTTTTCAACACTAACACAAGTGCGAAAAGTGGTTTTTCAACACTAACACAAGTGCTAAAAGTGGTTTTTCAACACTAATACAAGTGCAAAAGTGGTTTCCTGCACCAACACAAGTGCGAAAAGTGGATTTTTCAACACTAACACAAGTGCGAAAAGTGGTTTTTCAACACTAACACAA
This sequence comes from Myxine glutinosa, assembly GCF_964187855.1. Lineage (NCBI taxonomy): Eukaryota > Metazoa > Chordata > Myxini > Myxiniformes > Myxinidae > Myxine > Myxine glutinosa. The sequence goes on along the minus strand of NC_136270.1, from coordinate 14,516,376 downwards.
GTGCGAAAAGTGGTTTTTCAACACTAACACAAGTGCTAAAAGTGGTTTTTCAACACTAATACAAGTGCAAAAGTGGTTTCCTGCACCAACACAAGTGCGAAAAGTGGATTTTTCAACACTAACACAAGTGCGAAAAGTGGTTTTTCAACACTAACACAAGTGCGAAAAGTGGTTTTTCAACACTAACACAAGTGCAAAAAGTGGTTTTTCCACACTAATACAAGTGCAAAAGTGGTTTCCTGCACCAACACAAGTGCGAAAAGTGGTTTTTCAACACTATCACAAGTGCAAAAAGTGTTTTTTCCACACTAATACAAGTGCAAAAGTGGTTTCCTGCACCAACACAAGTGCGAAAAGTGGTTTTTCAACACTAACACAAGTGCGAAAAGTGGTTTTTCAACACTAACACAAGTGCGAAAAGTGGTTTTTCAACACTAACACAAGTGCGAAAAGTGGTTTTTCAACACTATCACAAGTGCAAAAAGTGTTTTTTCCACACTAATACAAGTGCAAAAGTGGTTTTCTGCACCAACACAAGTGTGAAAAGTGGTTTTTCAACACTAACACAAGTGCGAAAAGTGGTTTTTCAACACTAACACAAGTGCGAAAAGTGGTTTTTCCACACTAATACAAGTGCAAAAGTGGTTTCCTGCACCAACACAAGTGCGAAAAGTGGATTTTTCAACACACACACAAGTGTGAAGAGTGGTTTTTCAACACACACAAGTGCGAAAAGTGGTTTTTCAACACTATCATAAGTGCAAAACGTGTTTTTTCCACACTAATACAAGTGCAAAAGTGGTTTTTCAACACTAACACATGTGTGAAAAGTGGTTTTTCAACACTAACACAAGTGCGAAAAGTGTTTTTTCCACACTAATACAAGTGCAAAAGTGGTTTCCTGCACCAACACAAGTGCGAAAAGTGGTTTTTCAACACTAACACAAGTGCGAAAAGTGGTTTTTCAACACTAACACAAGTACAAAAAGTGGTTTTTCAACACTAACACAAGTGCGGAAAGTGGTTTTTCAACACTAACATAAGTGCGAAAATTGGTTTTTCCACACTAATACAAGTGCAAAAGTGGTTTCCTGCACCAACACAAGTGCGAAAAGTGGTTTTTCAACACTATCACAAGTGCAAAAAGTGTTTTTTCCACACTAATACAAGTGCAAAAGTGGTTTCCTGCACCAACACAAGTGCGAAAAGTGGTTTTTCAACACTAACACAAGTGCGAAAAGTGGTTTTTCAACACTAATACAAGTGCAAAAGTGGTTTCCTGCACCAACACAGGTGCGAAAAGTGGTTTTTCAACACTAACACAAGTGCGAAAAGTTGTTTTTCAACACTAACACAAGTGCGAAAAGTGTTTTTTCCACACTAATACAAGTGCAAAAGTGGTTTCCTGCACAAACACAAGTGCGAAAAGTGGTTTTTCAACACTTACCCAAGTGCGAAAAGTGGTTTTTCAACACTAACACAAGTGCAAAAAGTGGTTTTTCAACACTATCACAAGTGCAAAACGTGTTTTTTCCACACCAATGCAAGTGCAAAAGTGGTTTCCTGCACCAACACAAGTGCGAAAAGTGGTTTTTCAACACTAACACAAGTGCGAAAAGTGGTTTTTCAACACTAACACAAGTGCGAAAAGTGGTTTTTCAACACTAACACAAGTGCAAAAAGTGGTTTTTCCACACTAATACAAGTGCAAAAGTGGTTTCCTGCACCAACACAAGTGCGAAAAGTGGTTTTTCAACACTAACACAAGTGCGAAAAGTGGTTTTTCAACACTAACAGAAGTGCGAAAAGTGGTTTTTCCACACTAATACAAGTGCAAAAGTGGTTTCCTGCACCAACACAAGTGCGAAAAGTGGTTTTTCAACACTAACACAAGTGCGAAAAGTGGTTTTTCAACACTATCACAAGTGCGAAAAGTGGTTTTTCCACACTAATACAAGTGCAAAAGTGGTTTCCTGCACCAACACAAGTGCGAAAAGTGTTTTTTCAACACTAACACAAGTGCGAAAAGTGGTTTTTCAACACTAACACAAGTGCGAAAAGTGGTTTTTCAACACTAACACAAGTGCGAAAAGTGGTTTTTCAACACTAACACAAGTGCGAAAAGTGGTTTTTCAACACTAATACAAGTGCAAAAGTGGTTTCCTGCACCAACACAAGTGTGAAAAGTGTTTTTTCAACACGAATACAAGTGCAAAAGTGGTTTCCTGCACCAACACAAGTGCGAAAAGTGGTTTTTCAACACTAACACAAGTGCGAAAAGTGGTTTTTCCACTAATACAAGTGCAAAAGTGGTTTCCTGCACCAACACAAGTGCGAAAAGTGGATTTTTCAACACTAACACAAGTGCGAAAAGTGGATTTTTCAACACTAACACAAGTGCGAAAAGTGGTTTTTCAACACTATCACAAGTGCAAAACGTGTTTTTTCCACACTAATACAAGTGCAAAAGTGGTTTCCTGCACCAACACAAGTGCGAAAAGTGTTTTTTCCACACTACTACAAGTGCAAAAGTGGTTTCCTGCACCAACACAAGTGCGAAAAGTGGTTTTTCAACACTAACACAAGTGCGAAAAGTGGTTTTTCAACACTAACACAAGTGCGAAAAGTGGTTTTTCAACACTAACACAAGTGCGAAAAGTGGTTTTTCAACACTAACACAAGTGCGAAAAGTGGTTTTTCAACACTAACACAAGTGCGAAAAGTGGTTTTTCAACACTAACACAAGTGCGAAAAGTGGTTTTTCAACACTAACACAAGTGCGAAAAGTGGTTTTTCAACACTAACACAAGTGCGAAAAGTGGTTTTTCAACACTAACACAAGTGCGAAAAGTGGTTTTTCAACACTAACACAAGTGCGAAAAGTGGTTTTTCAACACTAACACAAGTGCGAAAAGTGGTTTTTCAACACTAACACAAGTGCGAAAAGTGGTTTTTCAACACTAACACAAGTGCGAAAAGTGGTTTTTCAACACTAACACAAGTGCGAAAAGTGGTTTTTCAACACTAACACAAGTGCGAAAAGTGGTTTTTCAACACTAACACAAGTGCGAAAAGTGGTTTTTCAACACTAACACAAGTGCGAAAAGTGGTTTTTCAACACGAACACAAGTGCGAAAAGTGGTTTTTCAACACTAACACAAGTGCGAAAAGTGGTTTTTCAACACTAACACAAGTGCGAAAAGTGGTTTTTCAACACTAACACAAGTGCGAAAAGTGGTTTTTCAACACTAACACAAGTGCGAAAAGTGGTTTTTCAACACTAACACAAGTGCGAAAAGTGGTTTTTCAACACTAACACAAGTGCGAAAAGTGGTTTTTCAACACTAACACAAGTGCGAAAAGTGGTTTTTCAACACTAACACAAGTGCGAAAAGTGGTTTTCAACACTATCACAAGTGCAAAAAGTGTTTTTTACCACACTAATATAAGTGCAAAAGTGGTTTCCTGCACCAACACAAGTGCGAAAAGTGGTTTTTCAACACTAACACAAGTGCGAAAAGTGGTTTTTCAACACTATCACAAGTGCAAAACGTGTTTTTTCCACACTAATACAAGTGCAAAAGTGGTTTTCTGCACCAACACAAGTGTGAAAATGGTTTTTCCACACTAATACAAGTGCAAAAGTGGTTTCCTGCACCAACACATGTGTGAAAAGTGGTTTTTCAACACTAACACAAGTGCGAAAAGTGGTTTTTCAACACTAACACAAGTGCAAAAAGTGTTTTTTCCACACTAATCAAGTGCAAAAGTGGTTTCCTGCACTAACACAAGTGCGAAAAGTGGTTTTTCAACACTAACACAAGTGCGAAAAGTGGATTTTTCAACACTAACACAAGTGCGAAAAGTGGTTTTTCCACACTAATACAAGTGCAAAAGTGGTTTCCTGCACCAACACAAGTGCGAAAAGTGGATTTTTCAACACTAACACAAGTGCGAAAAGTGGAATTTTCAACACTAACACAAGTGCGAAAAGTGGTTTTTCAACACTAACACAAGTGCGAAAAGTGGTTTTTCAACACTAACACAAGTGCGAAAAGTGGTTTTTCAACACTATCACAAGTGCAAAACGTGTTTTTTCCACACTAATACAAGTGCAAAAGTGGTTTCCTGCACCAACACATGTGTGAAAAGTGGTTTTTCAACACTAACACAAGTGCGAAAAGTGGTTTTTCAACACTAACACAAGTGCGAAAAGTGTTTTTTCCACACTAATACAAGTGCAAAAGTGGTTTACTGCACCAACACAAGTGCGAAAAGTGGTTTTTCAACACTAACACAAGTGCGAAAAGTGGTTTTTCAACACTAACACAAGTGCGAAAAGTGGTTTTTCCACACTAATACATGTGCAAAAGTGGTTTCCTGCACCAACACAGGTGCGAAAAGTGGTTTTTCAACACTATCACAAGTGCAAAAAGTGTTTTTTCCACACTAATACAAGTGCAAAAGTGGTTTCCTGCACCAACACAAGTGCGAAAAGTGGTTTTTCAACACTAACACAAGTGCGAAAAGTGGTTTTTCAACACCAACACAAGTGCGAAAAGTGGTTTTTCAACACTAACACAAGTGCGAAAAGTGGTTTTTCAACACTAATACAAGTGCAAAAGTGGTTTCCTGCACCAACACAAGTGCGAAAACTGGCTTTTTCAACACTAACACAAGTGCAAAAAGTGGTTTTTCAACACTATCACAAGTGCAAAACGTGTTTTTTTCACACTAATACAAGTGCAAAAGTGGTTTCCTGCACCAACACAAGTGTGAAAAGTGGTTTTTCAACACTAACACAAGTGCGAAAAGTGGGTTTTCAACACTAACACAAGTGCGAAAAGTGTTTTTTCCACACTAATACAAGTGCAAAAGTGGTTTCCTGCACCAACACAAGTGCGAAAAGTGGTTTTTCAACACTAACACAAGTGCGAAAAGTGGTTTTTCAACACTAATACAAGTGCAAAAGTGGTTTCCTGCACCAACACAAGTGCGAAAAGTGGTTTTTCAACACTAACACAAGTGCGAAAAGTGGTTTTTCCACACTAATACAAGTGCAAAAGTGGTTTCCTGCACCAACACAAGTGCGAAAAGTGGTTTTTCAACACTATCACAAGTGCAAAAAGTGGTTTTTCAACACTAATACAAGTGCAAAAGTGGTTTCCTGCACCAACACAAGTGCGAAAAGTGGTTTTTCAACACTAACACAAGTGCGAAAAGTGTTTTTTCCACACTAATACAAGTGCAAAAGTGGTTTCCTGCACCAACACAAGTGCGAAATGTGGTTTTTCAACACTAACACAAGTGCGAAAAGTGGTTTTTCAACACTATCACAAGTGCAAAAAGTGTTTTTTCCACACTAATACAAGTGCAAAAGTGGTTTCCTGCACCAACACAAGTGCGAAAAGTGGTTTTTCAACACTATCACAAGTGCAAAACGTGTTTTTTCCACACGAATACAAGTGCAAAAGTGGTTTTCTGCACCAACACAAGTGTGAAAAGTGGTTTTTCAACACTAACACAAGTGCGAAAAGTGGTTTTTCAACACTAACACAAGTGCGAAAAGTGGTTTTTCCACACTAATAGAAGTGCAAAAGTGGTTTCCTGCACCAACACAAGTGCGAAAAGTGGATTTTTCAACACTAACACAAGTGAGAAAAGTGGTTTTTCAACACTAACACAAGTGCGAAAAGTGGTTTTTCAACACTAACACAAGTGCGAAAAGTGGTTTTTCAACACTATCACAAGTGCAAAACGTGTTTTTTCCACACTAATACAAGTGCAAAAGTGGTTTTTCAACACTAACACAAGTGCAAAAAGTGGTTTTTCAACACTAACACAAGTGCGAAAAGTGGTTTTTCAACACTAACATAAGTGCGAAAAGTGGTTTTTCCACACTAATACAAGTGCAAAAGTGGTTTCCTGCACCAACACAAGTGCGAAAAGTGATTTTTCAACACTAACACAAGTGCGAAAAGTGGTTTTTCAACACTAACACAAGTGCGAAAAGTGGTTTTCAACACTATCACAAGTGCAAAACGTGTTTTTTCCACACTAATACAAGTGCAAAAGTGGTTTTCTGCACCAACACAAGTGTGAAAAGTGGTTTTTCAACACTAACACAAGTGCGAAAAGTGGTTTTTCAACACTAACACAAGTGTGAAAAGTGGTTTTTCAACACTAACACAAGTGCGAAAAGTGGTTTTTCCACACTAATACAAGTGCAAAAGTGGTTTCCTGCACCAACACAAGTGCGAAAAGTGGATTTTTCAACACTAACACAAGTGTGAAAAGTGGTTTTTCAACACTAACACAAGTGCGAAAAGTGGTTTTTCCACACTAATACAAGTGCAAAAGTTGTTTCCTGCACCAACACAAGTGCGAAAAGTGGTTTTTCACCACTAACACAAGTGCGAAATGTGGTTTTTCAACACTATCTCAAGTGCAAAAAGTGGTTTTTCCACACTAATACAAGTGCAAAAGTGGTTTCCTGCACCAACACAAGTGCAAAAAGTGGTTTTTCAACACTAACACAAGTGCGAAAAGTGGTTTTTCAACACTAACACAAGTGCGAAAAGTGGTTTTTCAACACTAACACAAGTGCGAAAAGTGGTTTTTCAACACTAACACAAGTGCGAAAAGTGGTTTTTCAACACTAACACAAGTGCGAAAAGTGGTTTTTCAACACTAACACAAGTGCGAAAAGTGGTTTTTCAACACTAACACAAGTGCGAAAAGTGGTTTTTCAACACTAACACAAGTGCGAAAAGTGGTTTTTCAACACTAACACAAGTGCGAAAAGTGGTTTTTCAACACTAACACAAGTGCGAAAAGTGGTTTTTCAACACTAACACAAGTGCGAAAAGTGGTTTTTCAACACTAACACAAGTGCGAAAAGTGGTTTTTCAACACTAACACAAGTGCGAAAAGTGGTTTTTCAACACTAACACAAGTGCGAAAAGTGGTTTTTCAACACGAACACAAGTGCGAAAAGTGGTTTTTCAACACTAACACAAGTGCGAAAAGTGGTTTTTCAACACTAACACAAGTGCGAAAAGTGGTTTTTCAACACTAACACAAGTGCGAAAAGTGGTTTTTCAACACTAACACAAGTGCGAAAAGTGGTTTTTCAACACTAACACAAGTGCGAAAAGTGGTTTTTCAACACTAACACAAGTGCGAAAAGTGGTTTTTCAACACTAACACAAGTGCGAAAAGTGGTTTTTCAACACTAACACAAGTGCGAAAAGTGGTTTTCAACACTATCACAAGTGCAAAAAGTGTTTTTTACCACACTAATATAAGTGCAAAAGTGGTTTCCTGCACCAACACAAGTGCGAAAAGTGGTTTTTCAACACTAACACAAGTGCGAAAAGTGGTTTTTCAACACTATCACAAGTGCAAAACGTGTTTTTTCCACACTAATACAAGTGCAAAAGTGGTTTTCTGCACCAACACAAGTGTGAAAATGGTTTTTCCACACTAATACAAGTGCAAAAGTGGTTTCCTGCACCAACACATGTGTGAAAAGTGGTTTTTCAACACTAACACAAGTGCGAAAAGTGGTTTTTCAACACTAACACAAGTGCAAAAAGTGTTTTTTCCACACTAATCAAGTGCAAAAGTGGTTTCCTGCACTAACACAAGTGCGAAAAGTGGTTTTTCAACACTAACACAAGTGCGAAAAGTGGATTTTTCAACACTAACACAAGTGCGAAAAGTGGTTTTTCCACACTAATACAAGTGCAAAAGTGGTTTCCTGCACCAACACAAGTGCGAAAAGTGGATTTTTCAACACTAACACAAGTGCGAAAAGTGGAATTTTCAACACTAACACAAGTGCGAAAAGTGGTTTTTCAACACTAACACAAGTGCGAAAAGTGGTTTTTCAACACTAACACAAGTGCGAAAAGTGGTTTTTCAACACTATCACAAGTGCAAAACGTGTTTTTTCCACACTAATACAAGTGCAAAAGTGGTTTCCTGCACCAACACATGTGTGAAAAGTGGTTTTTCAACACTAACACAAGTGCGAAAAGTGGTTTTTCAACACTAACACAAGTGCGAAAAGTGTTTTTTCCACACTAATACAAGTGCAAAAGTGGTTTACTGCACCAACACAAGTGCGAAAAGTGGTTTTTCAACACTAACACAAGTGCGAAAAGTGGTTTTTCAACACTAACACAAGTGCGAAAAGTGGTTTTTCCACACTAATACATGTGCAAAAGTGGTTTCCTGCACCAACACAGGTGCGAAAAGTGGTTTTTCAACACTATCACAAGTGCAAAAAGTGTTTTTTCCACACTAATACAAGTGCAAAAGTGGTTTCCTGCACCAACACAAGTGCGAAAAGTGGTTTTTCAACACTAACACAAGTGCGAAAAGTGGTTTTTCAACACCAACACAAGTGCGAAAAGTGGTTTTTCAACACTAACACAAGTGCGAAAAGTGGTTTTTCAACACTAATACAAGTGCAAAAGTGGTTTCCTGCACCAACACAAGTGCGAAAACTGGCTTTTTCAACACTAACACAAGTGCAAAAAGTGGTTTTTCAACACTATCACAAGTGCAAAACGTGTTTTTTTCACACTAATACAAGTGCAAAAGTGGTTTCCTGCACCAACACAAGTGTGAAAAGTGGTTTTTCAACACTAACACAAGTGCGAAAAGTGGTTTTTCAACACTAACACAAGTGCGAAAAGTGTTTTTTCCACACTAATACAAGTGCAAAAGTGGTTTCCTGCACCAACACAAGTGCGAAAAGTGGTTTTTCAACACTAACACAAGTGCGAAAAGTGGTTTTTCAACACTAATACAAGTGCAAAAGTGGTTTCCTGCACCAACACAAGTGCGAAAAGTGGTTTTTCAACACTAACACAAGTGCGAAAAGTGGTTTTTCCACACTAATACAAGTGCAAAAGTGGTTTCCTGCACCAACACAAGTGCGAAAAGTGGTTTTTCAACACTATCACAAGTGCAAAAAGTGGTTTTTCAACACTAATACAAGTGCAAAAGTGGTTTCCTGCACCAACACAAGTGCGAAAAGTGGTTTTTCAACACTAACACAAGTGCGAAAAGTGTTTTTTCCACACTAATACAAGTGCAAAAGTGGTTTCCTGCACCAACACAAGTGCGAAATGTGGTTTTTCAACACTAACACAAGTGCGAAAAGTGGTTTTTCAACACTATCACAAGTGCAAAAAGTGTTTTTTCCACACTAATACAAGTGCAAAAGTGGTTTCCTGCACCAACACAAGTGCGAAAAGTGGTTTTTCAACACTATCACAAGTGCAAAACGTGTTTTTTCCACACGAATACAAGTGCAAAAGTGGTTTTCTGCACCAACACAAGTGTGAAAAGTGGTTTTTCAACACTAACACAAGTGCGAAAAGTGGTTTTTCAACACTAACACAAGTGCGAAAAGTGGTTTTTCCACACTAATAGAAGTGCAAAAGTGGTTTCCTGCACCAACACAAGTGCGAAAAGTGGATTTTTCAACACTAACACAAGTGAGAAAAGTGGTTTTTCAACACTAACACAAGTGCGAAAAGTGGTTTTTCAACACTAACACAAGTGCGAAAAGTGGTTTTTCAACACTATCACAAGTGCAAAACGTGTTTTTTCCACACTAATACAAGTGCAAAAGTGGTTTTTCAACACTAACACAAGTGCAAAAAGTGGTTTTTCAACACTAACACAAGTGCGAAAAGTGGTTTTTCAACACTAACATAAGTGCGAAAAGTGGTTTTTCCACACTAATACAAGTGCAAAAGTGGTTTCCTGCACCAACACAAGTGCGAAAAGTGATTTTTCAACACTAACACAAGTGCGAAAAGTGGTTTTTCAACACTAACACAAGTGCGAAAAGTGGTTTTCAACACTATCACAAGTGCAAAACGTGTTTTTTCCACACTAATACAAGTGCAAAAGTGGTTTTCTGCACCAACACAAGTGTGAAAAGTGGTTTTTCAACACTAACACAAGTGCGAAAAGTGGTTTTTCAACACTAACACAAGTGTGAAAAGTGGTTTTTCAACACTAACACAAGTGCGAAAAGTGGTTTTTCCACACTAATACAAGTGCAAAAGTGGTTTCCTGCACCAACACAAGTGCGAAAAGTGGATTTTTCAACACTAACACAAGTGTGAAAAGTGGTTTTTCAACACTAACACAAGTGCGAAAAGTGGTTTTTCCACACTAATACAAGTGCAAAAGTTGTTTCCTGCACCAACACAAGTGCGAAAAGTGGTTTTTCACCACTAACACAAGTGCGAAATGTGGTTTTTCAACACTATCTCAAGTGCAAAAAGTGGTTTTTCCACACTAATACAAGTGCAAAAGTGGTTTCCTGCACCAACACAAGTGCAAAAAGTGGTTTTTCAACACTAACACAAGTGCAAAAATTGGTTTTTCAACACTAACACAAGTGCGAAAAGTGGTTTTTCTACACTAACACAAGTGCGAAAAGTGGTTTTTCAACACTATCACAAGTGCAAAAAGTGTTTTTTCCACACTAATACAAGTGCAAAAGTGGTTTTCTGCACCAACACAAGTGTGAAAAGTGGTTTTTCAACACTAACACAAGTGCGAAAAGTGGTTTTTCAACACTAACACAAGTGCGAAAAGTGGTTTTTCCACACTAATACAAGTGCAAAAGTGGTTTCCTGCACCAACACAAGTGCGAAAAGTGGATTTTTCAACACACACACAAGTGTGAAGAGTGGTTTTTCAACACACACAAGTGCGAAAAGTGGTTTTTCAACACTATCATAAGTGCAAAACGTGTTTTTTCCACACTAATACAAGTGCAAAAGTGGTTTTTCAACACTAACACATGTGTGAAAAGTGGTTTTTCAACACTAACACAAGTGCGAAAAGTGTTTTTTCCACACTAATACAAGTGCAAAAGTGGTTTCCTGCACCAACACAAGTGCGAAAAGTGGTTTTTCAACACTAACACAAGTGCGAAAAGTGGTTTTTCAACACTAACACAAGTACAAAAAGTAGTTTTTCAACACTAACACAAGTGCGGAAAGTGGTTTTTCAACACTAACATAAGTGCGAAAATTGGTTTTTCCACACTAATACAAGTGCAAAAGTGGTTTCCTGCACCAACACAAGTGCGAAAAGTGGTTTTTCAACACTATCACAAGTGCAAAAAGTGTTTTTTCCACACGAATACAAGTGCAAAAGTGGTTTCCTGCACCAACACAAGTGCGAAAAGTGGTTTTTCAACACTAACACAAGTGCGAAAAGTGGTTTTTCAACACTATCACAAGTGCAAAACGTGTTTTTTCCACACTAATACAAGTGCAAAAGTGGTTTTCTGCACCAACACAAGTGTGAAAAGTGGTTTTTCAACACTAACACAAGTGCGAAAAGTGGTTTTTCCACACTAATACAAGTGCAAAAGTGGTTTCCTGCACCAACACAAGTGCGAAAAGTGGATTTTTCAACACTAACACAAGTGCGAAAAGTGGTTTTTCAACACTAACACAAGTGCGAAAAGTGGTTTTTCAACACCAACACAAGTGCTAAAAGTGGTTTTTCAACACTAATACAAGTGCAAAAGTGGTTTCCTGCACCAACACAAGTGCAAAAAGTGGATTTTTCAACACTAACACAAGTGCGAAAAGTGGTTTTTCAACACTAACACAAGTGCGAAAAGTGGTTTTTCAACACTAACACAAGTGCTAAAAGTGGTTTTTCAACACTAATAGAAGTGCAAAAGTGGTTTCCTGCACCAACACAAGTGCGAAAAGTGGATTTTTCAACACTAACACAAGTGCGAAAAGTGGTTTTTCAACACTAACACAAGTGCGAAAAGTGGTTTTTCAACACTAACACAAGTGCAAAAAGTGGTTTTTCCACACTAATACAAGTGCAAAAGTGGTTTCCTGCACCAACACAAGTGCGAAAAGTGGTTTTTCAACACTATCACAAGTGCAAAAAGTGTTTTTTCCACACTAATACAAGTGCAAAAGTGGTTTCCTGCACCAACACAAGTGCGAAAAGTGGTTTTTCAACACTAACAGAAGTGCGAAAAGTGGTTTTTCAACACTAACACAAGTGCGAAAAGTGGTTTTTCAACACTAACACAAGTGCGAAAAGTGGTTTTTCAACACTATCACAAGTGCAAAAAGTGTTTTTTCCACACTAATACAAGTGCAAAAGTGGTTTTCTGCACCAACACAAGTGCGAAAAGTGGTTTTTCAACACTAACACAAGTGCGAAAAGTGGTTTTTCCACACTAATACAAGTGCAAAAGTGGTTTCCTGCACCAACACAAGTGCGAAAAGTGGATTTTTCAACACACACACAAGTGTGAAGAGTGGTTTTTCAACACACACAAGTGCGAAAAGTGGTTTTTCAACACTATCATAAGTGCAAAACGTGTTTTTTCCACACTAATACAAGTGCAAAAGTGGTTTTTCAACACTAACACATGTGTGAAAAGTGGTTTTCCAACACTAACACAAGTGCGAAAAGTGTTTTTTCCACACTAATACAAGTGCAAAAGTGGTTTCCTGCACCAACACAAGTGCGAAAAGTGGTTTTTCAACACTAACACAAGTGCGAAAAGTGGTTTTTCAACACTAACACAAGTACAAAAAGTGGTTTTTCAACACTAACACAAGTGCGGAAAGTGGTTTTTCAACACTAACATAAGTGCGAAAATTGGTTTTTCCACACTAATACAAGTGCAAAAGTGGTTTCCTGCACCAACACAAGTGCGAAAAGTGGTTTTTCAACACTATCACAAGTGCAAAAAGTGTTTTTTCCACACTAATACAAGTGCAAAAGTGGTTTCCTGCACCAACACAAGTGCGAAAAGTGGTTTTTCAACACTAACACAAGTGCAAAAAGTGGTTTTTCAACACTAATACAAGTGCAAAAGTGGTTTCCTGCACCAACACAGGTGCGAAAAGTGGTTTTTCAACACTAACACAAGTGCGAAAAGTTGTTTTTCAACACTAACACAAGTGCGAAAAGTGTTTTTTCCACACTAATACAAGTGCAAAAGTGGTTTCCTGCACAAACACAAGTGCGAAAAGTGGTTTTTCAACACTAACACAAGTGCGAAAAGTGGTTTTTCAACACTAACACAAGTGCAAAAAGTGGTTTTTCAACACTATCACAAGTGCAAAACGTGTTTTTTCCACACCAATGCAAGTGCAAAAGTGGTTTCCTGCACCAACACAAGTGCGAAAAGTGGTTTTTCAACACTAACACAAGTGCGAAAAGTGGTTTTTCAACACTAACACAAGTGCGAAAAGTGGTTTTTCAACACTAACACAAGTGCGAAAAGTGGTTTTTCCACACTAATACAAGTGCAAAAGTGGTTTCCTGCACCAACACAAGTGCGAAAAGTGGTTTTTCAACACTAACAGAAGTGCGAAAAGTGGTTTTTCCACACTAATACAAGTGCAAAAGTGGTTTCCTGCACCAACACAAGTGCGAAAAGTGGTTTTTCAACACTAACACAAGTGCGAAAAGTGGTTTTTCAACACTAACACAAGTGCGAAAAGTGGTTTTTCCACACTAATACAAGTGCAAAAGTGGTTTCCTGCACCAACACAAGTGCGAAAAGTGGTTTTTCAACACTAACACAAGTGCGAAAAGTGGTTTTTCAACACTAACACAAGTGCGAAAAGTGGTTTTTCAACACTAACACAAGTGCGAAAAGTGGTTTTTCAACACTAACACAAGTGCGAAAAGTGGTTTTTCAACACTAATACAAGTGCAAAAGTGGTTTCCTGCACCAACACAAGTGTGAAAAGTGTTTTTTCAACACTAATACAAGTGCAAAAGTGGTTTCCTGCACCAACACAAGTGCGAAAAGTGGTTTTTCAACACTAACACAAGTGCGAAAAGTGGTTTTTCCACTAATACAAGTGCAAAAGTGGTTTCCTGCACCAACACAAGTGCGAAAAGTGGATTTTTCAACACTAACACAAGTGCGAAAAGTGGATTTTTCAACACTAACACAAGTGCGAAAAGTGGTTTTTCAACACTATCACAAGTGCAAAACGTGTTTTTTCCACACTAATACAAGTGCAAAAGTGGTTTCCTGCACCAACACAAGTGCGAAAAGTGTTTTTTCCACACTACTACAAGTGCAAAAGTGGTTTCCTGCACCAACACAAGTGCGAAAAGTGGTTTTTCAACACTAACACAAGTGCGAAAAGTGGTTTTTCAACACTAACACAAGTGCGAAAAGTGGTTTTTCAACACTAACACAAGTGCGAAAAGTGGTTTTTCAACACTAACACAAGTGCGAAAAGTGGTTTTTCAACACTAACACAAGTGCGAAAAGTGGTTTTTCAACACTAACACAAGTGCGAAAAGTGGTTTTTCAACACTAACACAAGTGCGAAAAGTGGTTTTTCAACACTAACACAAGTGCGAAAAGTGGATTTTTCAACACTAACACAAGTGTGAAAAGTGGTTTTTCAACACTAACACAAGTGCGAAAAGTGGTTTTTCCACACTAATACAAGTGCAAAAGTTGTTTCCTGCACCAACACAAGTGCGAAAAGTGGTTTTTCACCACTAACACAAGTGCGAAATGTGGTTTTTCAACACTATCTCAAGTGCAAAAAGTGGTTTTTCCACACTAATACAAGTGCAAAAGTGGTTTCCTGCACCAACACAAGTGCGAAAAGTGGTTTTTCAACACTAACACAAGTGCGAAAAGTGGTTTTTCAACACTAACACAAGTGCGAAAAGTGGTTTTTCAACACTAACACAAGTGCGAAAAGTGGTTTTTCAACACTAACACAAGTGCGAAAAGTGGTTTTTCAACACTAACACAAGTGCGAAAAGTGGATTTTTCAACACTAACACAAGTGTGAAAAGTGGTTTTTCAACACTAACACAAATGCGAAAAGTGGTTTTTCCACACTAATACAAGTGCAAAAGTTGTTTCCTGCACCAACACAAGTGCGAAAAGTGGTTTTTCACCACTAACACAAGTGCGAAATGTGGTTTTTCAACACTATCTCAAGTGCAAAAAGTGGTTTTTCCACACTAATACAAGTGCAAAAGTGGTTTCCTGCACCAACACAAGTGCAAAAAGTGGTTTTTCAACACTAACACAAGTGCAAAAATTGGTTTTTCAACACTAACACAAGTGCGAAAAGTGGTTTTTCTACACTAACACAAGTGCGAAAAGTGGTTTTTCAACACTATCACAAGTGCAAAAAGTGTTTTTTCCACACTAATACAAGTGCAAAAGTGGTTTTCTGCACCAACACAAGTGTGAAAAGTGGTTTTTCAACACTAACACAAGTGCGAAAAGTGGTTTTTCAACACTAACACAAGTGCGAAAAGTGGTTTTTCCACACTAATACAAGTGCAAAAGTGGTTTCCTGCACCAACACAAGTGCGAAAAGTGGATTTTTCAACACACACACAAGTGTGAAGAGTGGTTTTTCAACACACACAAGTGCGAAAAGTGGTTTTTCAACACTATCATAAGTGCAAAACGTGTTTTTTCCACACTAATACAAGTGCAAAAGTGGTTTTTCAACACTAACACATGTGTGAAAAGTGGTTTTTCAACACTAACACAAGTGCGAAAAGTGTTTTTTCCACACTAATACAAGTGCAAAAGTGGTTTCCTGCACCAACACAAGTGCGAAAAGTGGTTTTTCAACACTAACACAAGTGCGAAAAGTGGTTTTTCAACACTAACACAAGTACAAAAAGTAGTTTTTCAACACTAACACAAGTGCGGAAAGTGGTTTTTCAACACTAACATAAGTGCGAAAATTGGTTTTTCCACACTAATACAAGTGCAAAAGTGGTTTCCTGCACCAACACAAGTGCGAAAAGTGGTTTTTCAACACTATCACAAGTGCAAAAAGTGTTTTTTCCACACTAATACAAGTGCAAAAGTGGTTTCCTGCACCAACACAAGTGCGAAAAGTGGTTTTTCAACACTAACACAAGTGCGAAAAGTGGTTTTTCAACACTATCACAAGTGCAAAACGTGTTTTTTCCACACTAATACAAGTGCAAAAGTGGTTTTCTGCACCAACACAAGTGTGAAAAGTGGTTTTTCAACACTAACACAAGTGCGAAAAGTGGTTTTTCCACACTAATACAAGTGCAAAAGTGGTTTCCTGCACCAACACAAGTGCGAAAAGTGGATTTTTCAACACTAACACAAGTGCGAAAAGTGGTTTTTCAACACTAACAGAAGTGCGAAAAGTGGTTTTTCAACACTAACACAAGTGCGAAAAGTGGTTTTTCAACACTAACACAAGTGCGAAAAGTGGTTTTTCAACACTATCACAAGTGCAAAAAGTGTTTTTTCCACACTAATACAAGTGCAAAAGTGGTTTTCTGCACCAACACAAGTGCGAAAAGTGGTTTTTCAACACTAACACAAGTGCGAAAAGTGGTTTTTCCACACTAATACAAGTGCAAAAGTGGTTTCCTGCACCAACACAAGTGCGAAAAGTGGATTTTTCAACACACACACACAAGTGTGAAGAGTGGTTTTTCAACACACACAAGTGCGAAAAGTGGTTTTTCAACACTATCATAAGTGCAAAACGTGTTTTTTCCACACTAATACAAGTGCAAAAGTGGTTTTTCAACACTAACACATGTGTGAAAAGTGGTTTTCCAACACTAACACAAGTGCGAAAAGTGTTTTTTCCACACTAATACAAGTGCAAAAGTGGTTTCCTGCACCAACACAAGTGCGAAAAGTGGTTTTTCAACACTAACACAAGTGCGAAAAGTGGTTTTTCAACACTAACACAAGTACAAAAAGTGGTTTTTCAACACTAACACAAGTGCGGAAAGTGGTTTTTCAACACTAACATAAGTGCGAAAATTGGTTTTTCCACACTAATACAAGTGCAAAAGTGGTTTCCTGCACCAACACAAGTGCGAAAAGTGGTTTTTCAACACTATCACAAGTGCAAAAAGTGTTTTTTCCACACTAATACAAGTGCAAAAGTGGTTTCCTGCACCAACACAAGTGCGAAAAGTGGTTTTTCAACACTAACACAAGTGCGAAAAGTGGTTTTTCAACACTAATACAAGTGCAAAAGTGGTTTCCTGCACCAACACAGGTGCGAAAAGTGGTTTTTCAACACTAACACAAGTGCGAAAAGTTGTTTTTCAACACTAACACAAGTGCGAAAAGTGTTTTTTCCACACTAATACAAGTGCAAAAGTGGTTTCCTGCACAAACACAAGTGCGAAAAGTGGTTTTTCAACACTAACACAAGTGCGAAAAGTGGTTTTTCAACACTAACACAAGTGCAAAAAGTGGTTTTTCAACACTATCACAAGTGCAAAACGTGTTTTTTCCACACCAATGCAAGTGCAAAAGTGGTTTCCTGCACCAACACAAGTGCGAAAAGTGGTTTTTCAACACTAACACAAGTGCGAAAAGTGGTTTTTCAACACTAACACAAGTGCGAAAAGTGGTTTTTCAACACTAACACAAGTGCGAAAAGTGGTTTTTCCACACTAATACAAGTGCAAAAGTGGTTTCCTGCACCAACACAAGTGCGAAAAGTGGTTTTTCAACACTAACAGAAGTGCGAAAAGTGGTTTTTCCACACTAATACAAGTGCAAAAGTGGTTTCCTGCACCAACACAAGTGCGAAAAGTGGTTTTTCAACACTAACACAAGTGCGAAAAGTGGTTTTTCAACACTAACACAAGTGCGAAAAGTGGTTTTTCCACACTAATACAAGTGCAAAAGTGGTTTCCTGCACCAACACAAGTGCGAAAAGTGGTTTTTCAACACTAACACAAGTGCGAAAAGTGGTTTTTCAACACTAACACAAGTGCGAAAAGTGGTTTTTCAACACTAACACAAGTGCGAAAAGTGGTTTTTCAACACTAACACAAGTGCAAAAAGTGGTTTTTCAACACTAATACAAGTGCAAAAGTGGTTTCCTGCACCAACACAAGTGTGAAAAGTGTTTTTTCAACACTAATACAAGTGCAAAAGTGGTTTCCTGCACCAACACAAGTGCGAAAAGTGGTTTTTCAACACTAACACAAGTGCGAAAAGTGGTTTTTCCACTAATACAAGTGCAAAAGTGGTTTCCTGCACCAACACAAGTGCGAAAAGTGGATTTTTCAACACTAACACAAGTGCGAAAAGTGGATTTTTCAACACTAACACAAGTGCGAAAAGTGGTTTTTCAACACTATCACAAGTGCAAAACGTGTTTTTGCCACACTAATACAAGTGCAAAAGTGGTTTCCTGCACCAACACAAGTGCGAAAAGTGTTTTTTCCACACTACTACAAGTGCAAAAGTGGTTTCCTGCACCAACACAAGTGCGAAAAGTGGTTTTTCAACACTAACACAAGTGCGAAAAGTGGTTTTTCAACACTAACACAAGTGCAAAAAGTGGTTTTTCAACACTAACACAAGTGCGAAAAGTGGTTTTTCAACACTAACACAAGTGCGAAAAGTGGTTTTTCAACACTAACACAAGTGCGAAAAGTGGTTTTTCAACACTAACACAAGTGCGAAAAGTGGTTTTTCAACACTAACACAAGTGCGAAAAGTGGTTTTTCAACACTAACACAAGTGCGAAAAGTGGATTTTTCAACACTAACACAAGTGTGAAAAGTGGTTTTTCAACACTAACACAAGTGCGAAAAGTGGTTTTTCCACACTAATACAAGTGCAAAAGTTGTTTCCTGCACCAACACAAGTGCGAAAAGTGGTTTTTCACCACTAACACAAGTGCGAAATGTGGTTTTTCAACACTATCTCAAGTGCAAAAAGTGGTTTTTCCACACTAATACAAGTGCAAAAGTGGTTTCCTGCACCAACACAAGTGCGAAAAGTGGTTTTTCAACACTAACACAAGTGCGAAAAGTGGTTTTTCAACACTAACACAAGTGCGAAAAGTGGTTTTTCAACACTAACACAAGTGCGAAAAGTGGTTTTTCAACACTAACACAAGTGCGAAAAGTGGTTTTTCAACACTAACACAAGTGCGAAAAGTGGATTTTTCAACACTAACACAAGTGTGAAAAGTGGTTTTTCAACACTAACACAAGTGCGAAAAGTGGTTTTTCCACACTAATACAAGTGCAAAAGTTGTTTCCTGCACCAACACAAGTGCGAAAAGTGGTTTTTCACCACTAACACAAGTGCGAAATGTGGTTTTTCAACACTATCTCAAGTGCAAAAAGTGGTTTTTCCACACTAATACAAGTGCAAAAGTGGTTTCCTGCACCAACACAAGTGCAAAAAGTGGTTTTTCAACACTAACACAAGTGCAAAAATTGGTTTTTCAACACTAACACAAGTGCGAAAAGTGGTTTTTCTACACTAACACAAGTGCGAAAAGTGGTTTTTCAACACTATCACAAGTGCAAAAAGTGTTTTTTCCACACTAATACAAGTGCAAAAGTGGTTTTCTGCACCAACACAAGTGTGAAAAGTGGTTTTTCAACACTAACACAAGTGCGAAAAGTGGTTTTTCAACACTAACACAAGTGCGAAAAGTGGTTTTTCCACACTAATACAAGTGCAAAAGTGGTTTCCTGCACCAACACAAGTGCGAAAAGTGGATTTTTCAACACACACACAAGTGTGAAGAGTGGTTTTTCAACACACACAAGTGCGAAAAGTGGTTTTTCAACACTATCATAAGTGCAAAACGTGTTTTTTCCACACTAATACAAGTGCAAAAGTGGTTTTTCAACACTAACACATGTGTGAAAAGTGGTTTTTCAACACTAACACAAGTGCGAAAAGTGTTTTTTCCACACTAATACAAGTGCAAAAGTGGTTTCCTGCACCAACACAAGTGCGAAAAGTGGTTTTTCAACACTAACACAAGTGCGAAAAGTGGTTTTTCAACACTAACACAAGTACAAAAAGTAGTTTTTCAACACTAACACAAGTGCGGAAAGTGGTTTTTCAACACTAACATAAGTGCGAAAATTGGTTTTTCCACACTAATACAAGTGCAAAAGTGGTTTCCTGCACCAACACAAGTGCGAAAAGTGGTTTTTCAACACTATCACAAGTGCAAAAAGTGTTTTTCCACACTAATACAAGTGCAAAAGTGGTTTCCTGCACCAACACAAGTGCGAAAAGTGGTTTTTCAACACTAACACAAGTGCGAAAAGTGGTTTTTCAACACTATCACAAGTGCAAAACGTGTTTTTTCCACACTAA
Source organism: Myxine glutinosa (assembly GCF_964187855.1). NCBI lineage: Eukaryota > Metazoa > Chordata > Myxini > Myxiniformes > Myxinidae > Myxine > Myxine glutinosa. The sequence continues at coordinate 14,496,191 of NC_136270.1, read as the reverse complement.
TACAAGTGCAAAAGTGGTTTTCTGCACCAACACAAGTGTGAAAAGTGGTTTTTCAACACTAACACAAGTGCGAAAAGTGGTTTTTCCACACTAATACAAGTGCAAAAGTGGTTTCCTGCACCAACACAAGTGCGAAAAGTGGATTTTTCAACACTAACACAAGTGCGAAAAGTGGTTTTTCAACACTAACACAAGTGCGAAAAGTGGTTTTTCAACACTAACACAAGTGCTAAAAGTGGTTTTTCAACACTAATACAAGTGCAAAAGTGGTTTCCTGCACCAACACAAGTGCGAAAAGTGGATTTTTCAACACTAACACAAGTGCGAAAAGTGGTTTTTCAACACTAACACAAGTGCGAAAAGTGGTTTTTCAACACTAACACAAGTGCTGAAAGTGGTTTTTCAACACTAATACAAGTGCAAAAGTGGTTTCCTGCACCAACACAAGTGCGAAAAGTGGATTTTTCAACACTAACACAAGTGCGAAAAGTGGTTTTTCAACACTAACACAAGTGCGAAAAGTGGTTTTTCAACACTAACACAAGTGCAAAAAGTGGTTTTTCCACACTAATACAAGTGCAAAAGTGGTTTCCTGCACCAACACAAGTGCGAAAAGTGGTTTTTCAACACTATCACAAGTGCAAAAAGTGTTTTTTTCCACACTAATACAAGTGCAAAAGTGGTTTCCTGCACCAACACAAGTGCGAAAAGTGGTTTTTCAACACTAACAGAAGTGCGAAAAGTGGTTTTTCAACACTAACACAAGTGCGAAAAGTGGTTTTTCAACACTAACACAAGTGCGAAAAGTGGTTTTTCAACACTATCACAAGTGCAAAAAGTGTTTTTTCCACACTAATACAAGTGCAAAAGTGGTTTTCTGCACCAACACAAGTGTGAAAAGTGGTTTTTCAACACTAACACAAGTGCGAAAAGTGGTTTTTCAACACTAACACAAGTGCGAAAAGTGGTTTTTCCACACTAATACAAGTGCAAAAGTGGTTTCCTGCACCAACACAAGTGCGAAAAGTGGATTTTTCAACACACACACACAAGTGTGAAGAGTGGTTTTTCAACACACACAAGTGCGAAAAGTGGTTTTTCAACACTATCATAAGTGCAAAACGTGTTTTTTCCACACTAATACAAGTGCAAAAGTGGTTTTTCAACACTAACACATGTGTGAAAAGTGGTTTTTCAACACTAACACAAGTGCGAAAAGTGTTTTTTCCACACTAATACAAGTGCAAAAGTGGTTTCCTGCACCAACACAAGTGCGAAAAGTGGTTTTTCAACACTACACAAGTGCGAAAAGTGGTTTTTCAACACTAACACAAGTACAAAAAGTGGTTTTTCAACACTAACACAAGTGCGGAAAGTGGTTTTTCAACACTAACATAAGTGCGAAAATTGGTTTTTCCACACTAATACAAGTGCAAAAGTGGTTTCCTGCACCAACACAAGTGCGAAAAGTGGTTTTTCAACACTATCACAAGTGCAAAAAGTGTTTTTCCCACACTAATACAAGTGCAAAAGTGGTTTCCTGCACCAACACAAGTGCGAAAAGTGGTTTTTCAACACTAACACAAGTGCGAAAAGTGGTTTTTCAACACTAATACAAGTGCAAAAGTGGTTTCCTGCACCAACACAGGTGCGAAAAGTGGTTTTTCAACACTAACACAAGTGCGAAAAGTTGTTTTTCAACACTAACACAAGTGCGAAAAGTGTTTTTTCCACACTAATACAAGTGCAAAAGTGGTTTCCTGCACAAACACAAGTGCGAAAAGTGGTTTTTCAACACTAACACAAGTGCGAAAAGTGGTTTTTCAACACTAACACAAGTGCAAAAAGTGGTTTTTCAACACTATCACAAGTGCAAAACGTGTTTTTTCCACACCAATGCAAGTGCAAAAGTGGTTTCCTGCACCAACACAAGTGCGAAAAGTGGTTTTTCAACACTAACACAAGTGCGAAAAGTGGTTTTTCAACACTAACACAAGTGCGAAAAGTGGTTTTTCAACACTAACACAAGTGCGAAAAGTGGTTTTTCCACACTAATACAAGTGCAAAAGTGGTTTCCTGCACCAACACAAGTGCGAAAAGTGGTTTTTCAACACTAACACAAGTGCGAAAAGTGGTTTTTCAACACTAACAGAAGTGCGAAAAGTGGTTTTTCCACACTAATACAAGTGCAAAAGTGGTTTCCTGCACCAACACAAGTGCGAAAAGTGGTTTTTCAACACTAACACAAGTGCGAAAGTGGTTTTTCAACACTAACACAAGTGCGAAAAGTGGTTTTTCCACACTAATACAAGTGCAAAAGTGGTTTCCTGCACCAACACAAGTGCGAAAAGTGGTTTTTCAACACTAACACAAGTGCGAAAAGTGGTTTTTCAACACTAACACAAGTGCGAAAAGTGGTTTTTCAACACTAACACAAGTGCGAAAAGTGGTTTTTCAACACGAACACAAGTGCGAAAAGTGGTTTTTCAACACTAATACAAGTGCAAAAGTGGTTTCCTGCACCAACACAAGTGTGAAAAGTGTTTTTTCAACACTAATACAAGTGCAAAAGTGGTTTCCTGCACCAACACAAGTGCGAAAAGTGGTTTTTCAACACTAACACAAGTGCGAAAAGTGGTTTTTCCACACTAATACAAGTGCAAAAGTGGTTTCCTGCACCAACACAAGTGCGAAAAGTGGTTTTTCAACACTAACAGAAGTGCGAAAAGTGGTTTTTCCACACTAATACAAGTGCAAAAGTGGTTTCCTGCACCAACACAAGTGCGAAAAGTGGTTTTTCAACACTAACACAAGTGCGAAAAGTGGTTTTTCAACACTAACACAAGTGCGAAAAGTGGTTTTTCCACACTAATACAAGTGCAAAAGTGGTTTCCTGCACCAACACAAGTGCGAAAAGTGGTTTTTCAACACTAACACAAGTGCGAAAAGTGGTTTTTCAACACTAACACAAGTGCGAAAAGTGGTTTTTCAACACTAACACAAGTGCGAAAAGTGGTTTTTCAACACTAACACAAGTGCGAAAAGTGGTTTTTCAACACTAATACAAGTGCAAAAGTGGTTTCCTGCACCAACACAAGTGTGAAAAGTGTTTTTTCAACACTAATACAAGTGCAAAAGTGGTTTCCTGCACCAACACAAGTGCGAAAAGTGGTTTTTCAACACTAATACAAGTGCAAAAGTGGTTTCCTGCACCAACACAAGTGCTAAAAGTGGTTTTTCCACTAATACAAGTGCAAAAGTGGTTTCCTGCACCAACACAAGTGCGAAAAGTGGATTTTTCAACACTAACACAAGTGCGAAAAGTGGATTTTTCAACACAAACACAAGTGCGAAAAGTGGTTTTTCAACACTATCACAAGTGCAAAACGTGTTTTTTCCACACTAATACAAGTGCAAAAGTGGTTTCCTGCACCAACACAAGTGCGAAAAGTGTTTTTTCCACACTACTACAAGTGCAAAAGTGGTTTCCTGCACCAACACAAGTGCGAAAAGTGGTTTTTCAACACTAACACAAGTGCGAAAAGTGGTTTTTCAACACTAACACAAGTGCGAAAAGTGGTTTTTCAACACTAACACAAGTGCGAAAAGTGGTTTTTCAACACTAACACAAGTGCGAAAAGTGGTTTTTCAACACTAACACAAGTGCGAAAAGTGGTTTTTCAACACTAACACAAGTGCGAAAAGTGGTTTTTCAACACTAACACAAGTGCGAAAAGTGGTTTTTCAACACTAACACAAGTGCAAAAAGTGGTTTTTCAACACTAACACAAGTGCGAAAAGTGGTTTTTCAACACTAACACAAGTGCGAAAAGTGGTTTTTCAACACTAACACAAGTGCGAAAAGTGGTTTTCAACACTAACACAAGTGCGAAAAGTGGTTTTTCAACACTAACACAAGTGCGAAAAGTGGTTTTTCAACACTAACACAAGTGCGAAAAGTGGTTTTTCAACACTAACACAAGTGCGAAAAGTGGTTTTTCAACACTAACACAAGTGCGAAAAGTGGTTTTTCAACACTAACACAAGTGCGAAAAGTGGTTTTTCAACACTAACACAAGTGCGAAAAGTGGTTTTTCAACACTAACACAAGTGCGAAAAGTGGTTTTTCAACACTAACACAAGTGCGAAAAGTGGTTTTTCAACACTAACACAAGTGCGAAAAGTGGTTTTTCAACACTAACACAAGTGCGAAAAGTGGTTTTTCAACACTAACACAAGTGCGAAAAGTTGTTTTTCAACACTAACACAAGTGCGAAAAGTGGTTTTCAACACTATTACAAGTGCAAAAAGTGTTTTTTTACCACACTAATATAAGTGCAAAAGTGGTTTCCTGCACCAACACAAGTGCGAAAAGTGGTTTTTCAACACTAACACAAGTGCGAAAAGTGGTTTTTCAACACTATCACAAGTGCAAAACGTGTTTTTTCCACACTAATACAAGTGCAAAAGTGGTTTTCTGCACCAACACAAGTGTGAAAAGTGGTTTTTCCACACTAATACAAGTGCAAAAGTGGTTTCCTGCACCAACACATGTGTGAAAAGTGGTTTTTCAACACTAACACAAGTGCGAAAAGTGGTTTTTCAACACTAACACAAGTGCGAAAAGTGTTTTTTCCACACTAATCAAGTGCAAAAGTGGTTTCCTGCACTAACACAAGTGCGAAAAGTGGTTTTTCAACACTAACACAAGTGCGAAAAGTGGATTTTTCAACACTAACACAAGTGCGAAAAGTGGTTTTTCCACACTAATACAAGTGCAAAAGTGGTTTCCTGCACCAACACAAGTGCGAAAAGTGGATTTTTCAACACTAACACAAGTGCGAAAAGTGGAATTTTCAACACTAACACAAGTGCGAAAAGTGGTTTTTCAACACTAACACAAGTGCGAAAAGTGGTTTTTCAACACTAACACAAGTGCGAAAAGTGGTTTTTCAACACTATCACAAGTGCAAAACGTGTTTTTTCCACACTAATACAAGTGCAAAAGTGGTTTCCTGCACCAACACATGTGTGAAAAGTGGTTTTTCAACACTAACACAAGTGCGAAAAGTGGTTTTTCAACACTAACACAAGTGCGAAAAGTGTTTTTTCCACACTAATACAAGTGCAAAAGTGGTTTCCTGCACCAACACAAGTGCGAAAAGTGGTTTTTCAACACTAACACAAGTGCGAAAAGTGGTTTTTCAACACTAACACAAGTGCGAAAAGTGGTTTTTCCACACTAATACATGTGCAAAAGTGGTTTCCTGCACCAACACAGGTGCGAAAAGTGGTTTTTCAACACTATCACAAGTGCAAAAAGTGTTTTTTCCACACTAATACAAGTGCAAAAGTGGTTTCCTGCACCAACACAAGTGCGAAAAGTGGTTTTTCAACACTAACACAAGTGCAAAAAGTGGTTTTTCAACACCAACACAAGTGCGAAAAGTGGTTTTTCAACACTAACACAAGTGCGAAAAGTGGTTTTTCAACACTAATACAAGTGCAAAAGTGGTTTCCTGCACCAACACAAGTGCGAAAACTGGCTTTTTCAACACTAACACAAGTGCAAAAAGTGGTTTTTCAACACTATCACAAGTGCAAAACGTGTTTTTTTCACACTAATACAAGTGCAAAAGTGGTTTCCTGCACCAACACAAGTGTGAAAAGTGGTTTTTCAACACTAACACAAGTGCGAAAAGTGGTTTTTCAACACTAACACAAGTGCGAAAAGTGTTTTTTCCACACTAATACAAGTGCAAAAGTGGTTTCCTGCACCAACACAAGTGCGAAAAGTGGTTTTTCAACACTAACACAAGTGCGAAAAGTGGTTTTTCAACACTAATACAAGTGCAAAAGTGGTTTCCTGCACCAACACAAGTGCGAAAAGTGGTTTTTCAACACTAACACAAGTGCGAAAAGTGGTTTTTCCACACTAATACAAGTGCAAAAGTGGTTTCCTGCACCAACACAAGTGCGAAAAGTGGTTTTTCAACACTATCACAAGTGCAAAAAGTGGTTTTTCAACACTAATACAAGTGCAAAAGTGGTTTCCTGCACCAACACAAGTGCGAAAAGTGGTTTTTCAACACTAACACAAGTGCGAAAAGTGGTTTTTCAACACTAACACAAGTGCGAAAAGTGGTTTTTCAACACTAACACAAGTGCGAAAAGTGTTTTTTCCACACTAATACAAGTGCAAAAGTGGTTTCCTGCACCAACACAAGTGCGAAATGTGGTTTTTCAACACTAACACAAGTGCGAAAAGTGGTTTTTCAACACTATCACAAGTGCAAAAAGTGTTTTTTCCACACTAATACAAGTGCAAAAGTGGTTTCCTGCACCAACACAAGTGCGAAAAGTGGTTTTTCAACACTATCACAAGTGCAAAACGTGTTTTTTCCACACGAATACAAGTGCAAAAGTGGTTTTCTGCACCAACACAAGTGTGAAAAGTGGTTTTTCAACACTAACACAAGTGCGAAAAGTGGTTTTTCAACACTAACACAAGTGCGAAAAGTGGTTTTTCCACACTAATAGAAGTGCAAAAGTGGTTTCCTGCACCAACACAAGTGCGAAAAGTGGATTTTTCAACACTAACACAAGTGAGAAAAGTGGTTTTTCAACACTAACACAAGTGCGAAAAGTGGTTTTTCAACACTAACACAAGTGCGAAAAGTGGTTTTTCAACACTATCACAAGTGCAAAACGTGTTTTTTCCACACTAATACAAGTGCAAAAGTGGTTTTTCAACACTAACACAAGTGCAAAAAGTGGTTTTTCAACACTAACACAAGTGCGAAAAGTGGTTTTTCAACACTAACATAAGTGCGAAAAGTGGTTTTTTCCACACTAATACAAGTGCAAAAGTGGTTTCCTGCACCAACACAAGTGCGAAAAGTGGTTTTCAACACTAACACAAGTGCGAAAAGTGTTTTTTCCACACTAATACAAGTGCAAAAGTGGTTTCCTGCACCAACACAAGTGCGAAAAGTGGTTTTTCAACACTAAGACAAGTGCGAAAAGTGGTTTTTCAACACTATCACAAGTGCAAAAAGTGTTTTTTCCACACTAATACAAGTGCAAAAGTGGTTTCCTGCACCAACAAAAGTGTGAAAAGTGGTTTTTCAACACTAACACAAGTGCGAAAAGTGGTTTTTCAACACTAACACAAGTGTGAAAAGTGGTTTTTCAACACTAACACAAGTGCGAAAAGTGGTTTTTCCACACTAATACAAGTGCAAAAGTGGTTTCCTGCACCAACACAAGTGCGAAAAGTGGATTTTTCAACACTAACACAAGTGCGAAAAGTGGTTTTTCCACACTAATACAAGTGCAAAAGTTGTTTCCTGCACCAACACAAGTGCGAAAAGTGGTTTTTCACCACTAACACAAGTGCGAAACGTGGTTTTTCAACACTATCTCAAGTGCAAAAAGTGGTTTTTCCACACTAATACAAGTGCAAAAGTGGTTTCCTGCACCAACACAAGTGCAAAAAGTGGTTTTTCAACACTAACACAAGTGCGAAAAGTGGTTTTTCAACACTATCACAAGTGCAAAAAGTGTTTTTTCCACACTAATACAAGTGCAAAAGTGCTTTCCTGCACCGACAAGTGCGAAAAGTTGTTTTTCAACACTAACACAAGTGCGAAAAGTGGTTTTTCAACAATAACACAAGTGCGAAAAGTGTTTTTTCCACACTAATACAAGTGCAAAAGTGGTTTCCTGCACCAACACAAGTGCGAAAAGTGGTTTTTCAACACCATCACAAGTGCGGAAAGTGGTTTTTCAACACTAACACAAGTGCGAAAAGTGGTTTTTCAACACTATCACAAGTGCAAAAAGTGTTTTTTCCACACTAAAGAAGTGCAAAAGTGGTTTCCTGCACCAACACAAGTGCGAAAAGTGGTTTTTCAACACTAACACAAGTGCGAAAAGTGGTTTTTCAACACTATCACAAGTGCAAAACGTGTTTTTTCCACACTAAAACAAGTGCAAAAGTGGTTTTCTGCACTAACAAGTGTGAAAAGTGGTTTTTCAACACCAATACAAGTGCAAAAGTGGTTTCCTGCACCAACACAAGTGTGAAAAGTGGATTTTTCAACACTAACACAAATGCGAAAAGTGGTTTTTCAACACTAACACAAGTGCGAAAAGTGGTTTTTCAACACTCACATAAGTGCGAAAAGTGGTTTTTCAACACTATCACAAGTGCAAAACGTGTTTTTTCCACACTAATACAAGGGCAAAAGTGGTTTCCTGCACCAACACAAGTGTGAAAAGTGGTTTTTCAACACTAACACAAGTGCGAAAAGTGGTTTTTCAACACTAACACAAGTGCGAAAAGTGGTTTTTCAACACCAACACAAGTGCGAAAAGTGGTTTTTCAACACTAACACAAGTGCGAAAAGTGGTTTTTCCACACTAACACAAGTGCGAAAAGTGGTTTTTCAACACTAACACAAGTGCGAAAAGTGGTTTTTCCACACTAATACAAGTGCAAAAGTGGTTTCCTGCACCAACACAAGTGCAAAAAGTGGTTTTTCAACACTAACACAAGTGCGAAAAGTGGTTTTTCCACACTAATACAAGTGCAAAAGTGGTTTCCTGCACCAACACAAGTGCAAAAAGTGGTTTTTCAACACTAACACAAGTGCGAAAAGTGGTTTTTCCACACTAATACAAGTGCAAAAGTGGTTTCCTGCACCAACACAAGTGCGAAAAGTGGTTTTTCAACACTAACACAAGTGCGAAAGTGGTTTTTCAACACACACAAGTGCGAAAAGTGGTTTTTCAACACTATCACAAGTGCAAAACGTGTTTTTTCCACACTAAAACAAGTGCGAAAAGTGGTTTTCTGCACCAACACAAGTGTGAAAAGTGGTTTTTCAACACTAACACAAGTGCGAAAAGTGGTTTTTCAAAACTAACACAAGTGCGAAAAGTGGTTTTTCAACACTAACACAAGTGTGAAAAGTGGTTTTTCAACACTAACACAAGTGCGAAAAGTGGTTTTTCAACACTATCAAGTGCAAAACGTGTTTTTTCCACACTAATACAAGTGCAAAAGTGGTTTCCTGCACAAACACAAGTGTGAAAAGTGGTTTTTCAACACTAACACAAGTGCGAAAAGTGGTTTTTCAACACTAACACAAGTGCGAAAAGTGTTTTTTCCACACTAATACAAGTGCAAAAGTGGTTTCCTGCACCAACACAAGTGCGAAAAGTGGTTTTTCAACACTAACACAAGTGCGAAAAGTGGTTTTTCAACACTAACACAAGTGCGAAAAGTGGTTTTTCCACACTAATACAAGTGCAATAGTGGTTTCCTGCACCAACACAAGTGCGAAAAGTGGTTTTTCAACACTAACACAAGTGCGAAAAGTGGTTTTCCCACACTAATACAAGTGCAAAAGTGGTTTCCTGCACCAACACAAGTGCGAAAAGTGGTTGTTCAACACTAACACAAGTGCGAAACGTGGTTTTTCAACACTATCACAAGTGCAAAAAGTGTTTTTTCCACACTAATACAAGTGCAAAAGTGGTTTCCTGCACCAACACAAGTGCGAAAAGTGGTTTTTCAACACCAACACAAGTGCGAAAAGTGGTTTTTCAACACTAACACAAGTGCGAAAAGTGGTTTTTCCACACTAACACAAGTGCGAAAAGTGGTTTTTCAACACTAACACAAGTGCGAAAAGTGGTTTTTCCACACTAATACAAGTGCAAAAGTGGTTTCCTGCACCAACACAAGTGCAAAAAGTGGTTTTTCAACACTAACACAAGTGCGAAAAGTGGTTTTTCCACACTAATACAAGTGCAAAAGTGGTTTCCTGCACCAACACAAGTGCAAAAAGTGGTTTTTCAACACTAACACAAGTGCGAAAAGTGGTTTTTCCACACTAATACAAGTGCAAAAGTGGTTTCCTGCACCAACACAAGTGCGAAAAGTGGTTTTTCAACACTAACACAAGTGCGAAAGTGGTTTTTCAACACACACAAGTGCGAAAAGTGGTTTTTCAACACTATCACAAGTGCAAAACGTGTTTTTTCCACACTAAAACAAGTGCGAAAAGTGGTTTTCTGCACCAACACAAGTGTGAAAAGTGGTTTTTCAACACTAACACAAGTGCGAAAAGTGGTTTTTCAAAACTAACACAAGTGCGAAAAGTGGTTTTTCAACACTAACACAAGTGTGAAAAGTGGTTTTTCAACACTAACACAAGTGCGAAAAGTGGTTTTTCAACACTATGAAGTGCAAAACGTGTTTTTTCCACACTAATACAAGTGCAAAAGTGGTTTCCTGCACAAACACAAGTGTGAAAAGTGGTTTTTCAACACTAACACAAGTGCGAAAAGTGGTTTTTCAACACTAACACAAGTGCGAAAAGTGTTTTTTCCACACTAATACAAGTGCAAAAGTGGTTTCCTGCACCAACACAAGTGCGAAAAGTGGTTTTTCAACACTAACACAAGTGCGAAAAGTGGTTTTTCAACACTAACACAAGTGCGAAAAGTGGTTTTTCCACACTAATACAAGTGCAAAAGTGGTTTCCTGCACCAACACAAGTGCGAAAAGTGGTTTTTCAACACTAACACAAGTGCGAAAAGTGGTTTTCCCACACTAATACAAGTGCAAAAGTGGTTTCCTGCACCAACACAAGTGCGAAAAGTGGTTGTTCAACACTAACACAAGTGCGAAACGTGGTTTTTCAACACTATCACAAGTGCAAAAAGTGTTTTTTCCACACTAATACAAGTGCAAAAGTGGTTTCCTGCACCAACACAAGTGCGAAAAGTGGTTTTTCAACACTAACACAAGTGCGAAAAGTGGTTTTTCAACACTAACACAAGTGCGAAAAGTGGTTTTTCAACACTAACACAAGTGCGAAAAGTGTTTTTTCCACACTAATACAAGTGCAAAAGTGGTTTCCTGCACCAACACAAGTGCGAAAAGTGGTTTTTCAACACTAACACAAGTGCGAAAAGTGGTTTTTCAACACTAACACAAGTGCGAAAAGTGTTTTATCCACACTAATACAAGTGCAAAAGTGGTTTCCTGCACCAACACAAGTGCGAAAAGTGGTTTTTCAACACTAACACAAGTGCGAAAAGTGGTTTTTCAACACTATCACAAGTGCGAAAAGTGGTTTTTCAACACTAACACAAGTGCGAAAAGTGGTTTTTCCACACTAATACAAGTGCAAAAGTGGTTTCCTGCACCAACACAAGTGCGAAAAGTGGTTTTTCAACACTAACACAAGTGCGAAAAGTGTTTTTTCCACACTAATACAAGTGCAAAAGTGGTTTCCTGCACCAACACAAGTGCAAAAAGTGGTTTTTCAACACTATCACAAGTGCAAACAGTGTTTTTTCCACACTAATACAAGTGCAAAAGTGGTTTCCTGCACCAACACAAGTGCGAAAAGTGGTTTTTCAACACTAACACAAGTGCGAAAAGTGGTTTTCAACACTAACACAAGTGCGAAAAGTGGTTTTTCAACACTAACACAAGTGCGAAAAGTGGTTTTTCAACACTAACACAAGTGCGAAAAGTGGTTTTTCAACACTATCACAAGTGCAAAACGTGTTTTTTCCACACTAATACAAGTTCAAAAGTGGTTTCCTGCACCAACACAAGTGCGAAAAGTGGTTTTTCAACACTAACACAAGTGCGAAAAGTGGTTTTTCAACACTATCACAAGTGCAAAACGTGTTTTTTCCACACTAAAACAAGTGCAAAAGTGGTTTTCTGCACTAACAAGTGTGAAAAGTGGTTTTTCAACACCAATACAAGTGCAAAAGTGGTTTCCTGCACCAACACAAGTGTGAAAAGTGGATTTTTCAACACTAACACAAATGCGAAAAGTGGTTTTTCAACACTAACACAAGTGCGAAAAGTGGTTTTTCAACACTCACATAAGTGCGAAAAGTGGTTTTTCAACACTATCACAAGTGCAAAACGTGTTTTTTCCACACTAATACAAGTGCAAAAGTGGTTTCCTGCACCAACACAAGTGTGAAAAGTGGTTTTTCAACACTAACACAAGTGCGAAAAGTGGTTTTTCAACACTAACACAAGTGCGAAAAGTGGTTTTTCAACACCAACACAAGTGCGAAAAGTGGTTTTTCAACACTAACACAAGTGCGAAAAGTGGTTTTTCCACACTAACACAAGTGCGAAAAGTGGTTTTTCAACACTAACACAAGTGCGAAAAGTGGTTTTTCCACACTAATACAAGTGCAAAAGTGGTTTCCTGCACCAACACAAGTGCAAAAAGTGGTTTTTCAACACTAACACAAGTGCGAAAAGTGGTTTTTCCACACTAATACAAGTGCAAAAGTGGTTTCCTGCACCAACACAAGTGCAAAAAGTGGTTTTTCAACACTAACACAAGTGCGAAAAGTGGTTTTTCCACACTAATACAAGTGCAAAAGTGGTTTCCTGCACCAACACAAGTGCGAAAAGTGGTTTTTCAACACTAACACAAGTGCGAAAGTGGTTTTTCAACACACACAAGTGCGAAAAGTGGTTTTTCAACACTATCACAAGTGCAAAACGTGTTTTTTCCACACTAAAACAAGTGCGAAAAGTGGTTTTCTGCACCAACACAAGTGTGAAAAGTGGTTTTTCAACACTAACACAAGTGCGAAAAGTGGTTTTTCAAAACTAACACAAGTGCGAAAAGTGGTTTTTCAACACTAACACAAGTGTGAAAAGTGGTTTTTCAACACTAACACAAGTGCGAAAAGTGGTTTTTCAACACTATCAAGTGCAAAACGTGTTTTTTCCACACTAATACAAGTGCAAAAGTGGTTTCCTGCACAAACACAAGTGTGAAAAGTGGTTTTTCAACACTAACACAAGTGCGAAAAGTGGTTTTTCAACACTAACACAAGTGCGAAAAGTGTTTTTTCCACACTAATACAAGTGCAAAAGTGGTTTCCTGCACCAACACAAGTGCGAAAAGTGGTTTTTCAACACTAACACAAGTGCGAAAAGTGGTTTTTCAACACTAACACAAGTGCGAAAAGTGGTTTTTCCACACTAATACAAGTGCAAAAGTGGTTTCCTGCACCAACACAAGTGCGAAAAGTGGTTTTTCAACACTAACACAAGTGCGAAAAGTGGTTTTCCCACACTAATACAAGTGCAAAAGTGGTTTCCTGCACCAACACAAGTGCGAAAAGTGGTTGTTCAACACTAACACAAGTGCGAAACGTGGTTTTTCAACACTATCACAAGTGCAAAAAGTGTTTTTTCCACACTAATACAAGTGCAAAAGTGGTTTCCTGCACCAACACAAGTGCGAAAAGTGGTTTTTCAACACTAACACAAGTGCGAAAAGTGGTTTTTCAACACTAACACAAGTGCGAAAAGTGGTTTTCAACACTAACACAAGTGCGAAAAGTGTTTTTTCCACACTAATACAAGTGCAAAAGTGGTTTCATGCACCAACACAAGTGCGAAAAGTGGTTTTTCAACACTAACACAAGTGCGAAAAGTGGTTTTTCAACACTAACACAAGTGCGAAAAGTGTTTTTTCCACACTAATACAAGTGCAAAAGTGGTTTCCTGCACCAACACAAGTGCGAAAAGTGGTTTTTCAACACTAACACAAGTGCGAAAAGTGGTTTTTCAACACTATCACAAGTGCGAAAAGTGGTTTTTCAACACTAACACAAGTGCGAAAAGTGGTTTTTCCACACTAATACAAGTGCAAAAGTGGTTTCCTGCACCAACACAAGTGCGAAAAGTGGTTTTTCAACACTAACACAAGTGCGAAAAGTGTTTTTTCCACACTAATACAAGTGCAAAAGTGGTTTCCTGCACCAACACAAGTGCAAAAAGTGGTTTTTCAACACTATCACAAGTGCAAACAGTGTTTTTTCCACACTAATACAAGTGCAAAAGTGGTTTCCTGCACCAACACAAGTGCGAAAAGTGGTTTTTCAACACTAACACAAGTGCGAAAAGTGGTTTTTCAACACTAACACAAGTGCGAAAAGTGGTTTTTCAACACTAACACAAGTGCGAAAAGTGGTTTTTCAACACTAACACAAGTGCGAAAAGTGGTTTTTCAACACTATCACAAGTGCAAAACGTGTTTTTTCCACACTAATACAAGTTCAAAAGTGGTTTTCTGCACCAACACAAGTGTGAAAAGTGGTTTTTCAACACTAATACAAGTGCTAAAGTGGTTTCCTGCACCAACACAAGTGCGAAAAGTGGTTTTTCAACACTAACACAAGTGCGAAAGTGGTTTTTCAACACACACAAGTGCGAAAAGTGGTTTTTCAACACTATCACAAGTGCAAAACGTGTTTTTTCCACACTAAAACAAGTGCGAAAAGTGGTTTTCTGCACCAACACAAGTGTGAAAAGTGGTTTTTCAACACTAACACAAGTGCGAAAAGTGGTTTTTCAAAACTAACACAAGTGCGAAAAGTGGTTTTTCAACACTAACACAAGTGTGAAAAGTGGTTTTTCAACACTAACACAAGTGCGAAAAGTGGTTTTTCAACACTATCAAGTGCAAAACGTGTTTTTTCCACACTAATACAAGTGCAAAAGTGGTTTCCTGCACAAACACAAGTGTGAAAAGTGGTTTTTCAACACTAACACAAGTGCGAAAAGTGGTTTTTCAACACTAACACAAGTGCGAAAAGTGGTTTTTCCACACTAATACAAGTGCAATAGTGGTTTCCTGCACCAACACAAGTGCGAAAAGTGGTTTTTCAACACTAACACAAGTGCGAAAAGTGGTTTTCCCACACTAATACAAGTGCAAAAGTGGTTTCCTGCACCAACACAAGTGCGAAAAGTGGTTGTTCAACACTAACACAAGTGCGAAACGTGGTTTTTCAACACTATCACAAGTGCAAAAAGTGTTTTTTCCACACTAATACAAGTGCAAAAGTGGTTTCCTGCACCAACACAAGTGCGAAAAGTGGTTTTTCAACACCAACACAAGTGCGAAAAGTGGTTTTTCAACACTAACACAAGTGCGAAAAGTGGTTTTTCCACACTAACACAAGTGCGAAAAGTGGTTTTTCAACACTAACACAAGTGCGAAAAGTGGTTTTTCCACACTAATACAAGTGCAAAAGTGGTTTCCTGCACCAACACAAGTGCAAAAAGTGGTTTTTCAACACTAACACAAGTGCGAAAAGTGGTTTTTCCACACTAATACAAGTGCAAAAGTGGTTTCCTGCACCAACACAAGTGCAAAAAGTGGTTTTTCAACACTAACACAAGTGCGAAAAGTGGTTTTTCCACACTAATACAAGTGCAAAAGTGGTTTCCTGCACCAACACAAGTGCGAAAAGTGGTTTTTCAACACTAACACAAGTGCGAAAGTGGTTTTTCAACACACACAAGTGCGAAAAGTGGTTTTTCAACACTATCACAAGTGCAAAACGTGTTTTTTCCACACTAAAACAAGTGCGAAAAGTGGTTTTCTGCACCAACACAAGTGTGAAAAGTGGTTTTTCAACACTAACACAAGTGCGAAAAGTGGTTTTTCAAAACTAACACAAGTGCGAAAAGTGGTTTTTCAACACTAACACAAGTGTGAAAAGTGGTTTTTCAACACTAACACAAGTGCGAAAAGTGGTTTTTCAACACTATCAAGTGCAAAACGTGTTTTTTCCACACTAATACAAGTGCAAAAGTGGTTTCCTGCACAAACACAAGTGTGAAAAGTGGTTTTTCAACACTAACACAAGTGCGAAAAGTGGTTTTTCAACACTAACACAAGTGCGAAAAGTGTTTTTTCCACACTAATACAAGTGCAAAAGTGGTTTCCTGCACCAACACAAGTGCGAAAAGTGGTTTTTCAACACTAACACAAGTGCGAAAAGTGGTTTTTCAACACTAACACAAGTGCGAAAAGTGGTTTTTCCACACTAATACAAGTGCAAAAGTGGTTTCCTGCACCAACACAAGTGCGAAAAGTGGTTTTTCAACACTAACACAAGTGCGAAAAGTGGTTTTCCCACACTAATACAAGTGCAAAAGTGGTTTCCTGCACCAACACAAGTGCGAAAAGTGGTTGTTCAACACTAACACAAGTGCGAAACGTGGTTTTTCAACACTATCACAAGTGCAAAAAGTGTTTTTTCCACACTAATACAAGTGCAAAAGTGGTTTCCTGCACCAACACAAGTGCGAAAAGTGGTTTTTCAACACTAACACAAGTGCGAAAAGTGGTTTTTCAACACTAACACAAGTGCGAAAAGTGGTTTTTCAACACTAACACAAGTGCGAAAAGTGTTTTTTCCACACTAATACAAGTGCAAAAGTGGTTTCCTGCACCAACACAAGTGCGAAAAGTGGTTTTTCAACACTAACACAAGTGCGAAAAGTGGTTTTTCAACACTAACACAAGTGCGAAAAGTGTTTTATCCACACTAATACAAGTGCAAAAGTGGTTTCCTGCACCAACACAAGTGCGAAAAGTGGTTTTTCAACACTAACACAAGTGCGAAAAGTGGTTTTTCAACACTATCACAAGTGCAAAAAGTGGTTTTTCAACACTAACACAAGTGCGAAAAGTGGTTTTTCCACACTAATACAAGTGCAAAAGTGGTTTCCTGCACCAACACAAGTGCGAAAAGTGGTTTTTCAACACTAACACAAGTGCGAAAAGTGTTTTTTCCACACTAATACAAGTGCAAAAGTGGTTTCCTGCACCAACACAAGTGCAAAAAGTGGTTTTTCAACACTATCACAAGTGCAAACAGTGTTTTTTCCACACTAATACAAGTGCAAAAGTGGTTTCCTGCACCAACACAAGTGCGAAAAGTGGTTTTTCAACACTAACACAAGTGCGAAAAGTGGTTTTCAACACTAACACAAGTGCGAAAAGTGGTTTTTCAACACTAACACAAGTGCGAAAAGTGGTTTTTCAACACTAACACAAGTGCGAAAAGTGGTTTTTCAACACTATCACAAGTGCAAAACGTGTTTTTTCCACACTAATACAAGTTCAAAAGTGGTTTCCTGCACCAACACAAGTGCGAAAAGTGGTTTTTCAACACTAACACAAGTGCGAAAAGTGGTTTTTCAACACTATCACAAGTGCAAAACGTGTTTTTTCCACACTAAAACAAGTGCAAAAGTGGTTTTCTGCACTAACAAGTGTGAAAAGTGGTTTTTCAACACCAATACAAGTGCAAAAGTGGTTTCCTGCACCAACACAAGTGTGAAAAGTGGATTTTTCAACACTAACACAAATGCGAAAAGTGGTTTTTCAACACTAACACAAGTGCGAAAAGTGGTTTTTCAACACTCACATAAGTGCGAAAAGTGGTTTTTCAACACTATCACAAGTGCAAAACGTGTTTTTTCCACACTAATACAAGTGCAAAAGTGGTTTCCTGCACCAACACAAGTGTGAAAAGTGGTTTTTCAACACTAACACAAGTGCGAAAAGTGGTTTTTCAACACTAACACAAGTGCGAAAAGTGGTTTTTCAACACCAACACAAGTGCGAAAAGTGGTTTTTCAACACTAACACAAGTGCGAAAAGTGGTTTTTCCACACTAACACAAGTGCGAAAAGTGGTTTTTCAACACTAACACAAGTGCGAAAAGTGGTTTTTCCACACTAATACAAGTGCAAAAGTGGTTTCCTGCACCAACACAAGTGCAAAAAGTGGTTTTTCAACACTAACACAAGTGCGAAAAGTGGTTTTTCCACACTAATACAAGTGCAAAAGTGGTTTCCTGCACCAACACAAGTGCAAAAAGTGGTTTTTCAACACTAACACAAGTGCGAAAAGTGGTTTTTCCACACTAATACAAGTGCAAAAGTGGTTTCCTGCACCAACACAAGTGTGAAAAGTGGTTTTTCAACACTAACACAAGTGCGAAAGTGGTTTTTCAACACACACAAGTGCGAAAAGTGGTTTTTCAACACTATCACAAGTGCAAAACGTGTTTTTTCCACACTAAAACAAGTGCGAAAAGTGGTTTTCTGCACCAACACAAGTGTGAAAAGTGGTTTTTCAACACTAACACAAGTGCGAAAAGTGGTTTTTCA
Organism: Myxine glutinosa; assembly: GCF_964187855.1. Lineage (NCBI taxonomy): Eukaryota > Metazoa > Chordata > Myxini > Myxiniformes > Myxinidae > Myxine > Myxine glutinosa. Next base: position 14,478,145 of record NC_136270.1, on the reverse strand, counting down.
AAACTAACACAAGTGCGAAAAGTGGTTTTTCAACACTAACACAAGTGTGAAAAGTGGTTTTTCAACACTAACACAAGTGCGAAAAGTGGTTTTTCAACACTATCAAGTGCAAAACGTGTTTTTTCCACACTAATACAAGTGCAAAAGTGGTTTCCTGCACAAACACAAGTGTGAAAAGTGGTTTTTCAACACTAACACAAGTGCGAAAAGTGGTTTTTCAACACTAACACAAGTGCGAAAAGTGTTTTTTCCACACTAATACAAGTGCAAAAGTGGTTTCCTGCACCAACACAAGTGCGAAAAGTGGTTTTTCAACACTAACACAAGTGCGAAAAGTGGTTTTTCAACACTAACACAAGTGCGAAAAGTGGTTTTTCCACACTAATACAAGTGCAAAAGTGGTTTCCTGCACCAACACAAGTGCGAAAAGTGGTTTTTCAACACTAACACAAGTGCGAAAAGTGGTTTTCCCACACTAATACAAGTGCAAAAGTGGTTTCCTGCACCAACACAAGTGCGAAAAGTGGTTGTTCAACACTAACACAAGTGCGAAACGTGGTTTTTCAACACTATCACAAGTGCAAAAAGTGTTTTTTCCACACTAATACAAGTGCAAAAGTGGTTTCCTGCACCAACACAAGTGCGAAAAGTGGTTTTTCAACACTAACACAAGTGCGAAAAGTGGTTTTTCAACACTAACACAAGTGCGAAAAGTGGTTTTCAACACTAACACAAGTGCGAAAAGTGTTTTTTCCACACTAATACAAGTGCAAAAGTGGTTTCATGCACCAACACAAGTGCGAAAAGTGGTTTTTCAACACTAACACAAGTGCGAAAAGTGGTTTTTCAACACTAACACAAGTGCGAAAAGTGTTTTTTCCACACTAATACAAGTGCAAAAGTGGTTTCCTGCACCAACACAAGTGCGAAAAGTGGTTTTTCAACACTAACACAAGTGCGAAAAGTGGTTTTTCAACACTATCACAAGTGCGAAAAGTGGTTTTTCAACACTAACACAAGTGCGAAAAGTGGTTTTCCACACTAATACAAGTGCAAAAGTGGTTTCCTGCACCAACACAAGTGCGAAAAGTGGTTTTTCAACACTAACACAAGTGCGAAAAGTGTTTTTTCCACACTAATACAAGTGCAAAAGTGGTTTCCTGCACCAACACAAGTGCAAAAAGTGGTTTTTCAACACTATCACAAGTGCAAACAGTGTTTTTTCCACACTAATACAAGTGCAAAAGTGGTTTCCTGCACCAACACAAGTGCGAAAAGTGGTTTTTCAACACTAACACAAGTGCGAAAAGTGGTTTTTCAACACTAACACAAGTGCGAAAAGTGGTTTTTCAACACTAACACAAGTGCGAAAAGTGGTTTTTCAACACTAACACAAGTGCGAAAAGTGGTTTTTCAACACTATCACAAGTGCAAAACGTGTTTTTTCCACACTAATACAAGTTCAAAAGTGGTTTTCTGCACCAACACAAGTGTGAAAAGTGGTTTTTCAACACTAATACAAGTGCAAAAGTGGTTTCCTGCACCAACACAAGTGCGAAAAGTGGTTTTTCAACACTAACACAAGTGCGAAAGTGGTTTTTCAACACACACAAGTGCGAAAAGTGGTTTTTCAACACTATCACAAGTGCAAAACGTGTTTTTTCCACACTAAAACAAGTGCGAAAAGTGGTTTTCTGCACCAACACAAGTGTGAAAAGTGGTTTTTCAACACTAACACAAGTGCGAAAAGTGGTTTTTCAAAACTAACACAAGTGCGAAAAGTGGTTTTTCAACACTAACACAAGTGTGAAAAGTGGTTTTTCAACACTAACACAAGTGCGAAAAGTGGTTTTTCAACACTATCAAGTGCAAAACGTGTTTTTTCCACACTAATACAAGTGCAAAAGTGGTTTCCTGCACAAACACAAGTGTGAAAAGTGGTTTTTCAACACTAACACAAGTGCGAAAAGTGGTTTTTCAACACTAACACAAGTGCGAAAAGTGGTTTTTCCACACTAATACAAGTGCAATAGTGGTTTCCTGCACCAACACAAGTGCGAAAAGTGGTTTTTCAACACTAACACAAGTGCGAAAAGTGGTTTTCCCACACTAATACAAGTGCAAAAGTGGTTTCCTGCACCAACACAAGTGCGAAAAGTGGTTGTTCAACACTAACACAAGTGCGAAACGTGGTTTTTCAACACTATCACAAGTGCAAAAAGTGTTTTTTCCACACTAATACAAGTGCAAAAGTGGTTTCCTGCACCAACACAAGTGCGAAAAGTGGTTTTTCAACACCAACACAAGTGCGAAAAGTGGTTTTTCAACACTAACACAAGTGCGAAAAGTGGTTTTTCCACACTAACACAAGTGCGAAAAGTGGTTTTTCAACACTAACACAAGTGCGAAAAGTGGTTTTTCCACACTAATACAAGTGAAAAAGTGGTTTCCTGCACCAACACAAGTGCAAAAAGTGGTTTTTCAACACTAACACAAGTGCGAAAAGTGGTTTTTCCACACTAATACAAGTGCAAAAGTGGTTTCCTGCACCAACACAAGTGCAAAAAGTGGTTTTTCAACACTAACACAAGTGCGAAAAGTGGTTTTTCCACACTAATACAAGTGCAAAAGTGGTTTCCTGCACCAACACAAGTGCGAAAAGTGGTTTTTCAACACTAACACAAGTGCGAAAGTGGTTTTTCCACACTAAAACAAGTGCGAAAAGTGGTTTTCCCACACTAATACAAGTGCAAAAGTGGTTTCCTGCACCAACACAAGTGCGAAAAGTGGTTTTTCAACACTAACACAAGTGCGAAAAGTGGTTTTTCCACACTAATACAAGTGCAAAAGTGGTTTCCTGCACCAACACAAGTGCAAAAAGTGGTTTTTCAACACTAACACAAGTGCGAAAAGTGGTTTTTCCACACTAATACAAGTGCAAAAGTGGTTTCCTGCACCAACACAAGTGCGAAAAGTGGTTTTTCAACACTAACACAAGTGCGAAAGTGGTTTTTCCACACTAAAACAAGTGCGAAAAGTGTTTTTTCCACACTAATACAAGTGCAAAAGTGGTTTCCTGCACCAACACAAGTGCGAAAAGTGGTTTTTCAACACTAACACAAGTGCGAAAAGTGGTTTTTCAACACTAACACAAGTGCGAAAAGTGGTTTTTCCACACTAATACAAGTGCAAAAGTGGTTTCCTGCACCAACACAAGTGCGAAAAGTGGTTTTTCAACACTAACACAAGTGCGAAAAGTGGTTTTCCCACACTAATACAAGTGCAAAAGTGGTTTCCTGCACCAACACAAGTGCGAAAAGTGGTTGTTCAACACTAACACAAGTGCGAAACGTGGTTTTTCAACACTATCACAAGTGCAAAAAGTGTTTTTTCCACACTAATACAAGTGCAAAAGTGGTTTCCTGCACCAACACAAGTGCGAAAAGTGGTTTTTCAACACTAACACAAGTGCGAAAAGTGGTTTTTCAACACTAACACAAGTGCGAAAAGTGGTTTTTCAACACTAACACAAGTGCGAAAAGTGTTTTTTCCACACTAATACAAGTGCAAAAGTGGTTTCCTGCACCAACACAAGTGCGAAAAGTGGTTTTTCAACACTAACACAAGTGCGAAAAGTGGTTTTTCAACACTAACACAAGTGCGAAAAGTGTTTTATCCACACTAATACAAGTGCAAAAGTGGTTTCCTGCACCAACACAAGTGCGAAAAGTGGTTTTTCAACACTAACACAAGTGCGAAAAGTGGTTTTTCAACACTATCACAAGTGCGAAAAGTGGTTTTTCAACACTAACACAAGTGCGAAAAGTGGTTTTTCCACACTAATACAAGTGCAAAAGTGGTTTCCTGCACCAACACAAGTGCGAAAAGTGGTTTTTCAACACTAACACAAGTGCGAAAAGTGTTTTTTCCACACTAATACAAGTGCAAAAGTGGTTTCCTGCACCAACACAAGTGCAAAAAGTGGTTTTTCAACACTATCACAAGTGCAAACAGTGTTTTTTCCACACTAATACAAGTGCAAAAGTGGTTTCCTGCACCAACACAAGTGCGAAAAGTGGTTTTTCAACACTAACACAAGTGCGAAAAGTGGTTTTCAACACTAACACAAGTGCGAAAAGTGGTTTTTCAACACTAACACAAGTGCGAAAAGTGGTTTTTCAACACTAACACAAGTGTGAAAAGTGGTTTTTCAACACTATCACAAGTGCAAAACGTGTTTTTTCCACACTAATACAAGTTCAAAAGTGGTTTCCTGCACCAACACAAGTGCGAAAAGTGGTTTTTCAACACTAACACAAGTGCGAAAAGTGGTTTTTCAACACTATCACAAGTGCAAAACGTGTTTTTTCCACACTAAAACAAGTGCAAAAGTGGTTTTCTGCACTAACAAGTGTGAAAAGTGGTTTTTCAACACCAATACAAGTGCAAAAGTGGTTTCCTGCACCAACACAAGTGTGAAAAGTGGATTTTTCAACACTAACACAAATGCGAAAAGTGGTTTTTCAACACTAACACAAGTGCGAAAAGTGGTTTTTCAACACTCACATAAGTGCGAAAAGTGGTTTTTCAACACTATCACAAGTGCAAAACGTGTTTTTTCCACACTAATACAAGTGCAAAAGTGGTTTCCTGCACCAACACAAGTGTGAAAAGTGGTTTTTCAACACTAACACAAGTGCGAAAAGTGGTTTTTCAACACTAACACAAGTGCGAAAAGTGGTTTTTCAACACCAACACAAGTGCGAAAAGTGGTTTTTCAACACTAACACAAGTGCGAAAAGTGGTTTTTCCACACTAACACAAGTGCGAAAAGTGGTTTTTCAACACTAACACAAGTGCGAAAAGTGGTTTTTCCACACTAATACAAGTGCAAAAGTGGTTTCCTGCACCAACACAAGTGCAAAAAGTGGTTTTTCAACACTAACACAAGTGCGAAAAGTGGTTTTTCCACACTAATACAAGTGCAAAAGTGGTTTCCTGCACCAACACAAGTGCAAAAAGTGGTTTTTCAACACTAACACAAGTGCGAAAAGTGGTTTTTCCACACTAATACAAGTGCAAAAGTGGTTTCCTGCACCAACACAAGTGCGAAATGTGGTTTTTCAACACTAACACAAGTGCGAAAGTGGTTTTTCAACACACACAAGTGCGAAAAGTGGTTTTTCAACACTATCACAAGTGCAAAACGTGTTTTTTCCACACTAAAACAAGTGCGAAAAGTGGTTTTCTGCACCAACACAAGTGTGAAAAGTGGTTTCCTGCACCAACACAAGTGCAAAAAGTGGTTTTTCAACACTATCACAAGTGCAAACAGTGTTTTTTCCACACTAATACAAGTGCAAAAGTGGTTTCCTGCACCAACACAAGTGCGAAAAGTGGTTTTTCAACACTAACACAAGTGCGAAAAGTGGTTTTTCAACACTAACACAAGTGCGAAAAGTGGTTTTTCAACACTAACACAAGTGCGAAAAGTGGTTTTTCAACACTAACACAAGTGCGAAAAGTGGTTTTTCAACACTATCACAAGTGCAAAACGTGTTTTTTCCACACTAATACAAGTTCAAAAGTGGTTTTCTGCACCAACACAAGTGTGAAAAGTGGTTTTTCAACACTAATACAAGTGCAAAAGTGGTTTCCTGCACCAACACAAGTGCGAAAAGTGGTTTTTCAACACTAACACAAGTGCGAAAGTGGTTTTTCAACACACACAAGTGCGAAAAGTGGTTTTTCAACACTATCACAAGTGCAAAACGTGTTTTTTCCACACTAAAACAAGTGCGAAAAGTGGTTTTCTGCACCAACACAAGTGTGAAAAGTGGTTTTTCAACACTAACACAAGTGCGAAAAGTGGTTTTTCAAAACTAACACAAGTGCGAAAAGTGGTTTTTCAACACTAACACAAGTGTGAAAAGTGGTTTTTCAACACTAACACAAGTGCGAAAAGTGGTTTTTCAACACTATCAAGTGCAAAACGTGTTTTTTCCACACTAATACAAGTGCAAAAGTGGTTTCCTGCACAAACACAAGTGTGAAAAGTGGTTTTTCAACACTAACACAAGTGCGAAAAGTGGTTTTTCAACACTAACACAAGTGCGAAAAGTGGTTTTTCCACACTAATACAAGTGCAATAGTGGTTTCCTGCACCAACACAAGTGCGAAAAGTGGTTTTTCAACACTAACACAAGTGCGAAAAGTGGTTTTCCCACACTAATACAAGTGCAAAAGTGGTTTCCTGCACCAACACAAGTGCGAAAAGTGGTTGTTCAACACTAACACAAGTGCGAAACGTGGTTTTTCAACACTATCACAAGTGCAAAAAGTGTTTTTTCCACACTAATACAAGTGCAAAAGTGGTTTCCTGCACCAACACAAGTGCGAAAAGTGGTTTTTCAACACCAACACAAGTGCGAAAAGTGGTTTTTCAACACTAACACAAGTGCGAAAAGTGGTTTTTCCACACTAACACAAGTGCGAAAAGTGGTTTTTCAACACTAACACAAGTGCGAAAAGTGGTTTTTCCACACTAATACAAGTGCAAAAGTGGTTTCCTGCACCAACACAAGTGCAAAAAGTGGTTTTTCAACACTAACACAAGTGCGAAAAGTGGTTTTTCCACACTAATACAAGTGCAAAAGTGGTTTCCTGCACCAACACAAGTGCAAAAAGTGGTTTTTCAACACTAACACAAGTGCGAAAAGTGGTTTTTCCACACTAATACAAGTGCAAAAGTGGTTTCCTGCACCAACACAAGTGCGAAAAGTGGTTTTTCAACACTAACACAAGTGCGAAAGTGGTTTTTCAACACACACAAGTGCGAAAAGTGGTTTTTCAACACTATCACAAGTGCAAAACGTGTTTTTTCCACACTAAAACAAGTGCGAAAAGTGGTTTTCTGCACCAACACAAGTGTGAAAAGTGGTTTTTCAACACTAACACAAGTGCGAAAAGTGGTTTTTCAAAACTAACACAAGTGCGAAAAGTGGTTTTTCAACACTAACACAAGTGTGAAAAGTGGTTTTTCAACACTAACACAAGTGCGAAAAGAGGTTTTTCAACACTATCAAGTGCAAAACGTGTTTTTTCCACACTAATACAAGTGCAAAAGTGGTTTCCTGCACAAACACAAGTGTGAAAAGTGGTTTTTCAACACTAACACAAGTGCGAAAAGTGGTTTTTCAACACTAACACAAGTGCGAAAAGTGTTTTTTCCACACTAATACAAGTGCAAAAGTGGTTTCCTGCACCAACACAAGTGCGAAAAGTGGTTTTTCAACACTAACACAAGTGCGAAAAGTGGTTTTTCAACACTAACACAAGTGCGAAAAGTGGTTTTTCCACACTAATACAAGTGCAAAAGTGGTTTCCTGCACCAACACAAGTGCGAAAAGTGGTTTTTCAACACTAACACAAGTGCGAAAAGTGGTTTTCCCACACTAATACAAGTGCAAAAGTGGTTTCCTGCACCAACACAAGTGCGAAAAGTGGTTGTTCAACACTAACACAAGTGCGAAACGTGGTTTTTCAACACTATCACAAGTGCAAAAAGTGTTTTTTCCACACTAATACAAGTGCAAAAGTGGTTTCCTGCACCAACACAAGTGCGAAAAGTGGTTTTTCAACACTAACACAAGTGCGAAAAGTGGTTTTTCAACACTAACACAAGTGCGAAAAGTGGTTTTTCAACACTAACACAAGTGCGAAAAGTGTTTTTTCCACACTAATACAAGTGCAAAAGTGGTTTCCTGCACCAACACAAGTGCGAAAAGTGGTTTTTCAACACTAACACAAGTGCGAAAAGTGGTTTTTCAACACTAACACAAGTGCGAAAAGTGTTTTATCCACACTAATACAAGTGCAAAAGTGGTTTCCTGCACCAACACAAGTGCGAAAAGTGGTTTTTCAACACTAACACAAGTGCGAAAAGTGGTTTTTCAACACTATCACAAGTGCGAAAAGTGGTTTTTCAACACTAACACAAGTGCGAAAAGTGGTTTTTCCACACTAATACAAGTGCAAAAGTGGTTTCCTGCACCAACACAAGTGCGAAAAGTGGTTTTTCAACACTAACACAAGTGCGAAAAGTGTTTTTTCCACACTAATACAAGTGCAAAAGTGGTTTCCTGCACCAACACAAGTGCAAAAAGTGGTTTTTCAACACTATCACAAGTGCAAACAGTGTTTTTTCCACACTAATACAAGTGCAAAAGTGGTTTCCTGCACCAACACAAGTGCGAAAAGTGGTTTTTCAACACTAACACAAGTGCGAAAAGTGGTTTTCAACACTAACACAAGTGCGAAAAGTGGTTTTTCAACACTAACACAAGTGCGAAAAGTGGTTTTTCAACACTAACACAAGTGCGAAAAGTGGTTTTTCAACACTATCACAAGTGCAAAACGTGTTTTTTCCACACTAATACAAGTTCAAAAGTGGTTTCCTGCACCAACACAAGTGCGAAAAGTGGTTTTTCAACACTAACACAAGTGCGAAAAGTGGTTTTTCAACACTATCACAAGTGCAAAACGTGTTTTTTCCACACTAAAACAAGTGCAAAAGTGGTTTTCTGCACTAACAAGTGTGAAAAGTGGTTTTTCAACACCAATACAAGTGCAAAAGTGGTTTCCTGCACCAACACAAGTGTGAAAAGTGGATTTTTCAACACTAACACAAATGCGAAAAGTGGTTTTTCAACACTAACACAAGTGCGAAAAGTGGTTTTTCAACACTCACATAAGTGCGAAAAGTGGTTTTTCAACACTATCACAAGTGCAAAACGTGTTTTTTCCACACTAATACAAGTGCAAAAGTGGTTTCCTGCACCAACACAAGTGTGAAAAGTGGTTTTTCAACACTAACACAAGTGCGAAAAGTGGTTTTTCAACACTAACACAAGTGCGAAAAGTGGTTTTTCAACACCAACACAAGTGCGAAAAGTGGTTTTTCAACACTAACACAAGTGCGAAAAGTGGTTTTTCCACACTAACACAAGTGCGAAAAGTGGTTTTTCAACACTAACACAAGTGCGAAAAGTGGTTTTTCCACACTAATACAAGTGCAAAAGTGGTTTCCTGCACCAACACAAGTGCAAAAAGTGGTTTTTCAACACTAACACAAGTGCGAAAAGTGGTTTTTCCACACTAATACAAGTGCAAAAGTGGTTTCCTGCACCAACACAAGTGCAAAAAGTGGTTTTTCAACACTAACACAAGTGCGAAAAGTGGTTTTTCCACACTAATACAAGTGCAAAAGTGGTTTCCTGCACCAACACAAGTGCGAAATGTGGTTTTTCAACACTAACACAAGTGCGAAAGTGGTTTTTCAACACACACAAGTGCGAAAAGTGGTTTTTCAACACTATCACAAGTGCAAAACGTGTTTTTTCCACACTAAAACAAGTGCGAAAAGTGGTTTTCTGCACCAACACAAGTGTGAAAAGTGGTTTTTCAACACTAACACAAGTGCGAAAAGTGGTTTTTCAAAACTAACACAAGTGCGAAAAGTGGTTTTTCAACACTAACACAAGTGTGAAAAGTGGTTTTTCAACACTAACACAAGTGCGAAAAGTGGTTTTTCAACACTATCAAGTGCAAAACGTGTTTTTTCCACACTAATACAAGTGCAAAAGTGGTTTCCTGCACAAACACAAGTGTGAAAAGTGGTTTTTCAACACTAACACAAGTGCGAAAAGTGGTTTTTCAACACTAACACAAGTGCGAAAAGTGTTTTTTCCACACTAATACAAGTGCAAAAGTGGTTTCCTGCACCAACACAAGTGCGAAAAGTGGTTTTTCAACACTAACACAAGTGCGAAAAGTGGTTTTTCAACACTAACACAAGTGCGAAAAGTGGTTTTTCCACACTAATACAAGTGCAAAAGTGGTTTCCTGCACCAACACAAGTGCGAAAAGTGGTTTTTCAACACTAACACAAGTGCGAAAAGTGGTTTTCCCACACTAATACAAGTGCAAAAGTGGTTTCCTGCACCAACACAAGTGCGAAAAGTGGTTGTTCAACACTAACACAAGTGCGAAACGTGGTTTTTCAACACTATCACAAGTGCAAAAAGTGTTTTTTCCACACTAATACAAGTGCAAAAGTGGTTTCCTGCACCAACACAAGTGCGAAAAGTGGTTTTTCAACACTAACACAAGTGCGAAAAGTGGTTTTTCAACACTAACACAAAAAAAGCCGAAAAAAAAGTGGTTTTCAACACTAACACAAGTGCGAAAAGTGTTTTTTCCACACTAATACAAGTGCAAAAGTGGTTTCATGCACCAACACAAGTGCGAAAAGTGGTTTTTCAACACTAACACAAGTGCGAAAAGTGGTTTTTCAACACTAACACAAGTGCGAAAAGTGTTTTTTCCACACTAATACAAGTGCAAAAGTGGTTTCCTGCACCAACACAAGTGCGAAAAGTGGTTTTTCAACACTAACACAAGTGCGAAAAGTGGTTTTTCAACACTATCACAAGTGCGAAAAGTGGTTTTCAACGCTAACACAAGTGCGAAAAGTGGTTTTTCCACACTAATACAAGTGCAAAAGTGGTTTCCTGCACCAACACAAGTGCGAAAAGTGGTTTTTCAACACTAACACAAGTGCGAAAAGTGTTTTTTCCACACTAATACAAGTGCAAAAGTGGTTTCCTGCACCAACACAAGTGCAAAAAGTGGTTTTTCAACACTATCACAAGTGCAAACAGTGTTTTTTCCACACTAATACAAGTGCAAAAGTGGTTTCCTGCACCAACACAAGTGCGAAAAGTGGTTTTTCAACACTAACACAAGTGCGAAAAGTGGTTTTTCAACACTAACACAAGTGCGAAAAGTGGTTTTTCAACACTAACACAAGTGCGAAAAGTGGTTTTTCAACACTAACACAAGTGCGAAAAGTGGTTTTTCAACACTATCACAAGTGCAAAACGTGTTTTTTCCACACTAATACAAGTTCAAAAGTGGTTTTCTGCACCAACACAAGTGTGAAAAGTGGTTTTTCAACACTAATACAAGTGCAAAAGTGGTTTCCTGCACCAACACAAGTGTGAAAAGTGGATTTTTCAACACTAACACAAGTGCGAAAAGTGGTTTTTTCAACACTAACACAAGTGCGAAAAGTGGTTTTTCAACACTAACACAAGTGCGAAAAGTGGTTTTTCAACACTAATACAAGTGCAAAAGTGGTTTCCTGCACCAACACAAGTGTGAAAAGTGGTTTTTCAACACTAACACAAGTGCGAAAAGTGGTTTTTCAACACTAACACAAGTGCGAAAAGTGGTTTTTCAACACCAACACAAGTGCGAAAAGTGGTTTTTCAACACTAACACAAGTGCGAAAAGTGGTTTTTCCACACTAACACAAGTGCGAAAAGTGGTTTTTCAACACTAACACAAGTGCGAAAAGTGGTTTTTCCACACTAATACAAGTGCAAAAGTGGTTTCCTGCACCAACACAAGTGCAAAAAGTGGTTTTTCAACACTAACACAAGTGCGAAAAGTGGTTTTTCCACACTAATACAAGTGCAAAAGTGGTTTCCTGCACCAACACAAGTGCAAAAAGTGGTTTTTCAACACTAACACAAGTGCGAAAAGTGGTTTTTCCACACTAATACAAGTGCAAAAGTGGTTTCCTGCACCAACACAAGTGCGAAAAGTGGTTTTTCAACACTAACACAAGTGCGAAAGTGGTTTTTCAACACACACAAGTGCGAAAAGTGGTTTTTCAACACTATCACAAGTGCAAAACGTGTTTTTTCCACACTAAAACAAGTGCGAAAAGTGGTTTTCTGCACCAACACAAGTGTGAAAAGTGGTTTTTCAACACTAACACAAGTGCGAAAAGTGGTTTTTCAAAACTAACACAAGTGCGAAAAGTGGTTTTTCAACACTAACACAAGTGTGAAAAGTGGTTTTTCAACACTAACACAAGTGCGAAAAGTGGTTTTTCACACTATCAAGTGCAAAACGTGTTTTTTCCACACTAATACAAGTGCAAAAGTGGTTTCCTGCACCAACACAAGTGCGAAAAGTGGTTTTTCAACACTAACACAAGTGCGAAAAGTGGTTTTCCCACACTAATACAAGTGCAAAAGTGGTTTCCTGCACCAACACAAGTGCGAAAAGTGGTTGTTCAACACTAACACAAGTGCGAAATGTGGTTTTTCAACACTATCACAAGTGCAAAAAGTGTTTTTTCCACACTAATACAAGTGTAAAAGTGGTTTCCTGCACCAACACAAGTGCGAAAAGTGGTTTTTCAACACTAACACAAGTGCGAAAAGTGGTTTTTCAACACTAACACAAGTGCGAAAAGTGGTTTTTCAACACTAACACAAGTGCGAAAAGTGTTTTTTCCACACTAATACAAGTGCAAAAGTGGTTTCCTGCACCAACACAAGTGCGAAAAGTGGTTTTTCAACACTAACACAAGTGCGAAAAGTGGTTTTTCAACACTAACACAAGTGCGAAAAGTGTTTTTTCCACACTAATACAAGTGCAAAAGTGGTTTCCTGCACCAACACAAGTGCGAAAAGTGGTTTTTCAACACTAACACAAGTGCGAAAAGTGGTTTTTCAACACTATCACAAGTGCGAAAAGTGGTTTTTCACACTAACACAAGTGCGAAAAGTGGTTTTTCCACACTAATACAAGTGCAAAAGTGGTTTCCTGCACCAACACAAGTGCGAAAAGTGGTTTTTCAACACTAACACAAGTGCGAAAAGTGTTTTTTCCACACTAATACAAGTGCAAAAGTGGTTTCCTGCACCAACACAAGTGCAAAAAGTGGTTTTTCAACACTATCACAAGTGCAAACAGTGTTTTTTCCACACTAATTCAAGTGCAAAAGTGGTTTCCTGCACCAACACAAGTGCGAAAAGTGGTTTTTCAACACTAACACAAGTGCGAAAAGTGGTTTTCAACACTAACACAAGTGCGAAAAGTGGTTTTTCAACACTAACACAAGTGCGAAAAGTGGTTTTTCAACACTAACACAAGTGCGAAAAGTGGTTTTTCAACACTATCACAAGTGCAAAACGTGTTTTTTCCACACTAATACAAGTTCAAAAGTGGTTTCCTGCACCAACACAAGTGCGAAAAGTGGTTTTTCAACACTAACACAAGTGCGAAAAGTGGTTTTTCAACACTATCACAAGTGCAAAACGTGTTTTTTCCACACTAAAACAAGTGCAAAAGTGGTTTTCTGCACTAACAAGTGTGAAAAGTGGTTTTTCAACACCAATACAAGTGCAAAAGTGGTTTCCTGCACCAACACAAGTGTGAAAAGTGGATTTTTCAACACGAACACAAATGCGAAAAGTGGTTTTTCAACACTAACACAAGTGCGAAAAGTGGTTTTTCAACACTCACATAAGTGCGAAAAGTGGTTTTTCAACACTATCACAAGTGCAAAACGTGTTTTTTCCACACTAATACAAGTGCAAAAGTGGTTTC
>NC_136270.1:14072978-14464478 GCF_964187855.1 Myxine glutinosa | reverse complement strand
TCGAAGACCAAAATTTTGAGTGGGATGATTTTGATCCCCCAAGGAGTGGTTATTTCCTACCAACCTGTGAACCTCTACATTTTCAACTCAACGATCTTGACGCTAAGCTGGATTTTTTCGAGGTAAGCATGTGTGTACGTGTGTGTGGTTCACCGTTTATAATAGGTACACCATATCCCTGCGCATCGTAAGAGGTGATTCAGGGTTGGTGTCAGGAAGGGCATCCGACCCTATATTAATAATAATAATAATAATACATTTATTTTGTATAGCGCTTTTCAAGACGCTTTGACATGGAACATAAATATGAAATAAATATCTCTCCCCTCTTGTCTTTAATAGAAAGAGATTCAAAACCTGAAGACATCTGCTGAACCAACCTTTGACTTGTGCTGGGAAGAAATTGATGACTTATGCTGGGGAGAAGTTGAATGTATACCTCAAGAAAAATGTTTTAATAATATAAAGATTTTAATGTTTTCCATATTTATATATATTTGTTTTGTTTACAATTATTTAATTCTTAATTACAAAAAGAGAATAAAGGAAAAGGGACAGGAAGGTGCGTCCCCCTCCCTTGGCCCCCCCTCATCCCACCCCTCCCCTCCCCTTGTGTGTGTGGGGAAGGTGGGGGTGGGATGAGGGGGGATCAAGGGTGGGGGACGCACTGGGGGTGGGGGATGATGGGTGTGGTCTGTGTGGGCGGGGTCTGTGTGGGCGGGGTCTGTGTGGGTGGGGTCTGTGTGGGCGTGGTCTGTGTGGGTGTGGCTTATGATTTTTGTTTATTTAATATTTTTTTTATTACCACTAATTAAATTAGCTAATCTGGGTGGGGTGAATAGAAATGTTGTTTAATGAATTATTAGCTTTGTTTTTTGTAATTCTTGCGAGTAAAATGAACCCAAGATTTCTTCTCCATTTAAATCATTTAATTTGTAAGTCCAAGGGACTGTATCCATTACATCAATGATTTTAAATAATTCACGAGTCCATTTTTGTGTATAACCTTTCTCAAAATGGCTTTTCCATTTGTATATCCTTACCATATCACCAACTTTGAACTTGGGCTTTCTCAAATTAATCTCCTTTTCATATTCTAATTTTGTAAATGTTTCTGATGGTTTTGATTTTGTTGATGAATGAACTGTATTATTGTAATTATCTACAATATCCTGAATTAAATACACCCATTTTTGAGAACCGAGTTGTGTGAATTTTTTATATAATTTCTCTTTCAAAGTACGATTAAAACGCTCAATAACAACTGCCTTTCCTTCATTAAAGGTGCTGTATAATTTAATACCCTTCCCCTTAAGAAATTTCATGAATATTTTGTTATAGAACTCTGTTCCCTCATCAGTCCATAACTTCTTTGGTTTCCTTTTATCCCGATCAAATATTAGCTTAAAGGCTAACATTAAAGTATCACCCCTTTTTTTTTTTAAAGGGACAACCCAGGCAAATCTACTCCTCAAATCAATAACGGTTAAAGCATACCTGTATCCCCTGTCATTATTCAATTCAATTAAATCAGCGGACCATATGTGGTCGGTGTATTTAGAATAAACCTTCCTTCTTTTAAACTTTGTGATTATAGGTTTGTGTAATTCTTCAGCCAAAAGCTCCTCAGTCTTGACATCATTAGAGCCTAATAGTTTTTTGAGGAATAACCAAGACCAAGTTTCAATTTAGCATTTATCAAATTTCTCACAATAAACCTATCAACTTTCTCTCTCAACGTTGGATTTTGTATCAAAGACAAATTATACAACATTTCGCTGTCGGCTTTATGTTTTTCAGTCAACGTAGTGGTTTTCCCATAAGCAATATCATGCTTCATACACACTTCGTCAACCCTATTTGTAGGTTTAGACCAAGGTTTAGGATTGTCAGCCTCATCTAATCTTTTATCCAAGTTTGTTCCTGGACCACAGAAAGAATACCCTGGAAGGTGTAATTCCCCTGGAATTCCAGTTGTTGTAAATTTACTTCCTGACAGAAACTTTTGTATGTCTCCTCCTCTTTTAGGAGAGATGAATTGGCACTTTTTAGAGCCACATACTTGACATATTCCTTTTTGATAAACTCTATTATTTTTAGCTTTAACATAAGAGATATTTTTAGATTTAGTTTTCTTTTTACATTTGAGACAATAACTCATATTTATTTATCAGAAAAATTCCGACAGAGTATCAAAACCTTTTTGGTTTTCAACATATACATTTCAATCTTTATTTTTAAAACATAAAGAATCCTAAGGAATGCCTTCACTCTCTCCTCCATTTATTTACAAATAAAAACTAACTAAAGTCAATGACACCAACATCATCAATCACATAATCTTTTCCTTCTTCTTCTTCTTCTTCTTCACCACTTTCTCGTTTAAATCTCCTCCCTGAAATTGAAGACATTGACGTTCTTATTTTTGAAACCATTATCTTCATAAGAGTTGTTAATTCTTTAATTTCCTCTTCGGTGCGTTGAGATTGATTTATTTGCTTTAATACACTCAATCTTTTATGAATCTCACTGATTTCCATCTTTTTATATTTTTCCTCCCTCTCTCTTTGCTCCCTCTCCTCCTCCTCCATTTTCTCCCTCTCCTCCTTCTCCTTTTTCTCCCTTTTCTCCCTTTCCTCCTTCTCCCTTTTCTCCCTTTCCTCCTTCTCCTTTTTCTCCCTCTCCTCCTTCTCCTCCTTTTTCTCCCTCTCCTCCTTCTCCTCCCTCTCCCTTTCCTCCTTCTCCTTTTTCTCTCTTTCCTCCTTCTCTTCTTCAACTCCTTCCTCATCCCTTGCTACCCTTGAGTTTGAACCCCAAAGAATATTATACATATACTCATCTGGATTTTGAGATATTCTTGTATCTATAATTATTTTTCTCATAATAGGATACCAATAAGATTTGTTGACGATTTCTAAAAGAGTTTTATATTTCATAACTTTGAGAAGTTCATTTTTATTTAATATTTTAAACAAGTCTCTATTTGTGGGTTTAACAATATCAGTATAAGGCCAGTTTTTAATGACAAAATTCCCATGTATATGCTCCAAATCATAAGGTATGTAATACCGAGCACCCTTTTCTTGTAGGTATCCTTGAATACAAAAATTATAATTCTCTTGTAGTCTTCTTCCTGCCATTTATGTATCAGAAATATATGTGAGATTAATATTATGACAGGTAATACCACCCCATCTTCCCACTACCAAATCGGTTTGTATTCCTCGGCTTTCTATCCTTATCTCATTACCTTCCTTCTTTGTCATGCGAACCATCGCTATACTATCATATATTTTTATTTTCTTAAAATCACGTATTTGTTGTTTACTAATTGTACTTCCACATAAATCCTTATCTTCACCAAGTGGATAATATTCTTCTTTACGAGACTGATTTAAATCATGTAGGTCTTCTATGTTTATTGAAAAAGACCAATTATACCCTAAATCAGGCATATCATACCCCCATTTATTAATTCGCATATTAACTAAATGTCCTTCTTTATAAAATTTAATTGTAAGCAGGTAGTTAAATTCAATGAGGAAAGGTGTATGGTCAGTATAACCAGGTGTTGTGGTTGTAAATTTTACTTGTTTCACAAAACGTGCTGTTTTCTTTAAAGATATATATTGTGATAAATCACTGAATCTAATCAAGTCATTCGCATCTGTAGGGTTTGGATAATTGATTAATTTATAAGTATTCTTCATATTAATATTTTTACTTACACTATATTTTTGTCGTTCAGCCTGTGCCTTTGTATAATAATTTGATAAATCAATATCCTGAGAGGATTTTCCAAAGATAGAACCATCTTTTCCAACATAGGTCATTTATATTAGATAAAAAATGATATCATAAAAATTTTCATTATTGTTGAGTTGAAATAATACATATAAACATAATTGGCCACAACATTTAGAATTAATTTCTTGAACTTGGAATGTTTGATAAACACCATTCTGTAAGAATTGTATTACTTCAACAGGTGGTGGCATACCATAACTATCAAAATAATATTTATCCTGACTATTATGAATACAAACCCAATGAGAACCATTCTGTGTGTCTAAATTCATAATAATATTCTTTGTATTCTTATTTATATGTGTTAATTCATCTCTCATACAAATAACCACATTATCAATTTTTAGTGTTTTACAATACTTAGCTAGTTCTATATTTGACGTTGTATTCTTTCCAAATTGTTTAAACCATTTATCCATTTATTTATGAGAAAGATACAATCCATTACCCCGTTTAGTTAGTTTAACACCCGCTTGAGCGATAGAGGAAAGCATATCTCCAACCAACAATCTAGCTTTATCAGGTAGACTTTCAAGTTTTTGAGCAAAATCTACAATTACACCACTTCCACTAATTTGTTTCTCCAACTCCTTGTTATGTCTTTCCAATTCTTTTTGAGCTTTTAGTTGTGCCTTCCTTTCGTTAGCAGTTTTTACCGCTGCTGAAATACCACCAGTCAATGCTCCCGCCGCACTTAAACCAGCAAATAAAGGAATTAGAAACGGGAGAAATCCTCCTCTTGACTCGTCTATTGAATATTTCTTTAACATAGGTTTCGTCATTTTAATTTTAAGTGATCCAACATCATTTAGTGTTTTTACTTGTGTGTGTGTGTGAGTAAAACATCAATTCTTACAGCTCCTTTTCTTTGAATTGTATTAACATTAATAATACAAGGCTTTTGATTTTGAATACAAGATGTTAATTTATTAAGATTGATTTGATTAACATATACCCCAACCATTTATTTATGAGAAAAAACCTATGTGATATTAATCATAACACCATTATCTGTATTAATCTGTAATTCTGTTTCCTCCAAAAGCAAACAATATGCATTAACCTCTTCACTCTCCCCTCTTTCAATGTATAGAGAAGTATCCACTCGATTAGACTTTATAGTTTCCTTTTGAGAACTCAGGTCAATTGCGTAGATTGTATAAAGTTTTTGAAACGCAACCATATCCAAAATAGGATCATTATTACCATTACTTTCACACACCTTTTGGTAGGACTTGTAGGCTTCCGCATAATCATTTTTTTCCCAATCAATTTCCAATCTATCTCGCGGATAAAATGTGCCATCAAGAGAAACCCGAAGTTGTTTCACCTTTGCATTATCACTCAGGGCATTATTCTTATTAGTACCGTCCTCTCCATCTGGTTTTTTAAAAATGAGCCAGAGGTATCGTGGCTTTCCTTGAAGAACACCTAAATTCCAAGTGTAGGTAGTGTGTTCCAGTTTAACGTGTTGACATCTTCTTTTAAAGTATGATACATTTAGCGGTTTCTTTGAGTTAAGTCTTCTATTTAACATCTCTTCCGTTTTAAGATTAGGAGTATATTCACTGATATACCAACACAAATCATTAATAACAAATTTATTATTTTCTCCAAAAGCATTTTCATCCCCAAAAAGCAATCTATTTACATTATCATTCCTTTGTAGTTGAAATCTAATTTTAAGCCCATACAAAACTTTATCATAATCACAAAATCCAAATATACCTTTCAGAGGTACTGCTACGGTAAAACTATTCTCAGCTTTTGCGTCATCATTATACATTGACTTCCTTTGACTATAACCAGGGTCTGCGTTTGTACCCGTTGACATATCAGGAATAAAACCCTCAACAGCTCCCTTACCCATTCTATCACTAAACGAATATAGTGTAAATTTCATCATTTCAGATGTAGCAGAGACATAATCAACCGCTTCAACCTCTTGTGTTCCAATATACAGGCGGACACTGTCAAACATTTTCCAGAAGAAATCATTTACGAGTGTAGCATTAGTATTATTCGCAGCCTTAGCGAATTTAAATTTACACAGCAAGAAACTATCAGCTATATTCAAGTAAGTTTGTTGATTATTTATTTCAAAACTTTTTGTTCCGTTTGAATTCCAGTCTGTTCCTGTTATAGCATTTACCTTAAAATAGTCTTCCTTTTTAGTGGAGTTTGAAATGATAATCGTATCATCCAAATCATAGATACTATCAATCGCTTCCATACTTGTATTTATATAGCATTAAAATTGTTGAAACCCTGACCCAAGTATTTTAATGATTTTTTGTCGTTCTTGTGAAGATAGTTGAGTTTTACCTTTTTTTATTTCTTTGATTGCTTGTAATTTATGAGACTCCTTTTGAGCATCTTTTATACTCTTTATAGCACCCGCAACGGAGCCCACGGCAGAAGCAGTTGAACCAATTAGGTCTTTATGTTTAAGGATGGTTGAACCAATACCCATTAGAGTATCAATTATCCCATCTCCTTTATTTCGAAATTGATGACCTACACCTCGTTGTCTCTTAGGTTTATAGTATCCTCTACCCACATACCTTGTATAGTCTGGTGAAAGGAACATGCCCTCCCCTGTAATTATTTTATATTTTCCCAACTCGTGTTTTCTCACAATAACCATTATTTATTTATTGAAAAACTTCACGTAGGTGAATTCTGATGGATATAATTTCATCATTAAAGGATATCATACGATTATCTTGGTCGGTTATCCTAAAATTTACTCTGTATATGGTTTTTCCTGACACAGGTAAATAGACAAGATTTTTTGGTTCCATATTAAATTTATAACCAATCGGGGTTGAGTATGCACTGAATGAAAATATTGTATTTGTTCTTATTCCATCGTTATAAGCACCATCAATCAAATCACAATGAATTAATACTGAATTTATACCGGAGGATATTTGGATAACATTATCACTGTAAAACGTCCCGTTATTTTCAATCTTTTTTGAAGAGAAACCCAATAGCTCTCTAAACGAATTTTCAATCGTGAAATCAACTTTATAATTATTTTTAAGTTTAATAGTTGATTTTGAAGTGTGTTTTTGAATATCTATTACAATATTTTTTGGTTCATCACCTTTTTCTTTCATAAGGCGAGAGACTTCTGAAGATATTTGAGAAATCTCGTAAGCTCCAGGTGAAACGGTTATAGTTTTATATCCACTTCCTGGATTATAACTAAACTTGTTGTTTTTCTCTGTGATATTAAAAAGGGTATTGTAAGTTTCCATTGACAACAAAGATGCCTCATATGAGGTAAGGGGGTCAAGTTGTAGTGGGTAAGGGAATGAAGCTGTGTAATCGCTCGTTGTGAAATTAAAACTAAGAATTGTGCTTCTCATCTTATTTAATATCTAATAAAATATCTTTGTATTGACATTTATTAATTATTTTCATGTTCATCAACTGATCTAAAATGGCTGAGGATTCATTAAAACAATTGTTGTTTCCAGCCTTCTTACTACCTAACAACAATAATAGCCTATTAACTAATTGTGATGGGTCATTTGGAAGAAAACTAACACCCGAACCAAGCTTACTTAAAGCATCAATAATATGTTTCTCCTTCTCATTCTTCTTACTTTTACCAGCAACAGAAACTCCATAATCAAGTGCATTTAGCAACTCAATATATACCCTATCTTCCTCTCTTTCCATATCAAGTGGTTCCTCAAAATATTTTGAACCGCTGAATCCGGGGTTTGTTAGAAGAAACATTAATCTTGGAGTTAATTTAACATTTGGTTGAGTAGAACTCAAGAACATCAATTCATCATTAAATATCAATACCTTTTCTTCCACAAGATGAAACACTGCTGGTTCTTCTGTTGGAATGAGACCTGCTCTGGTTTTTGAACCCGCCGAATATTCATTGTTTTGAAGAGCTTCCACAACATAATTAGGGGGTTGATTTACCTCCTCAAGTTTCCGAAATAATCCCTCGTCATCATATTCTAATTCACCAAGTTCTTGTTTTGTTATCTGACTAAAATCTTTGAGCATTTGAAGTTTTTTCGGAGTAAATTCTACCGTGGGTACTGTAGGTGAGTGTTGAGTTTTCAAAAGTGGTTTAAAGAATTTCTCTTGTTTTCTTTCAAAGGCTTCTTCACCAGATAGTTTCTGTCTCCGTTTCTTCTTTATCTCTTCCTGTTGTTTAACAACTTTTGAAACTAATTGTTGATGTTCCTTAAACTTTCTTTCTCTTTCTTCAGTATTCATTTTCTGTATTTATTTATTGAAAAATATCATTTAGTATCTCATCTTGTTTCACAACAATATATTTATATTTTCCAATCGTGTGTTTCATATAATTTTCAAATTCTTTTTTACTACATAACGTAGAGCAATTATCTCTCCAAAAATTATTTACATCTATTGAATTTAACTTAAATAAAATAAAAGTATTGGCATTGTTTCTTATTGAGCGTCGAGGGAGTTGAAAATATGATTGACTAAGATATATACAATTACAAGAAGAATGTCTCCCTCTTGTATAGTAGCTATCCATTACTGTTTGGTTTCTCTCATTAACACAATCATCAAAGATGACGAGGTTCTTTTTTGATTTATCTAAATCTTGAGGTGAAGGTATATCATCCGTATTATCACTGAGAATACAAGTTATGGGTTTCGATTTTGATTTCTGTGTATCACAAAATAATTGTATTATATCTTCAATATTATAATCATTCAGTTTGTTTTGAAGTTTAAATAAACCGATAATGTCTTCCTTTTTAAGACCTGCATTAAAACCCTGTGAGAGTAGTTGATACTCGGGTTGAAAACTTGACTTTGTAAAAATTATTAAATTATCATAATCTAAAAAATTAGGACCAAGGAGCATCTTTAAAAGTAAACAGGTTTTCCCACATCCGCTTGAACCAACTATTAGACATCTCAATGAATTTGGAATGTTTTTATGGTTATTAAATTTTATCTTATTTTCCCAAACGGGTAAAAAATCATTCATTTATATATTTGGAAAACAAGTCATCCAACTTTTTTTGAGCTATTTTAGAAACTCTATATTTTATCCTGAGTTCTGGTTTAATTTCAAAATAATTCATTATTTTATTTATGTAGTATCTTGTATTAACATTTCCATTAAAATTATTTTGAATAATAAATATCATTAAACCCTTATACATTTCCTCAATACAAAGAGTCTCTTTCCTTGTAAGAAATGGTGTATTATCACCATAATGCTTAACATTCATCTCTCTTATTAATCTTGTAAAGTAATTCATTTTTGGTTCTAATTTAAAAGAGTTATATGTTTTTTTATATTTCTTATTATCATTAATTAGAATATAATCACAGAATAAACATTGTTTATATGAATCCTCATCATTAAGCCCCACTCTATCACAAGCCGGACAATTCTCTAATTTATCATATGGAGAGTCTGGAAATTCTAAATATCCTTCAGAACTTATCATATTTATGTGGTAAATTTTTACTTAAACTAAACGCAAGTTTATTCATTAATAAATACAATGTTTCAAAGCACAAAAGACAAATTTCAATCAATCTCTACTTCGGTGGAAGATATAGAAAAATATGTCAAAGATGTTAAATTGAACAAAGATAAATATGGAAATTTTTGGGTAAAACCAGTTATGGAAAATAACATGAGCCCCTCTATTTCATTTAAAGGAAGAGCTCTAACTATACCTGGAAAGACATCCATTAAAGTAAATCTAACAAAAGTTTCTCCTCTACTCCTGGCAATTTATTCAAAGCTTGAAAAAGTGATTGACCACGATACTTTGAAAAAGAATGATAAGACCATTAATAATTCTAGAGGAGACATTTGTATTTTCTTTAATAATCCAAAGGGTGTAGATCTAAGTAAAATGAATGATGTTAATATTTCTGGTGAAATGTCATTTCGTTCTATGATAGTTAGAGATTATTTAAAGATAACTTTTGATATAAAAATTGTAGAGATTGAATCTGTTAATGAAAGAAAGTATATAGATATTGATGGGAATATTTTTCTTGCTAATTAAATATGAGTCAATACAGCAGTGAAGATTTTACTATTTCATTGAACTCGGACGATAGTGATGATAGTATTTCATTGAACTTGGATGATGGTGATGATAGTATTTCATTGAACACAGATGATAGTTATGATACTAATAGTTTGTGCTCAAATGATAGTTATGAGAGTAGCTTTATTGATGACTCTGAGTATGATTCTGAGTATTCATGTGATAGTTATGACTTAGATGATTCTGAGTGAAAAAGTGTTTTAGTTTAAGCACAGTGATATATATAAAACGGAGCTGTAAAGCTCAAAAGTGTTTTATTTTAAGCACAGTGATATATATAAAACACCACGTTTTCTCACGCTATAAATATGGTTTATTGTGATACTTGCGAGAAGGAAGTAAAATATTATAAACAACATATTCTCACCGCAAAACATACATACAACATTTTAAACAAACTTTCCCCTCTTCCACCTGAAACAAAACACTGTTCTACATGTAATAAAAATATCCTCAAGAAAGGCTTCAAAATACATCTTAAAACAAATCTACATTTATCAAATTTTATCACAACTAAAAACTCTGATGGAGCATTCAAAGGACATATTAAAATAAGAGTCTTTAACTTCAAACCTCCTGAACCAGAGTCTATAGTTGATGCTGTAGAAATAGTTAAACCTGCTGTTCAAACGTTGATTGAAAAAACACTAAAGGAAATGAAACCACTTAAATTTTATATGGGAGTAAAATTAGAAATGACAAAGGATGAAGGAGTTATAGATGCACCATACATGAGAACTGAGCCACACTTTATATCTTCATATCAAGATTTTAAAACATCAGGAGTCTATGATGAACTTATTAAACAAGAGCAAGATGTGGATAATTCAATCGTAGGAAGTGGATTCAATATAGGAAAAATTATTTACATAGACATTCATATTCTTAAATCAGATCCTCTAAAAGCTTCTTCTTACATTGATTTACCCAGTGTTATCAAAAATAGAAAAGCAGTTATCAATATCAAAAATAAAGACAATAAATGTTTTCTCTGGTCTATTTTAGCACACTTACATCCTCCACATTTTCATGATGAAAGAGTATCTCATTATAAAAAATATGAGAATACATTAAATACGAAAGATCTAAAGTTTCCGATGACTTTAAATGATATTCCTAAATTTGAAAAGATGAATAATTTATCAGTTAATGTTTATGGTCTAACAGAAACAAACAACATTCAGGTTTTAAAGCTTTCTGACAATTGTAAACAAACTCATATTAATCTTCTATATTTTAATTCAGACGAAAATTCACATTATACATACATCAAAGATATTGCTAAATTAATAAAACCACAAGTCTGTAAGAGAACAAATAAAATATATATTTGTTTGCGTTGTCTTAACTTCTTCAATTCACAAGAAAGATTAGATAAACATTCAAATTATTGTGGCGAACATAAATCAACGGTAATCAATATGCCTAAAGAAGGCTCAAAGATCACATTCAAAGATGAAAATAAAAAGATCAAACATCCATTTGTTATATATGCTGATTTTGAAAGTATTTTAGAAAAAATTGATACTGCTTCTCAAGATCCAAAAGAATCATACACAAATAAATATCAAAAACATACTCCTTGTGGTTTTTGTTATTATATCAAAACATCCGTTGGTGATAAATATAACAAGTTAGAGATGTATAGAGGCTCAAATACCCCAGAGGAGTTTGTGAAACGACTAGAAAAAGACTGTGTTCGATTAACCAAGATAATGAGAGAAACCAATAAACCAATGTCCTTAACAAGTAAAGAAAAAAGGGAATTTATAAAAAACAATGTCTGTCATATTTGTGAGGAGAAAATTGGTAAAGGTCTAAAGGTTAGAGACCATTGTCATCTCACTGGTAAATATAGAGGTCCGGCTCATCAAAGTTGTAATATTAATTATCAACTCCCCTCTTTCATTCCTGTCTTTCTTCATAACAACGCTCATTATGATACACATCTATTTATCAAGGAACTCTCAAAGACTTCTGGAAGTATCTCAGCAATTCCAAACACGGATCAGAAATACATTTCATTCACAAAAACAATTCACACATCTCCTATTACTCATATCAGATTTCTTGATACATTTAAATTCATGGCAAGTCCATTGGTTAACTTGGTTCAAAATCTAAAAGAGTTTCCATGTCTTTCAGAGTATTTTTTAGATAAAGATTTTCTAACACAAAAGGGAATTTACCCCTATGACTATATGGACTCATTTGAGAGATTCAATGAAACACAACTTCCTTCAAAAGAAAATTTCTATAACAAATTAAATAATAGTCATATATCTGATAAAGATTATGTACACGCACAAAATGTTTGGGAAAAATATAACATCAAGAATCTTGGCGAGTATCACGATTTGTATCTCAAAACTGATGTGCTTTTATTGGCCGATGTATTTGAAGCCTTTAGATCTGTTTGTCGCACTGGATATGGATTGGATCCTGCTCACTACTACACAGCACCTGGATTGGCCTGGAGTGCGATGTTGAAAATGACAAAACAAGATTTGGATTTGATAACCGATGTTGATATGCTTTTGATGATTGAAAAGGCAAAAAGAGGTGGAATTTCACAAGTCTGCTCGAGTAGATACGCAAAAGCAAATAACAAATATCTTCCAAATTATGATCCAACGAAAGAGAGTTCTTACTTGATGTACTATGACGCGAACAACCTGTATGGCTGGGCAATGTCTCAGGCTCTTCCTTATGGAAAACTTAGATGGGTAAAGGAAAAAGACTACAAAAACGTTTTACAAGATGTATGTATCTCTACACAAAAAGAATTGGATGAAGAAAAAGTTGGTTATTATTTTGAAATTGATTTAAAATATCCAGAGGAACTCCATAACCTACACAAAGATCTCCCATTTGCTTGTGAGAAAGAAAGTCCAAAGAAAGAATGGTTGAGTGATTATCAACGATCGTTTGATATAGGTGAATCAACAGAAAAATTACTTACTACATTATATAACAAGAAAAATTATGTTCTACACCAAAGAAATTTGCGACAATATTTATCAAAAGGTCTAAGAGTAGAGAAGATCCATAGGGTTCTAAAGTTCAATCAAAGTCATTGGTTAAAGGGGTACATTGATTTTAATACACAAAGAAGAACAGAGTCAAAAACAGATTTTGAGAAAGACTTTTATAAATTGATGAATAATGCGGTCTTTGGTAAGACTATGGAGAATGTGAGGAAAAGACAAAATATCAGACTATCAACATCTTGGGAACAAGCATCAAAATTAATTAATAGACCGAGTTTTACTCGAGCTGAGGTCTTTACTGAGAACTTTTGTGCGATCCATTTGATTAAAGAGAGTATTGAAATGAACAAACCTATTTATATTGGAACAACAATTCTTGATTTATCAAAGTCATTAATGTATGATTACTTTTATAATAACTTGAGGAAGAAATATCAAAATGATGTTAATCTACTTTATATGGATACAGATAGTTTTATTTTGAAAATTAATACCAACGATGTTTATTCAGACATGAAAAGAGACATTAATATCTATGACACGAGTAATTACAGTCCAGAGAGTGAGTTGTTCTCTTCTAAAAATAAAAAGGTGATTGGAAAGTTCAAGGATGAATTAGGAGGAAATGTTATGAGTGAATTTGTGGGATTGAGGTCAAAGGCTTATGCTTATAAATACATTGTGAATAACGTTGAAAAGACTGATAAGAAGTTAAAAGGTGTAAAGAAAAATGTTATTAAAGAAACAATAAACTTTAAGGATTATTATAACTGTTTAACAACAAAGAAAGAAGAGTTTAGAAAGATTAATGGAATAAGAAGTTATAAACATCAATTATATTCAGAAGAGATAAATAAGAAAGCATTGGGGGCTTTTGATGATAAGAGGTTTATTTTAGAAAATGGAATTGATAGTCTCCCTTATGGTTATATAAGTATATAAGTGATAAGATATATATATAAGTGATAAGATATATATAAGTGATAAGATATACATAAGTGATAAGATATATATAAGTGATAAGATATATATAAGTGATAAGTTAAAAAGGGGGGGGGGGTTTGGGGATTTTAACGGGCTACCGCCGCCTTTTTTACTATTATATAAATGATAGAACCAAGTATCAACCAGACTAAAGAGTGGAGGTGTAATCAACCTTGGTATATAAATGGAAAACATAATGAATGTGAAAAATATCAAATAGGTATAATTGAAAAGGCAACTGGTAAAAAAATTCACAAAACAAATAAGAGAATTAATTTAAATACCGGTGAATTGGGTAAAAAAGATGGAAATATTTTTGAGTGGACGGAAAACTTTGATGGTTGTCAGGAAAATATATACTTTAATTTTAAAATGGTATGTGGCACTGGAGGTGCTCAAACAAGAACATTGAGGGAGGTTTACCATTTTATCTTAGCTCAGTTAAAATATCTTAATAAAGAACCAAACTCAAACATATTTTTTGTTAATATATTAGATGGTGAAGAGAGTGGCAAGAGAATTAAATTATTTCCCACGCATAAACAAATATTTGTCGGATCGATGTTTGAGTGGGTTATATTCACCAGATGATATTAAGAGTAAAAGGTTAAAAGGTCCATAAGGTCAGAAGGATCACAGGTGTTTAAGTGGTCTAATGAATAAGGATAACATGTCAAAAGGTTAGAAGGTTCGTAAAGAACAGGGTGAGAGAAATAGAGGTCTTTAGGGGCAATGAGGGAGGGAAAGAATTAATATGGAAGTGAATGGGTCAATGTTTGAGTGGGTCAAAGATTAATCTGCCAGATGATATGTAGAAGAAGGATGATAGGTCTATAAGAGAAAACAAATATTTGTAGTGTTTGAGTGGTCTAATGAACAACATTAAGGATAGGTACTACAGACAAAAGGTTCATAAAGATGAGGGTGGGAGAAATAGAGGTGTTTATGATTTTTGAAAAAGACAAGGGGGTAAATGACATTAGATAGGGATTTCCCATGTTAAACGGAGGTGTCCCAGAAGCAACATTATTACACTACTAGTGTGGAAATTGGTTTTGCAACACAAACAAGTGGGGAAGTGGTTTTGCTTCACGAGCACAAGTGGGGAAAGTGGTTTTGCAACACTAACAGAAGTGCGAAAAGTGGATTTCAACACTAACAGGAGCGCAAAACGTGGTTTTGCAACAATTACACAAGTGCGCAAAGTGGTTTTGCATTGCGAGCACAAGTGTGGAAAGTGGAAATGCAACACAAATACAAGCCTGGAAAGTAGATTTTCATCACTAACACAATTGTGGAAAGTGGTTTTGCAACAAGAACAAGTGGGGAAAGTGGTTTTGCATCACGAGCACAAGTGTGGAAAGTGGTTTTGCATCACGAGCACAAGTGTGGAAAGTGGTTTTGCATCACGAGCACAAGTGGAGAAAGTGGTTTTGCAACACTAGCAGAAGTGCGAAAAGTGGATTTCAACACTAACAGGAGCGCGAAACGTGGTTTTGCAACAATTACACAAGTGCGCAAACTGGTTTTGCATTGCAAGCACAACTGTGGAAAGTGGATATGCAACACAAACACAAGCCTGGAAAGTGGTTTTGCATCACTAACACAAGTGTGGAAAGTGGTTTTGCAACACTAACATAAGTGAGGAAAGTGGTTTTGCATCACGAGCACAAGTTAGCAAAGTGGTTTTGCATTGCCAGCACAAGTGTGGAAGGTGGTTCGGCAACACAAACACAAGCCTGGAAAGTGGTTTTACATCACTAACACAAGTGTGGAAAGTGGTTATGCAACACCAACACAAGTGTGGAAAGTGGTTATGCAACACCAACACAAGTGTGGAAAGTGGTTATGCAACACAAACACAAGTGTGGAAAGTGGTTTTCCATCAATAACACAAGTGTGGAAAGTGTTTATGCAACACAAACACAAGTGTGGAAAGTGGTTATGCAACACAAACACAAACG
The DNA here is from genome assembly GCF_964187855.1 of Myxine glutinosa. Classification (NCBI taxonomy): domain Eukaryota; kingdom Metazoa; phylum Chordata; class Myxini; order Myxiniformes; family Myxinidae; genus Myxine; species Myxine glutinosa. Next base: position 14,448,641 of record NC_136270.1, on the reverse strand, counting down.
TGGAAAGTGGTTTTGCATAACTAACACAAGTGTGGAAAGTGGTTTTGCAACACTAACAATTAGGGAAAGTGATTTTGCATCACCAGCACGAGTGGGCAAAGTGGTTTTGCGACACTAATACAAGTGCAGAAAGTGGTTCTGCAACACTTGCACAAGCGTGAAAAGTGCTTTTTGACACGAACAAAAGTGCGAAAAGTGGTTTTGCATCACTAGCATAAGTGTGTAAAGTGGTTTTCCAACACCAACACAAGTGTGGAAAGAGGTTTTGCAACACTAATACAGTGCAGAAAGTGGTTCTGCAACACTTGCACAAGTGTGTAAAGTGGTTTGCAACACTAGCACAAGCATGAAAAGTGGTTCTACAACACTGGCACAAGCATGAAAAGTGGTCTGCCACACTAGCACAAGCGTGAAAAGTGGTTTTCAACGCCAGCACAAGTGCGGAAAGAGGTTTTGCAACACTAATACAAGTGCAGAAAGTTGTTCTGCAACACTTACACAAGCGTGAAAAGTTGTTTTCGACACTAACAAAAGTGCGGAAGGTGGTTTTCAATGCTCGCATGAGAGCGGAAAGTGGTTTTTCAATGCTATGAGGATTGTGAAAAGAGGTTTTCAACGCCAACACAAGTGTGAAATGTGTTTTTCAAAACTAGGAGTGCGAAAAGTGTTTTTTCCACACTAATACAAGTGCAAGAGTGGTTTCCTGCACCAACACAAGTGCGAAAAGTGGTTTTTCAACACTAACACAAGTGCGAAAAGTCGTTTTGCATCACGAGCACAAGTGTGGAAAGTGGTTTTGCAACACTAACAGAAGTGCAAAAAGTGGATTTTAACACTAACAAGAGTGCGGAAAGTGGTTTTGCAACAATTACACAAGTGCGCAAAGTGGTTTTGCATCACAAGCACAAGTGTGGAAAGTGGTTTTGCAACATCAACAGAAGTGTTTTGCACAGTGATGGTTTTGTGATGGTTTTGTGATGGTTTTGCATCACGTGATGGTTTTGATGGATGTGATGGTTTTGCATCACGAGCACAAGTGTGGAAAGTGGTTTTGCATCACAAGCACAAATGGGGAAAGTGGTTTTGCAACACTAACACAAGTGGGGAACGTGGTTTTGCAACACTAACACAAGTGCGAAAAGTGGTTTTTCCACACTAATACAAGTGCAAAAGTGGTTTCCTGCACCAACACAAGTGCGAAAAGTGGTTTTTCCACACTAATACAAGTGCAAAAGTGGTTTCCTGCACCAACACAAGTGCGAAAAGTGGTTTTTCAACACTAACACAAGTGCAAAAAGTGTTTTTTCCACACTAATACAAGTGCAAAAGTGGTTATGCAACACAAATACAAGTGTGGAAGGGGTTATGCAACACAAACACAAGCATGGAAAGTGGTTTTGCATAACTAACACAAGTGTGGAAAGTGGTTTTGCAACACTAACACAAGTGCAGAACATAGTTTTGCAACACTAACAGGAGCGCGAAACGTGGTTTTGCAACAATTACACAAGTGCACAAAGTCGTTTTGCATTGCCAGCACAAGTGTGGAAAGTGGTTATGCAACACAAACACAAGGGTGGAAAGTGATCGTGCAACACAAACACAACCCTGGAAAATGGTTTTGCATCACTAACACAACTGTGGAAAGTGGTTTTGCAACACTTGCACAAGCGTGAAAAGTGGTTTTCGACACTAACATAAGTGCAAAAAGTGGTTTTGCATCACTAGCACAAGTGTGTAAAGTGCTTTGCAACACTAGCACAAGCGTGAAAAGTGGTTTTGCATCACTAGCACAAGTGTGTAAAGTGCTTTGCAACACTAGCACAAGCATGAAAAGTGGTCTGCAACACTAGCACAAGCGTGAAAAGTGGTTTTCAATGCCAGCACAAGTGCGGAAAGAGGTTTTGCAACAACCACACAAGTGCGAAAAGTGGTTTTTCAACACTAACACAAGTGCGAAAAGTGGTTTTTCAACACTAACACAATTGCGAAAAGTGGTTTTTCAACACTAACACAAGTGCGAAAAGTGGTTTTTCAACACTAACACAAGTGCGAAAAGTGGGTTTTCAACACTATCACAAGTGCGAAAAGTGTTTTTTCCACACTAATACAAGTGCGAAAAGTGGTTTTTCAACACAAACACAAGTGCGAAAAGTAGTTTTTCAACACTAACACAAGTGCGAAAAGTGTTTTTTCCACACTAACACAAGTGCGAAAAGTGGTTTTTCAACACTAACACAAGTGCGAAAAGTGTTTTTTCCACACTAATACAAGTGCGAAAAGTGGTTTTTCAACACAAACACAAGTGCGAAAAGTAGTTTTTCAACACTAACACAAGTGCGAAAAGTGGTTTTTCAACACTAACACAAGTGCGAAAAGTGTTTTTTCCACACTAATACAAGTGCAAAAGTGGTTTCCTGCACCAACAAGTGCGAAAAGTGGTTTTTCAACACTAACACAAGTGCGAAAAGTGTTTTTTCCACCCTAATACAAGTGCGAAAAGTGGTTTTTCAACACTAACACAAGTGCGAAAAGTGGTTTTTCAACACTATCACAAGTGCAAAAAGTGTTTTTTCCACACTAATACAAGTGCAAAAGTGGTTTCCTGCACCAACACAAGTGCGAAAAGTGGTTTTTCAACACTAACACAAGTGCGAAAAGTGGTTTTTCAACACTAACACAAGTGCGAAAAGTGGTTTTTCAACACTAACATAAGTGCGAAAAGTGTTTTTTCCACACTAATACAAGTGCAAAAGTGGTTTCCTGCACCAACACAAGTGCGAAAAGTGGTTTTTCAACACTAACACAAGTGCGCAAAGTGTTTTTTCCACACTAATACAAGTGCAAAAGTGGTTTCCTGCACCAACACAAGTGCAAAAAGTGGTTTTTCAACACTAACACAAGTGTGAAAAGTGGTTTTTCAACACTAACACAAGTGCGAAAAGTGGTTTTTCAACACTATCACAAGTGCAAAACGTGTTTTTTCCACACTAATACAAGTGCAAAAGTGGTTTCCTGCACCAACACAAGTGCAAAAAGTGGTTTTTCAACACTAACACAACTGCGAAAAGTGGTTTTTCAACACTATCACAAGTGCAAAAAGTGTTTTTTCCACACTAATACAAGTGCAAAAGTGGTCTCCTGCACCAACACAAGTGCGAAAAGTGGTTTTTCAACACTAACACAAGTGCGAAAAGTGTTTTTTCCACACTAATACAAGTGCAAAAGTGGTTTCCTGCACCAACACAACTGCGAAAAGTGGTTTTTCAACACTAACACAAGTGCGAAAAGTGTTTTTTCCACACTAATACAAGTGCAAGAGTGGTTTCCTGCACCAACACAAGTGCGAAAAGTGGTTTTTCAACACGAACACAAGTGCGAAAAGTGGTTTTTCAACACTATCACAAGTGCAAAAAGTGTTTTTTCCACACTAATACAAGTGCAAAAGTGGTTTCCTGCACCAACACAAGTGCGAAAATTGGTTTTTCAACACCAACACAAGTGCGAAAAGTGGTTTTTCAACACTAACACAAGTGCAGAAAGTGGTTTTCAATGCCAGCACAAGTGCAGAAAGTGGTTTAGCAATACTAGCACATGTGTGAAAAGTGGTTTTCAATGCCAGCACAAGTGTGGAAAGTGGTTTTGCAACAGCAACACAAGTGAGACAAATGGTTTTGCAACACTAACACAAGTGTGAAAAGTAGTTTTGAGCACTAACAGGAGCGTAAAAAGTGGTTTTCAACACTAGCAGATGTGCAAAAAGTGGTTTTCAACACCAGCACAAGTGCAGAAAGTGGTTTTGCAATACTAGCACATGTGTGAAAATTGGTTTTCAATGCCAGCACAAGTGTGGAAAGTGGTTTTGCAACACTAACACAAGTGCAAAAAGTGGTTTTCAATGCCAGCACAAGTGAGAAAAGTGGTTCTGCAACACAAGCTCTAGTCTGGAAAGTGGTTTTCAATGCCAGCACATGTGTGAAAAGTGGTTTTGCAACAGCAACGCAAGTGAGACAAATGGTTTTGCAACACTTACACAAGTGCGAAAATTGGTTTTGCAACAAAAACACAAGTGTAAAAGTGGTTTTGCAACACTAACCCAATTGCGATTTGTGGTTTTCAACACTGGTGCAAGTGTGAAAAGTGGTTTTGCAACACGAACACAAGTGAGACAAATGGTTTTGCAACACTAACACAAGTGCAGAAAGTGGTTTTCAATGCCAGCACAAGTGCAGAAAGTGGTTTTGCAATACTAGCACATGTGTGAAAAGTGGTTTTCAATGCCAGCACAAGTGTGGAAAGTGGTTTTGTAACACTAACACAAGTGCAAAAAGTGGTTTTCAATGCCAGCACAAGTGAGAAAAGTGGTTCTGCAACACAAGCTCTTGTCTGGAAAGTGGTTTTCAATGCCAGCACAAGTGCGAAAAGTGGTTTTGCAACAGCAACACAAGTGAGACAAATGGTTTTGCAACACTAACACAAGTGCGAAAAGTGGTTTTGCAACACAAACACAAGTGTAAAAGTGGTTTTCAACGCAAGCACAAGTGCAGAAAGTGGTTTTCCAATACTAGCACATGTGTGAAAAGTGGTTTTCAATGCCAGCAGATGTGCAAAAGGGTGGAAAGTGGTTTTGCAACAGCAATACAAGTGCAAAAAGTGGTTTTGCCACACCAACACAAGTGCAGAAAGTGGTTTTCAATACCAGCACAAGTGCAGAAAGTGGTTTTGCAATACTAGCACATGTGTGAAAAGTGGTTTTCAATGCCAGCACAAGTGTGGAAAGTGGTTTTGCAACACTAACACAAGTGCAAAAAGTGGTTTTCAATGCCAGCACAAGTGCGAAAAGTGGTTTTGCAACACTAGCAGAAGTGCGAAAAGTGGATTTCAACACTAACAGGAGCGCGAAACGTGGTTTTGCAACAATTACACAAGTGCGCAAACTGGTTTTGCATTGCGAGCACAACTGTGGAAAGTGGATATGCAACACAAACACAAGTGTGGAACATGGTTATTCAACACAAACAAGCGTGGAAAGTGGTTTTGCATCACTAACACAAGTGTGGAAAGTGGTTTTGCAACACTAACACAAGTGGGGAAAGTGGTTTTGCATCACGAGCACAAGTGTGGAAAGTGGTTTTGCATCACGAGCACAAGTGGTGGAAGTGGTTTTGCAAAACTAACAGAAATGCGAAATGTGGATTTCAAAACTAACAGGAGCGCGAAACGTGGTTTTGCAACAATTGCACAAGTGAGCAAAGTGGTTTTGCATTGCCAGCACAAGTGTGGAAAGTGGTTCGGCAACACAAACACAAGCCTGGAAAGTGGTTTTACATCACTAACACGTGGTTATGCAACACCAACACAAGTGTGGAAAGTGGTTATGCAACACAAACACAAGTGTGGAGAGTGGTTTTCCATCAATAACACAAGTGTGGAAAGTGTTTATGCAACACAAACACAAGTGTGGAAAGTGGTTATGCAACACAAACACAAGCGTGGAAAGTGGTTTTGCATAACTAACACAAGTGTGGAAAGTGGTTTTGCAACATTAACAATTGGGGAAAGTGGTTTTGCATCACCAGCACAAGTGGGCAAAGTGGTTTTGCGACACTAATACAAGTGCAGAAAGTGGTTATACAACACAAACACAAGCGTGAAAAGTGGTTTTCAACACTAGCACAAGCGTGAAAAGTGGTTCTGCAACACCAACACAAGTGGGGAAAGTTGTTTTGCATCACGAGCACAAGTGTGGAAAATGGTTTTACATCACCCGCACAAGTGTGGAAAGTGGTTTTGCATCACTAGCACAAGTGGGCAAAGTGGTTTTGCAACACTAACACAAGTGGGGAAAGTGGTTTTGCAACACTAACAGAAGTGCGAAATGTATATTTCAACACTAACAGGAGCGCGAAACGTGGTTTTGCAACTATTACACAAGTGCGCAAAGTGGTTTTGCATTGCCAGCACAAGTGTGGAAAGTGGTTCAGCAACACAAACACAAGCCTGGAAAGTGGTTTTACATCACTAACACAAGTGTGGAAAGTGGTTATGCAACACAAACACAAGCATGGAAAGTGGTTTTCCATCACTAACACAAGTGTGGAAAGTGGTTATGCAACACAAACACAAGTGTGGAAAGTGGTTATGCAACACAAACACAAGTGTGGAAAGTGGTTTTGCATAACTAACACAAGTGTGGAAAGTGGTTTTGCAACACTAACAAGCGTGTAAAATGGTTTTCGACACTAACAAAAGTGCGAAAAGTGGTTTTGCATCACGAGCACAAGTGTGTAAAGTGGTTTTGCAACACCAACAAAAGTGTGGAAAGTGGTTTTGCATCACTAGCACAAGTGTGGAAATTGGTTTTGCAACACTAACATAAGTGCAAAAAGTGGATTTTAACACTAACAGGTGTGCGCAAAGTGGTTTTGCAACAATTATACAAGTGCGCAATGTGGTTTTGCATCACAAGCACAAGTGTGGAAAGTCGTTATGCAACACTATCACAAGTGCAAAACGTGTTTTTTCCACACTAATACAAGTGCAAAAGTGGTTTTCTGCACCAACACAAGTGCAAAAAGTGGTTTTTCACCACTATCACAAGTGCAAAACGTGTTTTTTCCACACCAATGCAAGTGCAAAAGTGGTTTCCTGCACCAACACAAGTGTGAAAAGTGGTTTTTCAACACTAACACAAGTGCGAAAAGTGGTTTTTCAACACTAACACAAGTGCGAAAAGTGGTTTTTCAACACTAACACAAGTGCGAAAAGTGGTTTTTCAACAATAACACAAGTGCGAAAAGTGGTTTTTCAACACTATCACAAGTGCAAAACGTGTTTTTTCCACACTAATACAAGTGCAAAAGTGGTTTCCTGCACCAACACAAGTGTGAAAAGTGGTTTTTCAACACTAACACAAGTGCGAAAAGTGGTTTTTCAACACTAACACAAGTGCGAAAAGTGTTTTTTCCACACTAATACAAGTGCAAATGTGGTTTCCTGCACCAACACAAGTGCGAAAAGTGGTTTTTCAACACTAACACAAGTGCGAAAAGTGGTTTTTCAACACTATCACAAGTGCGAAAAGTGGTTTTTCAACACTAACACAAGTGCGAAAAGTGGTTTTTCAACACTAACACAAGTGCGAAAAGTGGTTTTTCAACACTAACACAAGTGCGAAAAGTGGTTTTTCCACACTAATACAAGTGCAAAAGTGGTTTCCTGCACCAACACAAGTGCGAAAAGTGGTTTTTCAACACTAACACAAGTGCGAAAAGTGGTTTTTCAACACTATCACAAGTGCAAAAAGTGTTTTTTCAACACTAATACAAGTGCAAAAGTGGTTTCCTGCACCAAGACAAGTGCGAAAAGTGGTTTTTCAACACTAACACAAGTGCGAAAAGTGGTTTTTCAACACTAACACAAGTGCGAAAAGTGGTTTTTCAACACCAACACAAGTGCGAAAAGTGGTTTTTCAACACTATCACAAGTGCAAAAAGTGTTTTTTCCACACTAATACAAGTGCAAAAGTGGTTTCCTGCACCAACACAAGTGCGAAATGTGGTTTTTCAACACTAACACAAGTGCGAAAAGTGGTTTTTAAACACTAACACAAGGGCGAAAAGTGGTTTTTCCACACTAATACAAGTGCAAAAGTGGTTTACTGCACCAACACAAGTGCGAAAAGTGGTTTTTCAACACTAACACAAGTGCGAAAAGTGGTTTTTCCACACTAATACAAGTGCAAAAGTGGTTTCCTGCACCAACACAAGTGCAAAAAGTGGTTTTTCAACACTAACACACGTGCGAAAAGTGGTTTTTCAACACTAACACAAGTGCGAAAAGTGGTTTTTCAACACTAACACAAGTGCGAAAAGTGGTTTTTCCACACTAACACAAGTGCAAAAAGTGGTTTCCTGCACCAACACAAGTGCGAAAAGTGGTTTTTCAACACTAACACAAGTGTGAAAAGTGGTTTTTCAACACTATCAAAAGTGCAAAAAGTGTGTTTTCCACACTAATACAAGTGCAAAAGTGGTTTCCTGCACCAACACAAGTGCGAAAAGTGGTTTTTCAACACGAACACAAGTGCGAAAAGTGGTTTTTCAACACTAACACAAGTGCGAAAAGTGGTTTTTCAACACTAACACAAGTGCGAAAAGTGGTTTTTCAACACTATCACAAGTGCGAAAAGTGGTTTTTCCACACTAATACAAGTGCAAAAGTGGTTTCCTGCACCAACACAAGTGCGAAAAGTGGTTTTTCAACACTAACACAAGTGCAAAATGTGGTTTTTCAACACTAACACAAGTGCGAAAAGTGGTTTTTCAACACTATCACGAGTGCAAAAAGTGTTTTTTCCACACTAATACAAGTGCAAATGTGGTTTCCTGCACCAACACAAGTGCGAAAAGTGGTTTTTCAACACTAACACAAGTGCGAAAAGTGGTTTTTAAACACTAACACAAGTGCGAAAAGTGTTTTTTCCACACTAATACAAGCGCAAAAGTGGTTTCCTGCACCAACACAAGTGCGAAAAGTGGTTTTTCAACACTAACACACGTGCGAAAAGTGGTTTTCCAACACTAACACAAGTGCGAAAAGTGGTTTTTCAACACTATCACAAGTGCAAAAAGTGTGTTTTCCACACTAATACAAGTGCAAAAGTGGTTTCCTGCAACAACACAAGTGCGAAAAGTGGTTTTTCAACACTAACACAAGTGCGAAAAGTGGTTTTTCAACACTAACACAAGTGCGAAAAGTGGTTTTTCAACACTAACAAGTGCGAAAAGTGTTTTTTCCACACTAATACAAGTGCAAAAGTGGTTTCCTGCACCAACACAAGTGCGAAAAGTGGTTTTTCAACACTAGCACAAGTGCGAAAAGTGTTTTTTCCACACTAATACAAGTGCAAAAGTGGTTTCCTGCACCAACACAAGTGCGAAAAGTGGCTTTTCAACACTAACACAAGTGCGAAAAGTGGTTTTTCAACACTAACACAAGTGCGAAAAGTGTTTTTTCCACACTAATACAAGTGCAAAAGTGGTTTCCTGCACCAACACAAGTGCGAAAAGTGGTTTTTCAACACTAACACCAGTGCGAAAAGTGGTTTTTCAACACTATCACAAGTGCAAAAAGTGTTTTTTCCACACTAATACAAGTGCAAAAGTGGTTTCCTGCACCAACACAAGTGCGAAAAGTGGTTTTTCAACACTAACACAAGTGCGAAAAGTGGTTTTTCAACACTAACACAAGTGCGAAAAGTGGTTTTTCCACACAAATACAAGTGCAAAAGTGGTTTCCTGCACCAACACAAGTGCGAAAAGTGGTTTTTCAACACTAACACAAGTGCGAAAAGTGTTTTTTCCACACTAATACAAGTGCAAAAGTGGTTTCCTGCACCAACACAAGTGCGAAAAGTGGTTTTTCAACACTAACACAAGTGCGAAAAGTGGTTTTTCAACACTAACACAAGTGCGAAAAGTGGTTTTTCAACACTATCACGAGTGCAAAAAGTGTTTTTTCCACACTAATACAAGTGCAAAAGTGGTTTCCTGCACCAACACAAGTGCGAAAAGTGGTTTTTCAACACTAACACAAGTGCGAAAAGTGGTTTTTAAACACTAACACAAGTGCGAAAAGTGTTTTTTCCACACTAATACAAGTGCAAAAGTGGTTTCCTGCACCAACACAAGTGCGAAAAGTGGTTTTTCAACACTAACACACGTGCGAAAAGTGGTTTTTCAACACTAACACAAGTGCGAAAAGTGGTTTTTCAACACTATCACAAGTGCAAAAAGTGTGTTTTCCACACTAATACAAGTGCAAAAGTGGTTTCCTTTAACAACACAAGTGCGAAAAGTGGTTTTTCAACACTAACACAAGTGCGAAAAGTGGTTTTTCAACACTAACACAAGTGCGAAAAGTGGTTTTTCAACACTAACACAAGTGCGAAAAGTGTTTTTTCCACACTAATACAAGTGAAAAAGTGCTTTACTGCACCAACACAAGTGCGAAAAGTGGTTTTTCAACACTATCTCAAGTGCAAAAAGTGTTTTTTCCACACTAATACAAGTGCAAAAGTGGTTTCCTACACCAACACAAGTGCGAAAAGTGGTTTTTCAACACTGGTACAAGTGCGAAAAGTGTTTTTTCCACACTAATACAAGTGCAAAATTGGTTTCCTGCACCAACACAAGTGCGGAAAGTGGCTTTTCAACACTAACACAAGTGCGAAAAGTGGTTTTTCAACACTAACACAAGGGCGAAAAGTGGTTTTTCAACACTAACACAGGTGCGAAAAGTGGTTTTTCAACACTAACACAAGTGCGAAAAGTGGTTTTTCAACACTATCACAAGTGCAAAACGTGTTTTTTCTACACTAATACAAGTGCAAATGTGGTTTCCTGCACCAACACAAGTGTGAAAAGTGGTTTTTCAACACAAGTGCGAAAAGTGGTTTTTCAACACTAACACAAGTGCGAAAAGTGGTTTTTCAACACTAACACAAGTGCGAAAAGTGTTTTTTCCACACTAATACAAGTGAAAAAGTGCTTTACTGCACCAACACAAGTGCGAAAAGTGGTTTTTCAACACTATCTCAAGTGCAAAAAGTGTTTTTTCCACACTAATACAAGTGCAAAAGTGGTTTCCTGCACCAACACAAGTGCGGAAAGTGGCTTTTCAACACTAACACAAGTGCGAAAAGTGGTTTTTCAACACTAACACAAGGGCGAAAAGTGGTTTTTCAACACTAACACAGGTGCGAAAAGTGGTTTTTCAACACTAACACAAGTGCGAAAAGTGGTTTTTCAACACTATCACAAGTGCAAAACGTGTTTTTTCTACACTAATACAAGTGCAAATGTGGTTTCCTGCACCAACACAAGTGTGAAAAGTGGTTTTTCAACACAAGTGCGAAAAGTGGTTTTTCAACACTAACACAAGTGCGGAAAGTGGTTTTTCCACACTAATACAAGTGCAAAAGTGGTTTCCTGCACCAACACAAGTGCGAAAAGTGGTTTTTCAACACTAACACAAGTGCGAAAAGTGGTTTTTAAACACTAACACAAGTGCGAAAAGTGTTTTTTCCACACTAATACAAGTGCAAAAGTGGTTTCCTGCACCAACACAAGTGCGAAAAGTGGTTTTTCAACACTAACACAAGTGCGAAAAGTGGTATTTCAACACTAACACAAGTGCGAAAAGTGGTTTTTCCACACTAATACAAGTGCAGAAGTGGTTTCCTGCACCAACACAAGTGCGAAAAGTGGTTTTTCAACACTAACACACGTGCGAAAAGTGGTTTTTCAACACTAACACAAGTGCGAAAAGTGGTTTTTCAACACTAACACAAGTGCGAAAAGTGGTTTTTCCACACTAATACAAGTGCAAAAGTGGTTTCCTGCACCAACACAAGTGCGAAAAGTGGTTTTTCAACACTAACACAAGTGCGAAAAGTGGTTTTTCAACACTATCACAAGTGCAAAAAGTGTGTTTTCCACACTAATACACGTGCAAAAGTGGTTTCCTGCACCAACACAAGTGCGAAAAGTGGTGTTTCAACACTAACACAAGTGCGAAAAGTGGTTTTTCAACACTAACACAAGTGCGAAAAGTGGTTTTTCAACACTAACACAAGTGCGAAAAGTGGTTTTTCCACACTAATACAAGTGCAAAAGTGATTTCCTGCACCAACACAAGTGCGAAAAGTGGTTTTTCAACACTAACATAAGTGCGAAAAGTGTTTTTTCCACACTAATACAAGTGCGAAGAGTGGTTTTTCAACACTAACACAAGTGCGAAAAGTGGTTTTTCAACACTAACACAAGTGCGAAAAGTGGGTTTTCAACACTATCACAAGTGCTAAAAGTGTTTTTCCAAACACCAACACAAGTGCGAAAAGTGGTTTTTCAACACTAACACAAGTGTGAAAAGTGGTTTTTCAACACTAACACAAGTGCGAAAAGTGTTTTTTCCACACTAATACAAGTGCAAAAGTGGTTTCCTGCACCAACACAAGTGTGAAAAGTGGTTTTTCAACACTAACACAAGTGCGAAAAGTGTTTTTTCCACCCTAATACAAGTGCGAAAAGTGGTTTTTCAACACTAACATAAGTGCGAAAAGTGGTTTTTCAACACTATCACAAGTGCAAAAAGTGTTTTTTCCACACTAATACAAGTGCAAAAGTGGTTTCCTGCACCAACACAAGTGCGAAAAGTGGTTTTTCAACACTAACACAAGTGAGAAAAGTGGTTTTTCAACACTAACACAAGTGCGAAAAGTGGTTTTTCAACACTAACACAAGTGCGAAAAGTGTTTTTTCCACACTAATACAAGTGCAAAAGTGGTTTCCTGCACCAACACAAGTGCGAAAAGGGGTTTTTCATCACTACCACAAGTGCGAAAAGTGTTTTTTCCACACTAATACAAGTGCAAAAGTGGTTTCCTGCACCAACACAAGTGCAAAAAGTGGTTTTTCAACACTAACACAAGTGCGAAAAGTGGTTTTTCAACACTAACACAAGTGCGAAAAGTGGTTTTTCAACACTATCACAAGTGCAAAACGTGTTTTTTCCACACTAATACAAGTGCAAAAGTGGTTTCCTGCACCAAAACAAGTGTGAACAGTGGTTTTTCAACACTAACACAAGTGCGAAAAGTGGTTTTTCAACACTAACACAAGTGCGAAAATTGGTTTTTCCACACTAATACAAGTGCAAAAGTGGTTTCCTGCACCAACACAAGTGCGAAAAGTGGTTTTTCAACACTAACACAACTGCGAAAAGTGGTTTTTCAACACTATCACAAGGGCAAAAAGTGTTTTTTCCACACTAATACAAGTGCAAAAGTGGTTTCCTGCACCAACACAAGTGCGAAAAGTGGTTTTTCAACACTAACACAAGTGCGAAAAGTGGTTTTTCAACACTAACACAAGTGCGAAAAGTGTTTTTTCCACACTAATACAAGTGCAAAAGTGGTTTCCTGCACCAACACAAGTGCGAAAAGTGGTTTTTCAACACTAACATAAGTGCGAAAAGTGGTTTTTCAACACTTACACAAGTGCGAAAAGTGGTTTTTCAACACTAACACAAGTGCGAAAAGTGTTTTTTCCACACTAATACAAGTGCAAGAGTGGTTTCCTGCACCAACACAAGTGCGAAAAGTGGTTTTTCAACACTAACACAAGTGCGAAAAGTGGTTTTTCAACACTATCACAAGTGCAAAAAGTGTTTTTTGCACACTAATACAAGTGCAAAAGTGGTTTCCTGCACCAACACTAGTGCGAAAATTGGTTTTTCAACACTAACACAAGTGCGAAAAGTGGTTTTTCAACACTAACACAAGTGCAAAAAGTGGTTTTCAATGCCAGCACAAGTGACAAAAGTGGTTCTGCAACACAAGCTCTAGTCTGGAAAGTGGTTTTCAATGCCAGCACAAGTGCGAAAAGTGGTTTTGCAACAGCAATACAAGTGCGAAAAGTGGTTTTGCAACACCAACACAAGTGAGACAAATGGTTTTGCAACACCAACACAAGTGCAGAAAGTGGTTTTCAATGCCAGCACAAGTGCAGAAAGTGGTTTAGCAATACTAGCACATGTGTGAAAAGTGGTTTTGCAACAGCAACACAAGTGAGACAAATGGTTTTGCAACACTAACACAAGTGTGAAAAGTAGTTTTGAGCACTAACAGGAGCGTAAAAAGTGGTTTTCAACACTAGCAGATGTGCAAAAAGTGATTTTCAACACCAGCACAAGTGCAGAAAGTGGTTTTGCAATACTAGCACATGTGTGAAAAGTGGTTTTCAATGCCAGCACAAGTGTGGAAAGTGGTTTTGCAACACTAACACAAGTGCAAAAAGTGGTTTTCAATGCCAGCACAAGTGAGAAAAGTGGTTCTGCAACACAAGCTCTAGTCTAGAAAGTGGTTTTCAATGCCAGCACATGTGCGAAAAGTGGTTTTGCAACAGCAACGCAAGTGAGACAAATGGTTTTGCAACACTTACACAAGTGCGAAAAGTGGTTTTGCAACAAAAACACAAGTGTAAAAGTGGTTTTGCAACACTAACCCAATTGCGATTTGTGGTTTTCAACACTGGCGCAAGTGTGAAAAGTGGTTTTGCAACACGAACACAAGTGAGACAAATGGTTTTGCAACACTAACACAAGTGCAGAAAGTGGTTTTCAATGCCAGCACAAGTGCAGAAAGTGGTTTTGCAATACTAGCACATGTGTGAAAAGTGGTTTTCAATGCCAGCACAAGTGTGGAAAGTGGTTTTGTAACACTAACACAAGTGCAAAAAGTGGTTTTCAATGCCAGCACAAGTGAGAAAAGTGGTTCTGCAACACAAGCTCTTGTCTGGAAAGTGGTTTTCAATGCCAGCACAAGTGCAAAAAGTGGTTTTGCAACAGCAACACAAGTGAGACAAATGGTTTTGCAACACTAACACAAGTGCGAAAAGTGGTTTTCCAACACAAACACAAGTGTAAAAGTGGTTTTCAATGCAAGCACAAGTGCAGAAAGTGGTTTTCCAAAACTAGCACATGTGTGAAAAGTGGTTTTCAATGCCAGCAGATGTGCAAAAGTGTGGAAAGTGGTTTTGCAACAGCAATACAAGTGCGAAAAGTGGTTTTGCCACACCAACACAAGTGAGACAAATGGTTTTGCAACACCAACACAAGTGCAGAAAGTAGTTTTCAATACCAGCACAAGTGCAGAAAGTGGTTTTGCAATACTAGCACATGTGTGAAAAGTGGTTTTCAATGCCAGCACAAGTGTGGAAAGTGGTTTTGCAACACTAACACAAGTGCAAAAAGTGGTTTTCAATGCCAGCACAAGTGAGAAAAGTGGTTCTGCAACACAAGCTCTAGTCTGGAAAGTGGTTTTCAATGCCAGCACAAGTGCGAAAAGTGGTTTTGCAACACTAGCAGAAGTGCGAAAAGTGGATTTCAACACTAACAGGAGCGCGAAACGTGGTTTTGCAACAATTACACAAGTGCGCAAACTGGTTTTGCATTGTGAGCACAACTGTGGAAAGTGGATATGCAACACAAACACAAGTGTGGAACATGGTTATGCAACACAAACAAGTGTGGAAAGTGGTTTTGCATCACTAACACAAGTGTGGAAAGTGGTTTTGCATCACGAGCACAAGTGTGGAAAGTGGTTTTGCATCACGAGCACAAGTGGGGAAAGTGGTTTTGCATCACGAGCACAAGTGTGGAAAGTGGTTTTGCATCACGAGCACAAGTGGTGGAAGTGGTTTTGCAAAACTAACAGAAATGCGAAATGTGGATTTCAAAACTAACAGGAGCGCGAAACGTGGTTTTGCAACAATTGCACAAGTGAGCAAAGTGGTTTTGCATTGCCAGCACAAGTGTGGAAACTGGTTCGGCAACACAAACACAAGCCTGGAAAGTGGTTTTACATCACTAACACAAGTGTGGAAAGTAGTTATGCAACACCAACACAAGTGTGGAAAGTGGTTATGCAACACAAACACAAGTGTGGAAAGTGGTTTTCCATCAATAACACAAGTGTGGAAAGTGTTTATGCAACACAAACACAAGTGTGGAAAGTGGTTATACAACACAAACACAAGCGTGGAAAGTGGTTTTGCATAACTAACACAAGTGTGGAAAGTGGTTTTGCAACATTAACAATTGGGGAAAGTGGTTTTGCATCACCAGCACAAGTGGGCAAAGTGGTTTTGCGACACTAATACAAGTGCAGAAAGTGGTTCTGCAACACTTGCACAAGCGTGAAAAGTGCTTTTCGACACAAACAAAAGTGCGAAAAGTGGTTTTGCATCACTAGCACAAGTGTGTAAAGTGGTTTTCCAACACCAACACAAGTGTGGAAAGAGGTTTTGCAACACTAATACAAGTGCAGAAAGTGGTTCTGCAACACTTGCACAAGCATGAAAAGTGGTTTTCAACACTAGCACAAGCGTGAAAAGTGGTTCTGCAACACCAACACAAGTGGGGAAAGTTGTTTTGCATCACGAGCACAAGTGTGGAAAATGGTTTTGCATCACTCGCACAAGTGTGGAAAGTGGTTTTGCATCACTAGCACAAGTGGGGAAAGTGGTTTTGCAACACTAACACAAGTGGGGAAAGTGGTTTTGCAACACTAACAGAAGTGCGAAATGTATATTTCAACACTAACAGGAGCGCGAAACGTGGTTTTGCAACTATTACACAAGTGCGCAAAGTGGTTTTGCATTGCCAGCACAAGTGTGGAAAGTGGTTCGGCAACACAAACACAAGCCTGGAAAGTGGTTTTACATCAATAACACAAGTGTGGAAAGTGGTTATGCAACACCAACACAAGTGTGGAAAGTGGTTATGCAACACAAACACAAGCATGGAAAGTGGTTTTCCATCACTAACTCAAGTGTGGAAAGTGGTTATGCAACACAAACACAAGTGTGGAAAGTGGTTATGCAACACAAACAAGTGTGGAAAGTGGTTTTGCATAACTAACACAAGTGTGGAAAGTGGTTTTGCAACACTAACAAGCGTGTAAAATGGTTTTCGACACTAACAAAAGTGCGAAAAGTGGTTTTGCATCACGAGCACAAGTGTGTAAAGTGGTTTTGCATCACCAACAAAAGTGTGGAAAGTGGTTTTGCATCACTAGCACAAGTGTGGAAATTGGTTTTGCAACACTAACATAAGTGCAAAAAGTGGATTTTAACACTAACAGGTGTGCGGAAAGTGGTTTTGCAACAATTATACAAATGCGCAAAGTGGTTTTGCATCACAAGCACAAGTGTGGCAAGTCGTTATGCAACACCAACAGAAGTGTGGAAAGTGGTTTTGCATCAAGAGCACAAGTGTAGAAAGTGGTTTTCATCACAAGCACAAATGGGGAAAGTGGTTTTGCAACACTAACACAAGTGGGGAACGTGGTTTTGCAACACTAACAGAAGTGCGAAATGTGGATTTCAACACTCACAGGAGCGGGAAACGTGGTTTTGCAACAATTACACAAGTGCGCAAAGTGGTTTTGCATTGCCAGCACATGTGTGGAAAGTGGTTATGCAACACAAACACAAGCATGGAAAGTGGTTTTGCATAACTAACACAAGTGTGTAAAGTGGTTTTGCATCACTAGCACAAGTGTTGAAAGTGGTTTTGCAACACTAATACAAGTGTAGAAAGTGGTTCTGCAACACTTGCACAAGCGTGAAAAGTGGTTTTCAACACCAACAGAAGTGTGGAAAGTGGTTTTGCATCACCAGGACATGTGTCGAAAGTGGTTTTGCATTGCCAGCACAAGTGTGGAAAGTGGTTATGCAACACAAACACAAGAGTGGAAAGTGGTTTTGCAACACTAACAAGTGGGGAAAGTGGTTTTGCATCACTAACAGAAGTGCGAAATTTGGATTTCAACACAATGTGCAACACAAACACAAGTGTGGAAATTGGTTTTGCAACACAAACAAGTGGGGAAGTGGTTTTGCTTCACGAGCACAAGTGGGGAAAGTGGTTTTGCAACACTAACAGAAGTGCGAAAAGTGGATTTCAACACTAACAGGAGCGCAAAACGTGGTTTTGCAACAATTACACAAGTGCGCAAAGTGGTTTTGCATTGCGAGCACAAGTGTGGAAAGTGGAAATGCAACACAAATACAAGCCTGGAAAGTAGATTTTCATCACTAACACAATTGTGGAAAGTGGTTTTGCAACAAGAACAAGTGGGGAAAGTGGTTTTGCATCACGAGCACAAGTGTGGAAAGTGGTTTTGCATCACGAGCACAAGTGTGGAAAGTGGTTTTGCATCACGAGCACAAGTGGAGAAAGTGGTTTTGCAACACTAGCAGAAGTGCGAAAAGTGGATTTCAACACTAACAGGAGCGCGAAACGTGGTTTTGCAACAATTACACAAGTGCGCAAACTGGTTTTGCATTGCAAGCACAACTGTGGAAAGTGGATATGCAACACAAACACAAGCCTGGAAAGTGGTTTTGCATCACTAACACAAGTGTGGAAAGAGGTTTTGCAACACTAACATAAATGAGGAAAGTGGTTTTGCATCACGAGCACAAGTTAGCAAAGTGGTTTTGCATTGCCAGCACAAGTGTGGAAGGTGGTTCGGCAACACAAACACAAGCCTGGAAAGTGGTTTTACATCACTAACACAAGCGTGGAAAGTGGTTATGCAACACCAACACAAGTGTGGAAAGTGGTTATGCAACACCAACACAAGTGTGGAAAGTGGTTATGCAACACAAACACAAGTGTGGAAAGTGGTTTTCCATCAATAACACAAGTGTGGAAAGTGTTTATGCAACACAAACACAAGTGTGGAAAGTGGTTATGCAACACAAACACAAACGTGGAAAGTGGTTTTGCATAACTAACACAAGTGTGGAAAGTGGTTTTGCAACACTAACAATTAGGGAAAGTGATTTTGCATCACCAGCACAAGTGGGCAAAGTGGTTTTGCGACACTAATACAAGTGCAGAAAGTGGTTCTGCAACACTTGCACAAGCGTGAAAAGTGCTTTTTGACACGAACAAAAGTGTGTAAAGTGGTTTTCCAACACCAACACAAGTGTGGAAAGAGGTTTTGCAACACTAATACAGTGCAGAAAGTGGTTCTGCAACACTTGCACAAGTGTGTAAAGTGGTTTGCAACACTAGCACAAGCATGAAAAGTGGTTCTACAACACTGGCACAAGCATGAAAAGTGGTCTGCCACACTAGCACAAGCGTGAAAAGTGGTTTTCAACGCCAGCACAAGTGCGGAAAGAGGTTTTGCAACACTAATACAAGTGCAGAAAGTTGTTCTGCAACACTTACACAAGCGTGAAAAGTTGTTTTCGACACTAACAAAAGTGCGGAAGGTGGTTTTCAATGCTCGCATGAGAGCGGAAAGTGGTTTTTCAATGCTATGAGGATTGTGAAAAGAGGTTTTCAACGCCAACACAAGTGTGAAATGTGTTTTTCAAAACTAGGAGTGCGAAAAGTGTTTTTTCCACACTAATACAAGTGCAAGAGTGGTTTCCTGCACCAACACAAGTGCGAAAAGTGGTTTTTCAACACTAACACAAGTGCGAAAAGTCGTTTTGCATCACGAGCACAAGTGTGGAAAGTGGTTTTGCAACACTAACAGAAGTGCAAAAAGTGGATTTTAACACTAACAAGAGTGCGGAAAGTGGTTTTGCAACAATTACACAAGTGCGCAAAGTGGTTTTGCATCACAAGCACAAGTGTGGAAAGTGGTTTTGCAACATCAACAGAAGTGTTTTGCACAGTGATGGTTTTGTGATGGTTTTGTGATGGTTTTGCATCACGTGATGGTTTTGATGGATGTGATGGTTTTGCATCACGAGCACAAGTGTGGAAAGTGGTTTTGCATCACAAGCACAAATGGGGAAAGTGGTTTTGCAACACTAACACAAGTGGGGAACGTGGTTTTGCAACACTAACACAAGTGCGAAAAGTGGTTTTTCCACACTAATACAAGTGCAAAAGTGGTTTCCTGCACCAACACAAGTGCGAAAAGTGGTTTTTCAACACAAACACAAGTGCGAAAAGTGGTTTTTCAACACTATCACAAGTGCAAAAAGTGTTTTTTCCACACTAATACAAGTGCAAAAGTGGTTATGCAACACAAATACAAGTGTGGAAGGGGTTATGCAACACAAACACAAGCATGGAAAGTGGTTTTGCATAACTAACACAAGTGTGGAAAGTGGTTTTTGCAACACTAACAAGTGGGGAAAGTGGTTTTGCATCACGAGCACAAGTGTTGAAAAAGGTTTTGCAACACTAATACAAGTGCAGAAAGCGGTTCTGCAACACTTGCACAAGCATGAAAAGAGGTTTTCAACACCAACAGAAGTGTGGAAAGTGGTTTTGCATAACTAACACAAGTGTGGAAAGTGGTTTTGCAACACTAACCCAAGTGCGGAAGGTGGTTTTCAATGCTAACACGAGAGCAGAAAGTGCTTTTGGACACTAACACAAGTGCCGGAAATAGTTTCCAATGCCAGCACAAGTGCGCAAAGTGGATTTTAACACTAACACAAGTGCGGAAAGTTGTTCTGCAACAATTGCACAAGCATGAAAAGGGGTTTTCGACACCAGCACAAGTACGGAAAGTGGTTTTACAACACTGACCCAAGTGCGGAAGGTGGTTTTCAGTGCTAGTACGAGAGCAGAAAGTCGTTTTTCAACACGATGAGGAGTGCGAAAAGTGGTTTTCAACACGAGCACCATTGCGGAAAGTGGTTTTAAACACCAGCACAAGTACTGAAAGTGGTTTTGCAACACTAACCCAAGTGCAGAAGGTGGTTTTCAATGCCAGCACGAGAGCGGAAAGTGGTTTTTTTAAACACAATGAGGAGTGTGAAAAGAGGTTTTCAACACTAACACAAGTGTGAAATGTGTTTTTCAAAACTAAGAGGAGTGCGAAAAGTGGTTTTCAACGCCAGCACAAATTGCGGAAAGTGGTTTTTCAACACTAACAGAATTGCGGAACGTGTATTCAACAGTTGCACAAAAGCGGAAAGTGTTTTTTTTAACACAATGAGGAGTGTGAAAAGAGGTTTTCGACACTAACACAGGTGTGGGAAGTGGTTTTGCATCACAAGCACAAGTGTGGAAAGTGGTTTTGCAACACCAACAGAAGTGCGAAAAATGGATTTTAACACTAACAGGAGTGCGGAAAGTGGTTTTGCAACAATTATACAAGTGCGCAAAGTGGTTTTGCATCACGAGCACAAGTGTGGAAAGTGGTTTTGCAACACTAACACAAGTGCAGAACATAGTTTTGCAACACTAACAGAAGTGCGAAATGTGGATTTTAACACTAACAGGAGCGCGAAACGTGGTTTTGCAACAATTACACAAGTGCACAAAGTCGTTTTGCATTGCCAGCACAAGTGTGGAAAGTGGTTTTGCAACACTTGCACAAGCGTGAAAAGTGGTTTTCGACACTAACATAAGTGCAAAAAGTGGTTTTGCATCACTAGCACAACTGTGGAAAGTGGTTTTGCAACACTAGCACAAGCGTGAAAAGTGGTTCTGCAACACTGTCACAAGCATGAAAAGTGGTCTGCAACACTAGCACAAGCGTGAAAAGTGGTTTTCAATGCCAGCTCAAGTGCGGAAAGAGGTTTTGCAACAACCACACAAGTGCGAAAAGTGGTTTTTCAACACTAACACAAGTGCGAAAAGTGGTTTTTCAACACTAACACAAGTGCGAAAAGTGGTTTTTCAACACTAACACAAGTGCGAAAAGTGGTTTTTCAACACTAACACAAGTGCGAAAAGTGGGTTTTCAACACTATCACAAGTGCAAAAAGTGTTTTTTCCACACTAACACAAGTGCGAAAAGTGGTTTTTCAACACTAACACAAGTGCGAAAAGTGTTTTTTCCACACTAATACAAGTGCGAAAAGTGGTTTTTCAACACAAACACAAGTGCGAAAAGTGGTTTTTCAACACTAACACAAGTGCGAAAAGTGGTTTTTCAACACTAACACAAGTGCGAAAAGTGTTTTTTCCACACTAATACAAGTGCAAAAGTGGTTTCCTGCACCAACACAAGTGCGAAAAGTGGTTTTTCAACACTAACACAAGTGCGAAAAGTGTTTTTTCCACCCTAATACAAGTGCGAAAAGTGGTTTTTCAACACTAACACAAGTGCTAAAAGTGGTTTCTCAACACTAACACAAGTGCGAAAAGTGGTTTTTCAACACTAACACAAGTGCGAAAAGTGTTTTTCCCACACTAATACAAGTGCAAAAGTGGTTTCCTGCACCAACACAAGTGCGAAAAGTGGTTTTTCAACACTAACACAAGTGCGAAAAGTGGTTTTTCAACACTAACACAAGTGCGAAAAGTGGTTTTTCAACACTAACACAAGTGCGAAAAGTGTTTTTTCCACACTAATACAAGTGCAAAAGTGGTTTCCTGCACCAACACAAGTGCGAAAAGTGGTTTTTCAACACTAACACAAGTGCGCAAAGTGTTTTTTCCACACTAATACAAGTGCAAAAGTGGTTTCCTGCACCAACACAAGTGCAAAAAGTGGTTTTTCAACACTAACACAAGTGTGAAAAGTGGTTTTTCAACACTAACACAAGTGCGAAAAGTGGTTTTTCAACACTATCACAAGTGCAAAACGTGTTTTTTCCACACTAATACAAGTGCAAAAGTGGTTTCCTGCACCAACACAAGTGCGAAAATTGGTTTTTCAACACTAACACAACTGCGAAAAGTGGTTTTTCAACACTATCACAAGTGCAAAAAGTGTTTTTTCCACACTAATACAAGTGCAAAAGTGGTTTCCTGCACCAACACAAGTGCGAAAAGTGGTTTTTCAACACTAACACAAGTGCGAAAAGTGGTTTTTCAACACTAACACAAGTGCGAAAAGTGTTTTTTCCACACTAATACAAGTGCAAAAGTGGTTTCCTGCACCAACACAAGTGCGAAAAGTGGTTTTTCAACACTAACACAAGTGCGAAAAGTGGTTTTTCAACACTATAACAAGTGCAAAAAGTGTTTTTTCCACACTAATACAAGTGCAAAAGTGGTTTCCTGCACCAACACAAGTGCGAAAATTGGTTTTTCAACACCAACACAAGTGCGAAAAGTGGTTTTTCAACACTAACACAAGTGCAAAAGTGGTTTTCAATGCCAGCACAAGTGACAAAAGTGGTTCTGCAACACAAGCTCTAGTCTGGAAAGTGGTTTTCAATGCCAGCAGAAGTGCGAAAAGTGGTTTTGCAACAGCAATACAAGTGCGAAAAGTGGTTTTGCAACACCAACACAAGTGAGACAAATGGTTTTGCAACACCAACACAAGTGCAGAAAGTGGTTTTCAATGCCAGCACAAGTGCAGAAAGTGGATTAGCAATACTAGCACATGTGTGAAAAGTGGTTTTCAATGCCAGCACAAGTGTGGAAAGTGGTTTTGCAACAGCAACACAAGTGAGACAAATGGTTTTGCAACACTAACACAAGTGTGAAAAGTAGTTTTGAGCACTAACAGGAGCGTAAAAAGTGGTTTTCAACACTAGCAGATGTGCAAAAAGTGGTTTTCAACACCAGCACAAGTGCAGAAAGTGGTTTTGCAACACTAACACAAGTGCAAAAAGTGGTTTTCAATGCCAGCACAAGTGAGAAAAGTGGTTCCGCAACACAAGCTCTAGTCTGGAAAGTGGTTTTCAATGCCAGCACATGTGCGAAAAGTGGTTTTGCAATACTAGCACATGTGTGAAAAGTGGTTTTGCAACAAAAACACAAGTGTAAAAGTGGTTTTGCAACACTAACCCAATTGCGATTTGTGGTTTTCAACACTGGCGCAAGTGTGAAAAGTGGTTTTGCAACACGAACACAAGTGAGACAAATGGTTTTGCAACACTAACACAAGTGCAGAAAGTGGTTTTCAATGCCAGCACAAGTGCAGAAAGTGGTTTTGCAATACTAGCACATGTGTGAAAAGTGGTTTTCAATGCCAGCACAAGTGTGGAAAGTGGTTTTGTAACACTAACACAAGTGCAAAAAGTGGTTTTCAATGCCAGCACAAGTGAGAAAAGTGGTTCTGCAACACAAGCTCTTGTCTGGAAAGTGGTTTTCAATTATTTTTTTTATTTTTTTTTTATTTTTTTGTATACAAGATCGAGGCTCGTGAAAGAGCGAACATTAATCACACAGAAAGACAAACAGACACACAAAACAAATAACATCGGGAGTGGTAGACAAGATGGGGAGAGAGGGGGAAGGACACAAACACAACATTTGAGAGCAGGGACCGAGAGACATGGAGACATCGAGAGAACTGTGGGATGGAGAGGGCTTTGGGGGGGAGGCATGGGAAGGGGGGGGGGGGGGGGGGATGGGAGAGGTATAAAACATATGGACACTGCCAAGACTTCCAGGAAAGAAGTTGGAATTTCAAACAAGGTGGATCTGGGGTGAATTAGTGGGGGTAGAAAAGATCAAGGTTTTGGATGGGGGAAGATAAGAGATGGTGGTGAACAGCTGTTTTAAAGACCTGGAGGGAGGAGTGGGATTGAAGGGAGTGAGGGAGTTTGTTCCAGAGGCGGGAGAAAAGAGGAATGAAAGAGTGAAGGTGAGCAGAGAGCCGAGATTTCGGCAGTTTAACCATCAGAGGGTTGCTGGCAGATCTTGTGCGACCTGTAGGAATATTTGGGGGACAGAGCACAGAGAGAGATGGGGGTGCAAGGCCGGAGAGGAGTCGGTAGAAGACAGAAAGACCACCTACCTGCCTGCGGTGAGTGAGTGAAAGGCCCTCAGAGATAGCTTCATCGCGGGAGATTCCAATAATTCTGAAAGCTTTGGTTTCAACAGCGTGAAGCCGAGCTAGGTGTGAGGCAGGAGCACCGGCCCATAGGGGAGAACAGTATTCCATTGAGCTGCGGATGAAAGCCTTGTATGTGGTGAGGAGCTCAGGTGTGCCGAGGAAGGACTTCGCACGACGGAGGATGCCCAGTCGGCGACTGGCTTTGGAGGCCAGCTTGGAAATGTGGTTTTCCCAAGAAAGATCATGGCAGATAGTGAGACCCAAAATCTTGAGCGACAGAACTTCTTGGAGAGGATTGTTGAGAAAGTAGATGGGAGGGTTGTCCAGTCGATCTTTTCGGAGAGACATAGTAAGAGTGTGAGATTTGTCAGGATTGAAAGACATGTTCCACTTGTTTGACCAGTCTGTGATTTTGTCCAGGTCTTCAGAGAGTGACGAGGCAGCAGACTGCCGATCTGAGGGGAGAGGAATGGAGCGGCAGAGAGTGGAGTCATCAGCAAAGAGATAGAGAGGATTTTCGAGAGAGTCAGAGAGATCATTGATGAAGACCAGAAAAAGCACGGGGCCCAGAACCCTGCCTTGGGGAACTCCAGCCTGAACAGGAAGAGGAGATGAGAGAAACCTATTCAGGGCCACACGTTGACGACGACTAGAGAGGAAGTCCGCCAGCCATGCGTGGAGATTTCCATGGATACCAAAGGAGGAGAGTTTGGTGAGCAGAGCGGGGTGCCAGACCGTGTCGAAGGCACGTGATATGTCGAGGGAGACAGCTCTAATTTCCTGTTTGGCATTGAGGACCTCCATCCATTGTTGGGACAGCAGAAGCAGCATGTCCAGAGTAGAATGACCTGGTCTGAAACCAAATTGATGATCAGAGATCAAGCCATTGGAGAAGAGGAAAGATTTCATATCCAAAGCAATGATGGATTCCATGACTTTGCTGATAATTGGGAGAAGGCTGATTGGTCTGTAGTTGCTAGGATCTGTTTTTGCACCTTTTTTGTGCAAAGCGGTGATGTTGGCTGATTTCCAAGCAAATGGCAGTTGACCTTGAGCAAAAGAGAGGGTGAAGAGAACAGAGAGAGGGTGAGATAGAGCAGCAGAGCAGGATTTTAGGACCCGTGGGCTGATGCCGTCGGGTCCAGTTGCAGAATCAGAGTCGAGGGTTGACAGAAACTTTTCCACCTTGTCAGGAGGAAAGGACACGGAGTCCAGGAGCAGCAGGGTACGACTGGGTATGGTGGGTACAGAGAGGGATGGGTTTGGGACACAAGATTTAGAGGCAAACACAGAGTTGAGGCATTCAGCTTTTTCACGTACGGAGTCAGCTGTGTAGCCGTTTGAGGTAAGGGAGGGGATGGAGGGGGAACAAACACCAGAAACGGATTTGACCAGACGCCACCAGGATTTGGAAGAGGGAGACAGATAAGAGAGTTCGGTCTTGAGAACGGAGAGATATTGTTTCCTGGCTCTCCTGAGGGTGGACACACACTTGTTTCGGGCTTTGTGAAAGGAAATGAGATTTCCTTCCGTTGGATTTGCTTTCCAGGAGACGAAGGCAAGTTGTTTCTGGGCAACAGCCTCACCACAAGATTCCGTGTACCATGGACGGGAGGAAGGGTATGACAACTGAAGACGAGATGGGATAAATCTGTGCATGAGAGAGAGCAATTTACTTTGGAAGAATTCCCAGGATGAGTTGATGTCAGAGGTGGTAGAGATGGGAGACCAGTCCAGATGATTGATGGCTGCTTGAAGACCGTGCCAGTTGGCCTGAGTGAAATGCCAGACTCGTCGACGCTGAGCAGGCTCCCTGAGGATGGTCAGAGAGATGTCCACTTTAACAAGGACATGATCAGATGATCCGATCGGAGCAGAAGAAGAGCAGCATACATTTTCAGGGAAGTTAGTCATAACCAAGTCCAGAAGAGAAGATGTTCCGTTGACTGAGATCCGGGTCGGGAAATTGACAGATTGTGTCAGTCCCAGTGAGTCGCAGAAGTCCTTTGCTGAGGAGCCATGGCTGGTGAGAGAGGTACCCACACCCAGCCAACTGGCATGATGACAGTTGAAATCACCACATATGAGGAAGAGAGAGTTGGGATGAGTAGATAGAAGTTGGTCCATATCATCAGACAGCGAGATGTAGATGGAGTCATCACTGTTTGGTGGACGGTACAACACACATATGAACAAGAGGTGGGAGCGAAGGGGAAGCCGTAGCCAGAGGTATTCCTGGGGGTGAGGTGGAGAGAGTGCAGTGCAGGGCGAGTGAGGAAGAGAGTTTTTGATAAAGATAGCAACCCCGCCTCCAGGACGAGGCTCAGGTCTATCATACCGGAGGAGGGAGTAGCCCGGGAGAGATACTATGGAATCAGAGACATCATAAAGGAGGAAAGTTTCTGTTAAGCAGATCACGTCTGGTTTGACAGAAGCAACCTGTATGGAGAGATCAGTTAAGTTTGAACGAAGGCCCCGGATGTTTGAGGTCCATACCGTTAATGAAGAGGAAGGGGGAGCATCAGATCCAGAACAGGGGGGAGGAGGGGTAGGGTAAGATGTGGAAGAGGTGGAAGAGGTAGGGAGAGCTGTTGAAGGTGTGTCAGAGATTTCAGAATAGCTCGGAGAAAGGGAAGGATGGGGCGGACAAAAGGTTTGATGGTGATTGGGTGAGCCACAATGAGGTGTTATTTGAGGAGGGGGAAGAGCGAGGCAGAAGGTTGGGGGAGATGGAGGTGAGAGTTTGAAGGGGGAAGAAGCGGGGAGGACGCTTTGAGGAGGGGGAGTGAGAGGGGGGAAATTGAGAAGCAATGAGGGTGGTGAGATTTGAAGGGGAGGGGTGAGGGGGGAGTTTGGGAGGGAAGGGACAAGGGGAGGGATTTGAAAGGGATGGGATATGGGGGAGATTTGGAGGGGAGGGGTGAGGCAGGAGTCTAGGAGGGGAGGGGCGAGGGGGCGTCTTGGCGGGGAGGGGTGAGGGGGTAGTTTAGGAGGGAGGGGGCAAGGGGGGAGATTTGAAAGGGATGGGTGATGGGGAAGATTTGGAGGGGAGGGGTGATGGGGAAGATTTGGAGGGGAGGGGTTATGGGGAAGATTTGGAGGGGAGGGGTGAGATTGGATTTTTGAAAGTGTACGATTTATGGGAAACGAACATTTATTGCAAAATGAGTTTCTTGTGACCTTCGAGTTAAAAATACGTTTAAGGACGCTGGATGGAGGATGGAGTGCAGGAGAGTTTAGGGAATGTAGAAAAAAGGCACTATAGGAGATGGATATTTTTTTTGGGATGAATTGATTTGGTGAGCAAGTCGAAAGCAGCCTTTTAAAGAAGAAGAAGAAAAAGGTGTTATAAAATATGACGGAATACATAACTTGAGGGGAAAGTGTAAACATTGAAGGTTAATGAGTGAAAACTATCTGGGGAAATGGGGGAGAAACACGTGGTTGAAGAACGAACGAACGAATAAGAATGAATAAACGAATGAGAACAGAGAAGGAAATCTTTTCTTTCTTTTTTTTGAGTTGAGATTTACACAAGGAAGTAGGCTATGGGTGAAAAGCCTGGGAATACAGAGAACGAAAGTTATTGGATCACAAACGACGGACCACTGAGAAAAACAAAGCCTCAAGGTTGTACAGTGCACACTGTACAAGGCCTCAAGACACGACACGAATTAACACGATTTTAAATACAGGTATGAAAGATTTGCACCGAAAAATCTTCGTCGGGACACAATATACGTACAACACCATAAATAAATACAGTTTTAACGAAAATACAAATGGGAACAATCACTTAACTTCGATTTCAAATCGTTCGCGACGCGGCAAAGGCCTTGCTCGCGACACGGCAAACAGACGATCAATTTATGAAAGATAAACACCGAGAAACAACCAAAGTTGCACACAATAACTTCACACACCGAAAGATAAATACAGTTTCGACAAAATACAATTGTGAACAGACTTAACTTCGAAAAACGTGGAGACCGTGTGGAGCTTCGAAAATCCCTCCCACCGTCTCCGAGATCTCACGAGATCTTTGATGGTGGTGAACAGCTGTTTTGAAGACCTGGAGGGAGGAGTGTGATTGAAGTGAGTGTGGGAGTTTGTTCCAGAGGCGGGAGAAAAGAGGAATGAAAGAGTGAAGGTGAGCAGAGAGCCGAGATTTCGGCAGTTTAACCATCAGAGGGTGGCTGGCAGATCTTGTGCGACCTGTAGGAATATTTGGGGGACAGAGCACAGAGAGAGCTGGGGGAGCAAGGCCGGAGAGGAGTCGGTAGAAGACAGAAAGACCACCTACCTGCCTGCGGTGAGTGAGTGAAAGGCCCTCAGAGATAGCTTCATCGCGGGAGATTCTAATGATTCTGAAAGCTTTGGATTCAACAGCGTGAAGCCGAGCCAGGTGTGAGGCAGGAGCACCAGCCCATAGGGGAGAACAGTATTCCATTGAGCTGTGGATGAAAGCCTTGTATGTGGTGAGGAGCTCAGGTGTGCCTAGGAAGGACTTCGCACGACGGAGGATGCCCAGTCGGCGACTGGCTTTGGAGGCCAGCTTGGAAATGTGGTTTTCCCAAGAAAGATCATGGCAGATGGTGAGACCCAAAAGCTTGAGCGACAGAACTTCTTGGAGAGGATTGTTGAGAAAGTAGATGGGAGGGTTGTCCAGTCGATCTTTTCGGAGAGACATAGTAAGAGTGTGAGATTTGTCAGGATTGAAAGACATGTTCCACATGTTTGACCAGTCTGTGATTTTGTCCAGGTCTGCAGAGAGTGAGGAGGCTGCAGACTGCCGATCTGAGGGAAGAGGAATGGAGCGGCAGAGAGTGGAGTCATCAGCAAAGAGATACAGAGGATTTTCCAGAGAGTCGGAGAGATCATTGATAAAGACCAGAAAAAGCACAGGGCCCAGCACACTGCCTTGGGGAACTCCAGCCTGAACGGGAAGAGGAGATGAGAGAAATCCATTCAGGGCCACACGTTGACTACGACCAGAGAGGAAGTCCGCAAGCCATGCATGGAGATTTCCATGGATACCATAGGAGGAGAGTTTGGTGAGCAGAGCTGGGTGCCAGACCGTATCGAAGGCACGTGATATGTCAAGGGAGACAGCTCTGATTTCCTGTTTGGCATTGAGGACCTCCATCCATTGTTGAGACAGCAGAAGCAGCATGTCCAGAGTAGAGTGACCTGGTCTGAAACCAAATTGATGATCAGAGATCAAGCCATTGGAGAAGAGGAAAGATTTCATATCCGAAGCAATGATGGATTCCATGACTTTGCTGATAATTGGGAGCAGGTTGATTGGTCTGTAGTTGCAAGGATCTGTTTTTGCACCTTTTTTGTGTAAAGCGGGAATGTTTGCTGATTTCCAGGATGCTGGCAGATGACCTTGAGCAAAAGATAGGGTGAAAAGAACAGAGAGAGGGTGAGATAGAGCGGCAGAGCACGATTTTAGGACCCGTGGGCTGATGCCATCTGGTCCAGTTGCAGAATCAGAGTCGAGGTTTGACAAAAACTCCTCCACCTTGTCAGGAGAGAAGGTCACAGAGTCCAGGAGCAGTTTGGTTCGACTGGGAAAGGTGGGAACAGAGAGAGATGGGTTTGGGACTAAGGATTTTGAGACAAACACAGAGTTGAGGCATTCGGCTTTGTCACGTGCGATGTCAACTGTGTGGCCATTTGAGGTAAGGGAGGGGATGGAGGGGGAACAAACACCAGAAACGGATTTGACCAGACGCCACCAGGATTTGGAGGAAGGAGACAGGTTTGAGAGTTCATTCTTGAGTGAGGAGAGATAGTGCTTCCTGGCACTCCTGAGGGTAGACACACACTTGTTCCGAGCTTGGTGGAAGGAACTGAGATTTCCTTCAGTTGGATTAGCCTTCCAAGAGGCAAAAGCAAGTTGTTTCAGGGCAACTGCCTCACCACAAGATTCAGTGTACCATGGACGGGAGGAAGGGTAAGACAACTGAAGGCGAGATGGGATAAATTTGTGCATGAGAGAGATCAGTTTGCTTTCGAATAATTCCCAGGAAGAATTGATGTCAGAGGCAGTGGAGATGCGAGACCAATCCAGACGATTGATGGCTGCTTGAAGACCGTCCCAGTCGGCCTGAGTGAAATGCCAGACTCGTCGATGCTGAGGAGGCTCTCTGAGAATGGCCAGAGAATTGTCCACTTTGACAAGCACATGATCAGAAGAACCGATTGGAGCAGAAGAAGAGCAGCAGACATTAGCAGGGAAGTTAGTCATAACCAAGTCTAGAAGAGAAGATACTCCATTGGCTGAGATCCGGGTCGGGAAATTGACAGATTGTGTCAATCCCAGTGAGTCACAGAAGTCCTTTGCTGAGGTGCCATGACTGGTGAGAGAGGAACCCACACCCAACCAGGTGGCATGATGACAATTGAAGTCACCACATATGAGGAAGAGAGAGTTGGGATGAGTGGATAGAAGTTGGTCCATGTTGTCAGACAGTGAAATGTAGATGGAGTCATCACTGTTTGGGGGACGGTACAGAACACATATGAACAAAAGGTGGGAGCGGAGAGGAAGCCGTAGCCAGAGGTACTCCTGGGGGTGAGGAGGAGAGAGGGCAGTGCAAGGAGAGTGAGGAAGAGAGTTTTTGATAAAGATAGCCACCCCACCACCAGGCCGAGGCTCAGGTCTATCATACCGGAGGAGGGAGTAACCAGGAAGAGATATTAAGGAATCAGAGACATCTTGAAGGAGGAAAGTCTCTGTCAAGCAGATCAAGTCTGGATTGTCAGAAGCAACCTGTATGGAGAGATCAGTCAGGTTTGAGCGAAGGCCCCAGATGTTTGAGGTCCATACCGTTAATGAAGGGAGAGGGGGAGCATCGGGTACAGGACAGGGGAGGGGAGGAGTAGGGTAAGATGAAGGATGAGAGGGGGAGGTAGGGAGAGCAGTTGTTAGTGTGTCAGCGATTGCAGAAGAGTTCCAAGAAAGGGAAGGATGAGGAGGATGAAAGGTTTGAAGGTGAAGGGATGAGGCACAGAGAGGGGTTGTTTGAGGGGGGGCAGAGGAAAGAAGAAGGTTGGGGGGGTGGAGGTATGAGATAGAAGGGAGACGAAGTGGGGAGGAGGCAGCTTTGAGGAGGAGGGGGGAGGAGGGAGAATTGGAGAGGAATGGTATGGGGGGAGATTTGAATGGGAGGGGTTGGGGGGGAGTTTTGAAGGGGAGGAGTGAGGGGGGAGTTTAGGAGGGGAAGGGCAAGGGGGGAGTTCAGGAGTGGAAGGGCAAGGGGGGAGTTCAGGAGTGGAGGGGTAGGGGGGAGTTTAAGAGTGGCGGGGCAAGGGGGGAGTTTAGGAGTGTAGGTGCAAGGGGAGGGATTTGGATGGGAGGGGCAAGAGGGGAGTTTAGAAAGTGGATGATTAATGAAAGACGAACATTGAAAACAAATTGGGTTTGTTGTGATTTTCAAGTTAGCAATCCGGTTCAGAATGATGGAGGAGGGATGGAATGAATGTGAATTTAGACCATGTAGTGAGGGAGACGTATAAGATATTGAATTTCTTTTTTTTGAGGTGGAATGAGTTGGAGAGGAAATTGAGAAAAGCCTTTTAAATAGGAAGAAAAACAGCGTGTTGTAAAATACCACTGAGTAAAACACTGAAGGGGAAAGGTTATACATATTTAAATAATATTTAAACAGAACCGTGAACAATCTTATGTGCACAAAAATACCAACGGGGGGAGAGCCGAGAGGGACCACCACGAGTCACGTGAAGGGCAAACGGTGGATGGCAAGGAGTTAATGGGGGCGGGGCGAACAGCACACCTGGACAGAAAATACAGGATGAGTCAACAGTACACGTGGAGAAAGGAAAATAAATGTTTTTGGTTTTTTTTTTGTTTGTTTGGTTTTTGGGGTGGGGGGGGGGGGGGTGGGGATTTAGAACGTTTGACAGAGTATTATGTTCGGGGTAGAAGGGAAAAAAACTAAGAGCCAAGCAAAACACGATTAAGATAACAAACACCGACGGGGGTACAACTACAAGGCCGCACACGAGGAGCAGAACACGATTAAATAATTACAAGTTACAGGAAATTCAAACCAAAAGTAACTATAATCAAAACAATAACGCATGGACGATAAAATAACGAGTTGAAATTTGACAATCTATCTGGGGAAATGGGGGAGAAACACGTGGTCGAAGAACGAACGAATGAACGAATAAGAATGAATAAACGAATGAGAACAGAGAAGGAAATGTTTTTTTTTTGGATTTTTTTGAGTTGTGATTTACACAAGGAAGAGGGCTATGGGGTGAAAAGATTGGGAAAACAGAGAACGAAAGTTATTGGATCACAAAAACACGGACCGCTGAGAGAAAAACAAAGCCTCAAGGTTGTACAGTGTTCACTATACAACTACAAGGCCTCAAAACACGACCCGAATTAACACGATTTTCAATACAGGTATGAAAGATTTGCACCGAAAATCTTCGTCGGGAGACAATATATACACCATAAAATAAATAGTTATAACGAAAATACAAATGAGAACAATTACTTAACTTCGATTTCGATGGATAGCATGGAGAGCTGAGAATAAACGAACCCTCGCCAGCAAGACCGGAAACGGAAGTGATGCCAGCACAAGTGCGAAAAGTGGTTTTGCAACAGCAACACAAGTGAGACAAATGGTTTTGCAACACTAACACAAGTGCGAAAAGTGGTTTTGCAACACAAACACAAGTGTAAAAGTGGTTTTCAATGCCAGCACAAGTGCGAAAAGTGGTTTTGCAACAGCAACACAAGTGAGACAAATGGTTTTGCAACACTAACACAAGTGCGAAAAGTGGTTTTGCAACACAAACACAAGTGTAAAAGTGGTTTTCAACACTATCACAAGTGCAAAAAGTGTTTTTTCCACACTAATACAAGTGCAAAAGTGGTTATGCAACACAAACACAAGTGTGGAAGGGGTTATGCAACACAAACACAAGCATGGAAACTGGTTTTGCATAACTAACACAAGTGTAGAAAGTGGTTTTTGCAACACTACCAAGTGGGGAAAGTGGTTTTGCATCACGAGCACAAGTGTTGAAAAAGGTTTTGCAACACTAATACAAGTGCAGAAAGTGGTTCTGCAACACTTGCACAAGCATGAAAAGCGGTTTTCAACACCAACAGAAGTGTGGAAAGTGGTTTTGCATAACTAACACAAGTGTGGAAAGTGGTTTTGCAACACTAACCCAAGTGCGGAAGGTGGTTTTCAATGCTAGCACGAGAGCAGAAAGTGCTTTTGGACACTAACACAAGTGCCGGAAATAGTTTCCAATGCCAGCACAAGTGCGCAAAGTGGATTTTAACACTAACACAAGTGCGGAAAGTTGTTCTGCAACAATTGCACAAGCGTGAAAAGGGGTTTTCGACACCAGCACAAGTACGGAAAGTGGTTTTACAACACTAACCCAAGTGCGGAAGGTGGTTTTCAGTGCTAGTACGAGAGCAGAAAGTGGTTTTTCAACACGATGAGGAGTGCGAAAAGTGGTTTTCAACACGAGCACCATTGCGGAAAGTGGTTTTAAACACCAGCACAAGTACTGAAAGTGGTTTTGCAACACTAACCCAAGTGCGGAAGGTGGTTTTCAATGCCAGCACGAGAGCGGAAAGTGGTTTTTTTAAACACAATGAGGAGTGTGAAAAGAGGTTTTCAACACTAACACAAGTGTGAAAAGTGGGTTTTCAACACTATCACAAGTGCGAAAAGTGTTTTTTCCACACTAATACAAGTGCGAAAAGTGGTTTTTCAACACAAACACAAGTGCGAAAAGTAGTTTTTCAACACTAACACAAGTGCGAAAAGTGTTTTTTCCACACTAACACAAGTGCGAAAAGTGGTTTTTCAACACTAACACAAGTGCGAAAAGTGTTTTTTCCACACTAATACAAGTGCGAAAAGTGGTTTTTCAACACAAACACAAGTGCGAAAAGTAGTTTTTCAACACTAACACAAGTGCGAAAAGTGGTTTTTCAACACTAACACAAGTGCGAAAAGTGTTTTTTCCACACTAATACAAGTGCAAAAGTGGTTTCCTGCACCAACAAGTGCGAAAAGTGGTTTTTCAACACTAACACAAGTGCGAAAAGTGTTTTTTCCACCCTAATACAAGTGCGAAAAGTGGTTTTTCAACACTAACACAAGTGCGAAAAGTGGTTTTTCAACACTATCACAAGTGCAAAAAGTGTTTTTTCCACACTAATACAAGTGCAAAAGTGGTTTCCTGCACCAACACAAGTGCGAAAAGTGGTTTTTCAACACTAACACAAGTGCGAAAAGTGGTTTTTCAACACTAACACAAGTGCGAAAAGTGGTTTTTCAACATTAACATAAGTGCGAAAAGTGTTTTTTCCACACTAATACAAGTGCAAAAGTGGTTTCCTGCACCAACACAAGTGCGAAAAGTGGTTTTTCAACACTAACACAAGTGCGCAAAGTGTTTTTTCCACACTAATACAAGTGCAAAAGTGGTTTCCTGCACCAACACAAGTGCAAAAAGTGGTTTTTCAACACTAACACAAGTGTGAAAAGTGGTTTTTCAACACTAACACAAGTGCGAAAAGTGGTTTTTCAACACTATCACAAGTGCAAAACGTGTTTTTTCCACACTAATACAAGTGCAAAAGTGGTTTCCTGCACCAACACAAGTGCAAAAAGTGGTTTTTCAACACTAACACAACTGCGAAAAGTGGTTTTTCAACACTATCACAAGTGAAAAAAGTGTTTTTTCCACACTAATACAAGTGCAAAAGTGGTTTCCTGCACCAACACAAGTGCGAAAAGTGGTTTTTCAACACTAACACAAGTGCGAAAAGTGTTTTTTCCACACTAATACAAGTGCAAAAGTGGTTTCCTGCACCAACACAACTGCGAAAAGTGGTTTTTCAACACTAACACAAGTGCGAAAAGTGTTTTTTCCACACTAATACAAGTGCAAGAGTGGTTTCCTGCACCAACACAAGTGCGAAAAGTGGTTTTTCAACACTAACACAAGTGCGAAAAGTGGTTTTTCAACACTATCACAAGTGCAAAAAGTGTTTTTTCCACACTAATACAAGTGCAAAAGTGGTTTCCTGCACCAACACAAGTGCGAAAATTGGTTTTTCAACACCAACACAAGTGCGAAAAGTGGTTTTTCAACACTAACACAAGTGCAGAAAGTGGTTTTCAATGCCAGCACAAGTGCAGAAAGTGGTTTAGCAATACTAGCACATGTGTGAAAAGTGGTTTTCAATGCCAGCACAAGTGTGGAAAGTGGTTTTGCAACAGCAACACAAGTGAGACAAATGGTTTTGCAACACTAACACAAGTGTGAAAAGTAGTTTTGAGCACTAACAGGAGCGTAAAAAGTGGTTTTCAACACTAGCAGATGTGCAAAAAGTGGTTTTCAACACCAGCACAAGTGCAGAAAGTGGTTTTGCAATACTAGCACATGTGTGAAAAGTGGTTTTCAATGCCAGCACAAGTGTGGAAAGTGGTTTTGCAACACTAACACAAGTGCAAAAAGTGTTTTCAATGCCAGCACAAGTGAGAAAAGTGGTTCTGCAACACAAGCTCTAGTCTGGAAAGTGGTTTTCAATGCCAGCACATGTGTGAAAAGTGGTTTTGCAACAGCAACGCAAGTGAGACAAATGGTTTTGCAACACTTACACAAGTGCGAAAAGTGGTTTTGCAACAAAAACACAAGTGTAAAAGTGGTTTTGCAACACTAACCCAATTGCGATTTGTGGTTTTCAACACTGGTGCAAGTGTGAAAAGTGGTTTTGCAACACGAACACAAGTGAGACAAATGGTTTTGCAACACTAACACAAGTGCAGAAAGTGGTTTTCAATGCCAGCACAAGTGCAGAAAGTGGTTTTGCAATACTAGCACATGTGTGAAAAGTGGTTTTCAATGCCAGCACAAGTGTGGAAAGTGGTTTTGTAACACTAACACAAGTGCAAAAAGTGGTTTTCAATGCCAGCACAAGTGAGAAAAGTGGTTCTGCAACACAAGCTCTTGTCTGGAAAGTGGTTTTCAATGCCAGCACAAGTGCGAAAAGTGGTTTTGCAACAGCAACACAAGTGAGACAAATGGTTTTGCAACGCTAACACAAGTGCGAAAAGTGGTTTTGCAACACAAACACAAGTGTAAAAGTGGTTTTCAACGCAAGCACAAGTGCAGAAAGTGGTTTTCCAATACTAGCACATGTGTGAAAAGTGGTTTTCAATGCCAGCAGATGTGCAAAAGGGTGGTAAGTGGTTTTGCAACAGCAATACAAGTGCGAAAAGTGGTTTTGCCACACCAACACAAGTGCAGAAAGTGGTTTTCAATACCAGCACAAGTGCAGAAAGTGGTTTTGCAATACTAGCACATGTGTGAAAAGTGGTTTTCAATGCCAGCACAAGTGTGGAAAGTGGTTTTGCAACACTAACACAAGTGCAAAAAGTGGTTTTCAATGCCAGCACAAGTGAGAAAAGTGCTTCTGCAACACAAGCTCTAGTCTGGAAAGTGGTTTTCAATGCCAGCACAAGTGCGAAAAGTGGTTTTGCAACACTAGCAGAAGTGCGAAAAGTGGATTTCAACACTAACAGGAGCGCGAAACGTGGTTTTGCAACAATTACACAAGTGCGCAAACTGGTTTTGCATTGCGAGCACAACTGTGGAAAGTGGATATGCAACACAAACACAAGTGTGGAACATGGTTATGCAACACAAACAAGCGTGGAAAGTGGTTTTGCATCACTAACACAAGTGTGGAAAGTGGTTTTGCAACACTAACACAAGTGGGGAAAGTGGTTTTGCATCACGAGCACAAGTGTGGAAAGTGGTTTTGCATCACGAGCACAAGTGGTGGAAGTGGTTTTGCAAAACTAACAGAAATGCGAAATGTGGATTTCAAAACTAACAGGAGCGCGAAACGTGGTTTTGCAACAATTGCACAAGTGAGCAAAGTGGTTTTGCATTGCCAGCACAAGTGTGGAAAGTGGTTCGGCAACACAAACACAAGCCTGGAAAGTGGTTTTACATCACTAACACAAGTGTGGAAAGTGGTTATGCAACACCAACACAAGTGTGGAAAGTGGTTATGCAACACAAACACAAGTGTGGATAGTGGTTTTCCATCAATAACACAAGTGTGGAAAGTGTTTATGCAACACAAACACAAGTGTGGAAAGTGGTTATGCAACACAAACACAAGCGTGGAAAGTGGTTTTGCATAACTAACACAAGTGTGGAAAGTGGTTTTGCAACATTAACAATTGGGGAAAGTGGTTTTGCATCACCAGCACAAGTGGGCAAAGTGGTTTTGCGACACTAATACAAGTGCAGAAAGTGGTTATACAACACAAACACAAGCGTGAAAAGTGGTTTTCAACACTAGCACAAGCGTGAAAAGTGGTTCTGCAACACCAACACAAGTGGGGAAAGTTGTTTTGCATCACGAGCACAAGTGTGGAAAATGGTTTTACATCACTCGCACAAGTGTGGAAAGTGGTTTTGCATCACTAGCACAAGTGGGCAAAGTGGTTTTGCAACACTAACACAAGTGGGGAAAGTGGTTTTGCAACACTAACAGAAGTGCGAAATGTATATTTCAACACTAACAGGAGCGCGAACCGTGGTTTTGCAACTATTACACAGGTGCGCAAAGTGGTTTTGCATTGCCAGCACAAGTGTGGAAAGTGGTTCAGCAACACAAACACAAGCCTGGAAAGTGGTTTTACATCACTAACACAAGTGTGGAAAGTGGTTATGCAACACCAACACAAGTGTGGAAAGTGGTTATGCAACACAAACACAAGCATGGAAAGTGGTTTTCCATCACTAACACAAGTGTGGAAAGTGGTTATGCAACACAAACACAAGTGTGGAAAGTGGTTATGCAACACAAACACAAGTGTGGAAAGTGGTTTTGCATAACTAACACAAGTGTGGAAAGTGGTTTTGCAACACTAACAAGCGTGTAAAATGGTTTTCGACACTAACAAAAGTGCGAAAAGTGGTTTTGCATCACGAACACAAGTGTGTAAAGTGGTTTTGCAACACCAACAAAAGTGTGGAAAGTGGTTTTGCATCACTAGCACAAGTGTGGAAATTGGTTTTGCAACACTAACATAAGTGCAAAAAGTGGATTTTAACACTAACAGGTGTGCGCAAAGTGGTTTTGCAACAATTATACAAATGCGCAAAGTGGTTTTGCATCACAAGCACAAGTGTGGAAAGTCGTTATGCAACACTATCACAAGTGCAAAAAGTGGTTTTTCAACACTAACACAAGTGCAAAAAGTGTTTTTTCCACACTAATACAAGTGCAAAAGTGGTTTTCTGCACCAACACAAGTGCAAAAAGTGGTTTTTCACCACTATCACAAGTGCAAAACGTGTTTTTTCCACACCAATGCAAGTGCAAAAGTGGTTTCCTGCACCAACACAAGTGTGAAAAGTGGTTTTTCAACACTAACACAAGTGCGAAAAGTGGTTTTTCAACACTAACACAAGTGCGAAAAGTGGTTTTTCCACACTAATACAAGTGCAAAAGTGGTTTCCTGCACCAACACAAGTGCGAAAAGTGGTTTTTCAACACTAACACAAGTGCGAAAAGTGGTTTTTCAACACTAACACAAGTGCGAAAAGTGGTTTTTCAACACTAACACAAGTGCGAAAAGTGGTTTTTCAACACTAACACAAGTGCGAAAAGTGGTTTTTCAACACTATCACAAGTGCAAAACGTGTTTTTTCCACACTAATACAAGTGCAAAAGTGGTTTCCTGCACCAACACAAGTGTGAAAAGTGGTTTTTCAACACTAACACAAGTGCGAAAAGTGGTTTTTCAACACTAACACAAGTGCGAAAAGTGTTTTTTCCACACTAATACAAGTGCAAATGTGGTTTCCTGCACCAACACAAGTGCGAAAAGTGGTTTTTCAACACTAACACAAGTGCGAAAAGTGGTTTTTCAACACTAACACAAGTGCGAAAAGTGGTTTTTCAACACTATCACAAATGCAAAAAGTGGTTTTTCAACACTAACACAAGTGCGAAAAGTGGTTTTTCAACACTAACACAAGTGCGAAAAGTGGTTTTTCAACACTAACACAAGTGCGAAAAGTGGTTTTTCCACACTAATACAAGTGCAAAAGTGGTTTCCTGCACCAACACAAGTGCGAAAAGTGGTTTTTCAACACTAACACAAGTGCGAAAAGTGGTTTTTCAACACTATCACAAGTGCAAAAATTGTTTTTTCAACACTAATACAAGTGCAAAAGTGGTTTCCTGCACCAACACAAGTGCGAAAAGTGGTTTTTCAACACTAACACAAGTGCGAAAAGTGGTTTTTCAACACTAACACAAGTGCGAAAAGTGGTTTTTCAACACTAACACAAGTGCGAAAAGTGGTTTTTCAACACTATCACAAGTGCAAAAAGTGTTTTTTCCACACTAATACAAGTGCAAAAGTGGTTTCCTGCACCAACACAAGTGCGAAAAGTGGTTTTTCAACACTAACACAAGTGCGAAAAGTGGTTTTTAAACATTAACACAAGGGCGAAAAGTGTTTTTTCCACACTAATACAAGTGCAAAAGTGGTTTCCTGCACCAACACAAGTGCGAAAAGTGGTTTTTCAACACTAACACAAGTGCGAAAAGTGGTTTTTCCACACTAATACAAGTGCAAAAGTGGTTTCCTGCACCAACACAAGTGCGAAAAGTGGTTTTTCAACACTAACACACGTGCGAAAAGTGGTTTTTCAACACTAACACAAGTGCGAAAAGTGGTTTTTCAACACTATCAAAAGTGCAAAAAGTGTGTTTTCCACACTAATACAAGTGCAAAAGTGGTTTCCTGCACCAACACAAGTGCGAAAAGTGGTTTTTCAACACGAACACAAGTGCGAAAAGTGGTTTTTCAACACTAACACAAGTGCGAAAAGTGGTTTTTCAACACTAACACAAGTGCGAAAAGTGGTTTTTCAACACTATCAGAAGTGCGAAAAGTGGTTTTTCCACACTAATACAAGTGCAAAAGTGGTTTCCTGCACCAACACAAGTGCGAAAAGTGGTTTTTCAACACTAACACAAGTGCGAAATGTGGTTTTTCAACACTAACACAAGTGCGAAAAGTGGTTTTTCAACACTATCACGAGTGCAAAAAGTGTTTTTTCCACACTAATACAAGTGCAAATGTGGTTTCCTGCACCAACACAAGTGCGAAAAGTGGTTTTTCAACACTAACACAAGTGCGAAAAGTGGTTTTTAAACACTAACACAAGTGCGAAAAGTGTTTTTCCACACTAATACAAGCGCAAAAGTGGTTTCCTGCACCAACACAAGTGCGAAAAGTGGTTTTTCAACACTAACACACGTGCGAAAAGTGGTTTTTCAACACTAACACAAGTGCGAAAAGTGGTTTTTCAACACTATCACAAGTGCAAAAAGTGTGTTTTCCACACTAATACAAGTGCAAAAGTGGTTTCCTGCACCAACACAAGTGCGAAAAGTGGGTTTTCAACACTAGCACAAGTGCGAAAAGTGTTTTTTCCACACTAATACAAGTGCAAAAGTGGTTTCCTGCACCAACACAAGTGCGAAAAGTGGCTTTTCAACACTAACACAAGTGCGAAAAGTGGTTTTTCAACACTAACACAAGTGCGAAAAGTGTTTTTTCCACACTAATACAAGTGCAAAAGTGGTTTCCTGCACCAACACAAGTGCGAAAAGTGGTTTTTCAACACTAACACAAGTGCGAAAAGTGGTTTTTCAACACTAACACAAGTGCGAAAAGTGGTTTTTCCACACTAATACAAGTGCAAAAGTGGTTTCCTGCACCAACACAAGTGCGAAAAGTGGTTTTTCAACACTATCAAAAGTGCAAAAAGTGTGTTTTCCACACTAATACAAGTGCAAAAGTGGTTTCCTGCACCAACACAAGTGCGAAAAGTGGTTTTTCAACACGAACACAAGTGCGAAAAGTGGTTTTTCAACACTAACACAAGTGCGAAAAGTGGTTTTTCAACACTATCACGAGTGCAAAAAGTGTTTTTTCCACACTAATACAAGTGCAAAAGTGGTTTCCTGCACCAACACAAGTGCGAAAAGTGGTTTTTCAACACTAACACAAGTGCGAAAAGTGTTTTTTAAACACTAACACAAGTGCGAAAAGTGTTTTTTCCACACTAATACAAGTGCAAAAGTGGTTTCCTGCACCAACACAAGTGCGAAAAGTGGTTTTTCAACACTAACACACGTGCGAAAAGTGGTTTTTCAACACTAACACAAGTGCGAAAAGTGGTTTTTCAACACTATCACAAGTGCAAAAAGTGTGTTTTCCACACTAATACAAGTGCAAAAGTGGTTTCCTGCAACAACACAAGTGCGAAAAGTGGTTTTTCAACACTAACACAAGTGCGAAAAGTGGTTTTTCAACACTAACACAAGTGCGAAAAGTGGTTTTTCAACACTAACACAAGTGCGAAAAGTGTTTTTTCCACACTAATACAAGTGAAAAAGTGCTTTACTGCACCAACACAAGTGTGAAAAGTGGTTTTTCAACACTATCTCAAGTGCAAAAAGTGTTTTTTCCACACTAATACAAGTGCAAAAGTGGTTTCCTACACCAACACAAGTGCGAAAAGTGGTTTTTCAACACTAGTACAAGTGCGAAAAGTGTTTTTTCCACACTAATACAAGTGCAAAAGTGGTTTCCTGCACCAACACAAGTGCGGAAAGTGGCTTTTCAACACTAACACAAGTGCGAAAAGTGGTTTTTCAACACTAACACAAGGGCGAAAAGTGGTTTTTCAACACTAACACAGGTGCGAAAAGTGGTTTTTCAACACTAACACAAGTGCGAAAAGTGGTTTTTCAACACTATCACAAGTGCAAAACGTGTTTTTTCCACACTAATACAAGTGCAAATATGGTTTCCTGCACCAACACAAGTGTGAAAAGTGGTTTTTCAACACAAGTGCGAAAAGTGGTTTTTCAACACTAACACAAGTGCGAAAAGTGGTTTTTCCACACTAATACAAGTGCAAAAGTGGTTTCCTGCACCAACACAAGTGCGAAAAGTGGTTTTTCAACACTAACACAAGTGCGAAAAGTGTTTTTTCCACACTAATACAAGTGCAAAAGTGGTTTCCTGCACCAACACAAGTGCGAAAAGTGGTTTTTCAACACTAACACAAGTGCGAAAAGTGGTTTTTCAACACTAACACAAGTGCGAAAAGTGGTTTTTCCACACTAATACAAGTGCAGAAGTGGTTTCCTGCACCAACACAAGTGCGAAAAGTGGTTTTTCAACACTAACACACGTGCGAAAAGTGGTTTTTCAACACTAACACAAGTGCGAAAAGTGGTTTTTCAACACTAACACAAGTGCGAAAAGTGGTTTTTCCACACTAATACAAGTGCAAAAGTGGTTTCCTGCACCAACACAAGTGCGAAAAGTGGTTTTTCAACACTAACACAAGTGCGAAAAGTGGTTTTTCAACACTAACACAAGTGCGAAAAGTGGTTTTTCAACACTAACACAAGTGCGAAAAGTGGTTTTTCAACACTATCACAAGTGCAAAAAGTGTTTTTTCCACACTAATACAAGTGCAAAAGTGGTTTCCTGCACCAACACAAGTGCGAAAAGTGGTTTTTCAACACTAACACAAGTGCGAAAAGTGGTTTTTAAACACTAACACAAGGGCGAAAAGTGTTTTTTCCACACTAATACAAGTGCAAAAGTGGTTTCCTGCACCAACACAAGTGCGAAAAGTGGTTTTTCAACACTAACACAAGTGCGAAAAGTGGTTTTTCCACACTAATACAAGTGCAAAAGTGGTTTCCTGCACCAACACAAGTGCGAAAAGTGGTTTTTCAACACTAACACACGTGCGAAAAGTGGTTTTTCAACACTAACACAAGTGCG
Organism: Myxine glutinosa; assembly: GCF_964187855.1. NCBI lineage: Eukaryota > Metazoa > Chordata > Myxini > Myxiniformes > Myxinidae > Myxine > Myxine glutinosa. The sequence goes on along the minus strand of NC_136270.1, from coordinate 14,405,424 downwards.
AAAAGTGGTTTTTCAACACTAACACAAGTGCGAAAAGTGGTTTTTCCACACTAACACAAGTGCAAAAATTGGTTTCCTGCACCAACACAAGTGCGAAAAGTGGTTTTTCAACACTAACACAAGTGCGAAAAGTGGTTTTTCAACACTATCAAAAGTGCAAAAAGTGTGTTTTCCACACTAATACAAGTGCAAAAGTGGTTTCCTGCACCAACACAAGTGCGAAAAGTGGTTTTTCAACACGAACACAAGTGCGAAAAGTGGTTTTTCAACACTAACACAAGTGCGAAAAGTGGTTTTTCAACACTAACACAAGTGCGAAAAGTGGTTTTTCAACACTATCAGAAGTGCGAAAAGTGGTTTTTCCACACTAATACAAGTGCAAAAGTGGTTTCCTGCACCAACACAAGTGCGAAAAGTGGTTTTTCAACACTAACACAAGTGCGAAATGTGGTTTTTCAACACTAACACAAGTGCGAAAAGTGGTTTTTCAACACTATCACGAGTGCAAAAAGTGTTTTTTCCACACTAATACAAGTGCAAATGTGGTTTCCTGCACCAACACAAGTGCGAAAAGTGGTTTTTCAACACTAACACAAGTGCGAAAAGTGGTTTTTAAACACTAACACAAGTGCGAAAAGTGTTTTTTCCACACTAATACAAGCGCAAAAGTGGTTTCCTGCACCAACACAAGTGCGAAAAGTGGTTTTTCAACACTAACACACGTGCGAAAAGTGGTTTTTCAACACTAACACAAGTGCGAAAAGTGGTTTTTCAACACTATCACAAGTGCAAAAAGTGTGTTTTCCACACTAATACAAGTGCAAAAGTGGTTTCCTGCAACAACACAAGTGCGAAAAGTGGTTTTTCAACACTAACACAAGTGCGAAAAGTGGTTTTTCAACACTAACACAAGTGCGAAAAGTGGTTTTTCAACACTAACAAGTGTGAAAAGTGTTTTTTCCACACTAATACAAGTGCAAAAGTGGTTTCCTGCACCAACACAAGTGCGAAAAGTGGGTTTTCAACACTAGCACAAGTGCGAAAAGTGTTTTTTCCACACTAATACAATTGCAAAAGTGGTTTCCTGCACCAACACAAGTGCGAAAAGTGGCTTTTCAACACTAACACAAGTGCGAAAAGTGGTTTTTCAACACTAACACAAGTGCGAAAAGTGTTTTTTCCACACTAATACAAGTGCAAAAAGTGTTTTTTCCACACTAATACAAGCGCAAAAGTGGTTTCCTGCACCAACACAAGTGCGAAAAGTGGTTTTTCAACACCAACACAAGTGCGAAAAGTGGTTTTTCAACACTAACACAAGTGCGAAAAGTGGTTTTTCAACACTAACACAAGTGCGAAAAGTGGTTTTTCCACACAAATACAAGTGCAAAAGTGGTTTCCTGCACCAACACAAGTGCGAAAAGTGGTTTTTCAACACTAACACAAGTGCGAAAAGTGGTTTTTCAACACTAACACAAGTGCGAAAAGTGGTTTTTCAACACTATCACAAGTGCAAAAAGTGTTTTTTCCACACTAATACAAGTGCAAAAGTGGTTTCCTGCACCAACACAAGTGCGAAAAGTGGTTTTTCAACACTAACACAAGTGCGAAAAGTGGTTTTTCAACACTAACACAAGTGCGAAAAGTGGTTTTTCCACACTAATACAAGTGCAAAAGTGGTTTCCTGCACCAACACAAGTGCGAAAAGTGGTTTTTCAACACTAACACACGTGCGAAAAGTGGTTTTTCAACACTAACACAAGTGCGAAAAGTGGTTTTTCAACACTAACACAAGTGCGAAAAGTGGTTTTTCAACACTATCAAAAGTGCAAAAAGTGTGTTTTCCACACTAATACAAGTGCAAAAGTGGTTTCCTGCACCAACACAAGTGCGAAAAGTGGTTTTTCAACACTATCAAAAGTGCAAAAAGTGTGTTTTCCACACTAATACAAGTGCAAAAGTGGTTTCCTGCACCAACACAAGTGCGAAAAGTGGTTTTTCAACACTATCACGAGTGCAAAAAGTGTTTTTTCCACACTAATACAAGTGCAAAAGTGGTTTCCTGCACCAACACAAGTGCGAAAAGTGGTTTTTCAACACGAACACAAGTGCGAAAAGTGTTTTTTAAACACGAACACAAGTGCGAAAAGTGTTTTTTCCACACTAATACAAGTGCAAAAGTGGTTTCCTGCACCAACACAAGTGCGAAAAGTGGTTTTTCAACACTAACACACGTGCGAAAAGTGGTTTTTCAACACTAACACAAGTGCGAAAAGTGGTTTTTCAACACTATCACAAGTGCAAAAAGTGTGTTTTCCACACTAATACAAGTGCAAAAGTGGTTTCCTGCAACAACACAAGTGCGAAAAGTGGTTTTTCAACACTAACACAAGTGCGAAAAGTGGTTTTTCAACACTAACACAAGTGCGAAAAGTGGTTTTTCAACACTAACACAAGTGCGAAAAGTGTTTTTTCCACACTAATACAAGTGAAAAAGTGCTTTACTGCACCAACACAAGTGTGAAAAGTGGTTTTTCAACACTATCTCAAGTGCAAAAAGTGTTTTTTCCACACTAATACAAGTGCAAAAGTGGTTTCCTACACCAACACAAGTGCGAAAAGTGGTTTTTCAACACTAGTACAAGTGCGAAAAGTGTTTTTTCCACACTAATACAAGTGCAAAAGTGGTTTCCTGCACCAACACAAGTGCGGAAAGTGGCTTTTCAACACTAACACAAGTGCGAAAAGTGGTTTTTCAACACTAACACAAGGGCGAAAAGTGGTTTTTCAACACTAACACAGGTGCGAAAAGTGGTTTTTCAACACTAACACAAGTGCGAAAAGTGGTTTTTCAACACTATCACAAGTGCAAAACGTGTTTTTTCCACACTAATACAAGTGCAAATATGGTTTCCTGCACCAACACAAGTGTGAAAAGTGGTTTTTCAACACAAGTGCGAAAAGTGGTTTTTCAACACTAACACAAGTGCGAAAAGTGGTTTTTCCACACTAATACAAGTGCAAAAGTGGTTTCCTGCACCAACACAAGTGCGAAAAGTGGTTTTTCAACACTAACACAAGTGCGAAAAGTGGTTTTTAAACACTAACACAAGTGCGAAAAGTGTTTTTTCCACACTAATACAAGTGCAAAAGTGGTTTCCTGCACCAACACAAGTGCGAAAAGTGGTTTTTCAACACTAACACAAGTGCGAAAAGTGGTTTTTCAACACTAACACAAGTTCGAAAAGTGGTTTTTCCACACTAATACAAGTGCAGAAGTGGTTTCCTGCACCAACACAAGTGCGAAAAGTGGTTTTTCAACACTAACACACGTGCGAAAAGTGGTTTTTCAACACTAACACAAGTGCGAAAAGTGGTTTTTCAACACTAACACAAGTGCGAAAAGTGGTTTTTCCACACTAATACAAGTGCAAAAGTGGTTTCCTGCACCAACACAAGTGCGAAAAGTGGTTTTTCAACACTAACACAAGTGCGAAAAGTGGTTTTTCAACACTATCACAAGTGCAAAAAGTGTGTTTTCCACACTAATACACGTGCAAAAGTGGTTTCCTGCACCAACACAAGTGCGAAAAGTGGTGTTTCAACACTAACACAAGTGCGAAAAGTGGTTTTTCAACACTAACACAAGTGCGAAAAGTGGTTTTTCAACACTAACACAAGTGCGAAAAGTGGTTTTTCCACACTAATACAAGTGCAAAAGTGATTTCCTGCACCAACACAAGTGCGAAAAGTGGTTTTTCAACACTAACATAAGTGCAAAAAGTGTTTTTTCCACACTAATACAAGTGCGAAAAGTGTTTTTTCCACACTAATACAAGTGCGAAAAGTCGTTTTTCAACACTAACACAAGTGCGAAAAGTCGTTTTTCAACACTAACACAAGTGCGAAAAGTGGTTTTTCAACACTAACACAAGTGCGAAAAGTGGGTTTTCAACACTATCACAAGTGCAAAAAGTGTTTTTCCAAACACCAACACAAGTGCGAAAAGTGGTTTTTCAACACTAACACAAGTGTGAAAAGTGGTTTTTCAACACTAACACAAGTGCGAAAAGTGTTTTTTCCACACTAATACAAGTGCAAAAGTGGTTTCCTGCACCAACACAAGTGTGAAAAGTGGTTTTTCAACACTAACACAAGTGCGAAAAGTGTTTTTTCCACCCTAATACAAGTGCGAAAAGTGGTTTTTCAACACTAACATAAGTGCGAAAAGTGGTTTTTCAACACTATCACAAGTGCAAAAAGTGTTTTTTCCACACTAATACAAGTGCAAAAGTGGTTTCCTGCACCAACACAAGTGCGAAAAGTGGTTTTTCAACACTAACACAAGTGAGAAAAGTGGTTTTTCAACACTAACACAAGTGCGAAAAGTGGTTTTTCAACACTAACACAAGTGCGAAAAGTGTTTTTTCCACACTAATACAAGTGCAAAAGTGGTTTCCTGCACCAACACAAGTGCGAAAAGTGGTTTTTCATCACTAACACAAGTGCGAAAAGTGTTTTTTCCACACTAATACAAGTGCAAAAGTGGTTTCCTGCACCAACACAAGTGCAAAAAGTGGTTTTTCAACACTAACACAAGTGCGAAAAGTGGTTTTTCAACACTAACACAAGTGCGAAAAGTGGTTTTTCAACACTATCACAAGTGCAAAACGTGTTTTTTCCACACTAATACAAGTGCAAAAGTGGTTTCCTGCACCAAAACAAGTGTGAACAGTGGTTTTTCAACACTAACACAAGTGCGAAAAGTGGTTTTTCAACACTAACACAAGTGCGAAAATTGGTTTTTCCACACTAATACAAGTGCAAAAGTGGTTTCCTGCACCAACACAAGTGCGAAAAGTGGTTTTTCAACACTAACACAACTGCGAAAAGTGGTTTTTCAACACTATCAGAAGGGCAAAAAGTGTTTTTTCCACACTAATACAAGTGCAAAAGTGGTTTCCTGCACCAACACAAGTGCGAAAAGTGGTTTTTCAACACTAACACAAGTGCGAAAAGTTGTTTTTCAACACTAACACAAGTGCGAAAAGTGTTTTTTCCACACTAATACAAGTGCAAGAGTGGTTTCCTGCACCAACACAAGTGCGAAAAGTGGTTTTTCAACACTAACACAAGTGCGAAAAGTGGTTTTTCAACACTATCACAAGTGCAAAAAGTGTTTTTTCCACACTAGTACAAGTGCAAAAGTGGTTTCCTGCACCAACACTAGTGCGAAAATTGGTTTTTCAACACTAACACAAGTGCGAAAAGTGGTTTTTCAACACTAACACAAGTGCAAAAAGTGGTTTTCAATGCCAGCACAAGTGACAAAAGTGGTTCTGCAACACAAGCTCTAGTCTGGAAAGTGGTTTTCAATGCCAGCACAAGTGCGAAAAGTGGTTTTGCAACAGCAATACAAGTGCGAAAAGTGGTTTTGCAACACCAACACAAGTGAGACAAATGGTTTTGCAACACCAACACAAGTGCAGAAAGTGGTTTTCAATGCCAGCACAAGTGCAGAAAGTGGTTTAGCAATACTAGCACATGTGTGAAAAGTGGTTTTCAATGCCAGCACAAGTGTGGAAAGTGGTTTTGCAACAGCAACACAAGTGAGACAAATGGTTTTGCAACACTAACACAAGTGTGAAAAGTAGTTTTGAGCACTAACAGGAGCGTAAAAAGTGGTTTTCAACACTAGCAGATGTGCAAAAAGTGATTTTCAACACCAGCACAAGTGCAGAAAGTGGTTTTGCAATACTAGCACATGTGTGAAAAGTGGTTTTCAATGCCAGCACAAGTGAGAAAAGTGGTTCTGCAACACAAGCTCTAGTCTAGAAAGTGGTTTTCAATGCCAGCACATGTGCGAAAAGTGGTTTTGCAACAGCAACGCAAGTGAGACAAATGGTTTTGCAACACTTACACAAGTGCGAAAAGTGGTTTTGCAACAAAAACACAAGTGTAAAAGTGGTTTTGCAACACTAACCCAATTGCGATTTGTGGTTTTCAACACTGGCGCAAGTGTGAAAAGTGGTTTTGCAACACGAACACAAGTGAGACAAATGGTTTTGCAACACTAACACAAGTGCAGAAAGTGGTTTTCAATGCCAGCACAAGTGCAGAAAGTGGTTTTGCAATACTAGCACATGTATGAAAAGTGGTTTTCAATGCCAGCACAAGTGTGGAAAGTGGTTTTGTAACACTAACACAAGTGCAAAAAGTGGTTTTCAATGCCAGCACAAGTGAGAAAAGTGGTTCTGCAACACAAGCTCTTGTCTGGAAAGTGGTTTTCAATGCCAGCACAAGTGCAAAAAGTGGTTTTGCAATAGCAACACAAGTGCGAAAAGTGGTTTTCCAACACAAACACAAGTGTAAAAGTGGTTTTCAATGCAAGCACAAGTGCAGAAAGTGGTTTTCCAAAACTAGCACATGTGTGAAAAGTGGTTTTCAATGCCAGCAGATGTGCAAAAGTGTGGAAAGTGGTTTTGCAACAGCAATACAAGTGCGAAAAGTGGTTTTGCCACACCAACACAAGTGAGACAAATGGTTTTGCAACACCAACACAAGTGCAGAAAGTGGTTTTCAATGCCAGCACAAGTGTGGAAAGTGGTTTTGCAACACTAACACAAGTGCAAAAAGTGGTTTTCAATGCCAGCACAAGTGAGAAAAGTGGTTCTGCAACACAAGCTCTAGTCTGGAAAGTGGTTTTCAATGCCAGCACAAGTGCGAAAAGTGGTTTTGCAACACTAGCAGAAGTGCGAAAAGTGGATTTCAACACTAACAGGAGCGCGAAACGTGGTTTTGCAACAATTACACAAGTGCGCAAACTGGTTTTGCATTGTGAGCACAACTGTGGAAAGTGGATATGCAACACAAACACAAGTGTGGAACATGGTTATGCAACACAAACAAGTGTGGAAAGTGGTTTTGCATCACTAACACAAGTGTGGAAAGTGGTTTTGCAACACTAACACAAGTGGGGAAAGTGGTTTTGCATCACGAGCACAAGTGTGGAAAGTGGTTTTGCATCACGAGCACAAGTGGTGGAAGTGGCTTTGCAAAACTAACAGAAATGCGAAATGTGGATTTCAAAACTAACAGGAGCGCGAAACGTGGTTTTGCAACAATTGCACAAGTGAGCAAAGTGGTTTTGCATTGCCAGCACAAGTGTGGAAAGTGGTTCGGCAACACAAACACAAGCCTGGAAAGTGGTTTTACATCACTAACACAAGTGTGGAAAGTAGTTATGCAACACCAACACAAGTGTGGAAAGTGGTTATGCAACACAAACACAAGTGTGGAAAGTGGTTTTCCATCAATAACACAAGTGTGGAAAGTGTTTATGCAACACAAACACAAGTGTGGAAAGTGGTTATACAACACAAACACAAGCGTGGAAAGTGGTTTTGCATAACTAACACAAGTGTGGCAAGTGGTTTTGCAACATTAACAATTGGGGAAAGTGGTTTTGCATCACCAGCACAAGTGGGCAAAGTGGTTTTGCGACACTAATACAAGTGCAGAAAGTGGTTCTGCAACACTTGCACAAGCGTGAAAAGTGCTTTTCGACACAAACAAAAGTGCGAAAAGTGGTTTTGCATCACTAGCACAAGTGTGTAAAGTGGTTTTCCAACACCAACACAAGTGTGGAAAGAGGTTTTGCAACACTAATACAAGTGCAGAAAGTGGTTCTGCAACACTTGCACAAGCATGAAAAGTGGTTTTCAACACTAGCACAAGCGTGAAAAGTGGTTCTGCAACACCAACACAAGTGGGGAAAGTTGTTTTGCATCACGAGTACAAGTGTGGAAAATGGTTTTGCATCACTCGCACAAGTGTGGAAAGTGGTTTTGCATCACTAGCACAAGTGGGGAAAGTGGTTTTGCAACACTAACACAAGTGGGGAAAGTGGTTTTGCAACACTAACAGAAGTGCGAAATGTATATTTCAACACTAACAGGAGCGCGAAACGTGGTTTTGCAACTATTACACAAGTGCGCAAAGTGGTTTTGCATTGCCAGCACAAGTGTGGAAAGTGGTTCGGCAACACAAACACAAGCCTGGAAAGTGGTTTTACATCAATAACACAAGTGTGGAAAGTGGTTATGCAACACCAACACAAGTGTGGAAAGTGGTTATGCAACACAAACACAAGCATGGAAAGTGGTTTTCCATCACTAACTCAAGTGTGGAAAGTGGTTATGCAACAAAAACACAAGTGTGGAAAGTGGTTATGCAACACAAACAAGTGTGGAAAGTGGTTTTGCATAACTAACACAAGTGTGGAAAGTGGTTTTGCAACACTAACAAGCGTGTAAAATGGTTTTCGACACTAACAAAAGTGCGAAAAGTGGTTTTGCATCACGAGCACAAGTGTGTAAAGTGGTTTTGCATCACCAACAAAAGTGTGGAAAGTGGTTTTGCATCACTAGCACTAGTGTGGAAATTGGTTTTGCAACACTAACATAAGTGCAAAAAGTGGATTTTAACACTAACAGGTGTGCGGAAAGTGGTTTTGCAACAATTATACAAATGCGCAAAGTGGTTTTGCATCACAAGCACAAGTGTGGCAAGTCGTTATGCAACACCAACAGAAGTGTGGAAAGTGGTTTTGCATCAACAGCACAAGTGTAGAAAGTGGTTTTCATCACAAGCACAAATGGGGAAAGTGGTTTTGCAACACTAACACAAGTGGGGAACGTGGTTTTGCAACACTAACAGAAGTGCGAAATGTGGATTTCAACACTCACAGGAGCGGGAAACGTGGTTTTGCAACAATTACACAAGTGCGCAAAGTGGTTTTGCATTGCCAGCACATGTGTGGAAAGTGGTTATGCAACACAAACACAAGCATGGAAAGTGGTTTTGCATAACTAACACAAGTGTGTAAAGTGGTTTTGCATCACTAGCACAAGTGTTGAAAGTGGTTTTGCAACACTAATACAAGTGTAGAAAGTGGTTCTGCAACACTTGCACAAGCGTGAAAAGTGGTTTTCAACACCAACAGAAGTGTGGAAAGTGGTTTTGCATCACCAGGACACGTGTCGAAAGTGGTTTTGCATTGCCAGAACAAGTGTGGAAAGTGGTTATGCAACACAAACACAAGCGTGGAAAGTGGTTTTGCATCCTCAACACAAGAGTGGAAAGTGGTTTTGCAACACTAACAAGTGGGGAAAGTGGTTTTGCATCACTAACAGAAGTGCGAAATTTGGATTTCAACACAATGTGCAACACAAACACAAGTGTGGAAATTGGTTTTGCAACACAAACAAGTGGGGAAGTGGTTTTGCTTCACGAGCACAAGTGGGGAAAGTGGTTTTGCAACACTAACAGAAGTGCGAAAAGTGGATTTCAACACTAACAGGAGCGCAAAACGTGGTTTTGCAACAATTACACAAGTGCGCAAAGTGGTTTTGCATTGCGAGCACAAGTGTGGAAAGTGGAAATGCAACACAAATACAAGCCTGGAAAGTAGATTTTCATCACTAACACAATTGTGGAAAGTGGTTTTGCAACAAGAACAAGTGGGGAAAGTGGTTTTGCATCACGAGCACAAGTGTGGAAAGTGGTTTTGCATCACGAGCACAAGTGTGGAAAGTGGTTTTGCATCACGAGCACAAGTGGAGAAAGTGGTTTTGCAACACTAGCAGAAGTGCGAAAAGTGGATTTCAACACTAACAGGAGCGCGAAACGTGGTTTTGCAACAATTACACAAGTGCGCAAACTGGTTTTGCATTGCAAGCACAACTGTGGAAAGTGGATATGCAACACAAACACAAGCCTGGAAAGTGGTTTTGCATCACTAACACAAGTGTGGAAAGTGGTTTTGCAACACTAACATAAGTGAGGAAAGTGGTTTTGCATCACGAGCACAAGTTAGCAAAGTGGTTTTGCATTGCCAGCACAAGTGTGGAAGGTGGTTCGGCAACACAAACACAAGCCTGGAAAGTGGTTTTACATCACTAACACAAGTGTGGAAAGTGGTTATGCAACACCAACACAAGTGTGGAAAGTGGTTATGCAACACCAACACAAGTGTGGAAAGTGGTTATGCAACACAAACACAAGTGTGGAAAGTGGTTTTCCATCAATAACACAAGTGTGGAAAGTGTTTATGCAACACAAACACAAGTGTGGAAAGTGGTTATGCAACACAAACACAAACGTGGAAAGTGGTTTTGCATAACTAACACAAGTGTGGAAAGTGGTTTTGCAACACTAACAATTAGGGAAAGTGATTTTGCATCACCAGCACAAGTGGGCAAAGTGGTTTTGCGACACTAATACAAGTGCAGAAAGTGGTTCTGCAACACTTGCACAAGCGTGAAAAGTGCTTTTTGACACGAACAAAAGTGCGAAAAGTGGTTTTGCATCACTAGCATAAGTGTGTAAAGTGGTTTTCCAACACCAACACAAGTGTGGAAAGAGGTTTTGCAACACTAATACAGTGCAGAAAGTGGTTCTGCAACACTTGCACAAGTGTGTAAAGTGGTTTGCAACACTAGCACAAGCATGAAAAGTGGTTCTACAACACTGGCACAAGCATGAAAAGTGGTCTGCCACACTAGCACAAGCGTGAAAAGTGGTTTTCAACGCCAGCACAAGTGCGGAAAGAGGTTTTGCAACACTAATACAAGTGCAGAAAGTTGTTCTGCAACACTTACACAAGCGTGAAAAGTTGTTTTCGACACTAACAAAAGTGCGGAAGGTGGTTTTCAATGCTCGCATGAGAGCGGAAAGTGGTTTTTCAATGCTATGAGGATTGTGAAAAGAGGTTTTCAACGCCAACACAAGTGTGAAATGTGTTTTTCAAAACTAGGAGTGCGAAAAGTGTTTTTTCCACACTAATACAAGTGCAAGAGTGGTTTCCTGCACCAACACAAGTGCGAAAAGTGGTTTTTCAACACTAACACAAGTGCGAAAAGTCGTTTTGCATCACGAGCACAAGTGTGGAAAGTGGTTTTGCAACACTAACAGAAGTGCAAAAAGTGGATTTTAACACTAACAAGAGTGCGGAAAGTGGTTTTGCAACAATTACACAAGTGCGCAAAGTGGTTTTGCATCACAAGCACAAGTGTGGAAAGTGGTTTTGCAACATCAACAGAAGTGTTTTGCACAGTGATGGTTTTGTGATGGTTTTGTGATGGTTTTGCATCACGTGATGGTTTTGATGGATGTGATGGTTTTGCATCACGAGCACAAGTGTGGAAAGTGGTTTTGCATCACAAGCACAAATGGGGAAAGTGGTTTTGCAACACTAACACAAGTGGGGAACGTGGTTTTGCAACACTAACACAAGTGCGAAAAGTGGTTTTTCCACACTAATACAAGTGCAAAAGTGGTTTCCTGCACCAACACAAGTGCGAAAAGTGGTTTTTCAACACTAACACAAGTGCGAAAAGTGGTTTTTCAACACTATCACAAGTGCAAAAAGTGTTTTTTCCACACTAATACAAGTGCAAAAGTGGTTATGCAACACAAATACAAGTGTGGAAGGGGTTATGCAACACAAACACAAGCATGGAAAGTGGTTTTGCATAACTAACACAAGTGTGGAAAGTGGTTTTTGCAACACTAACAAGTGGGGAAAGTGGTTTTGCATCACGAGCACAAGTGTTGAAAAAGGTTTTGCAACACTAATACAAGTGCAGAAAGTGGTTCTGCAACACTTGCACAAGCATGAAAAGAGGTTTTCAACACCAACAGAAGTGTGGAAAGTGGTTTTGCATAACTAACACAAGTGTGGAAAGTGGTTTTGCAACACTAACCCAAGTGCGGAAGGTGGTTTTCAATGCTAACACGAGAGCAGAAAGTGCTTTTGGACACTAACACAAGTGCCGGAAATAGTTTCCAATGCCAGCACAAGTGCGCAAAGTGGATTTTAACACTAACACAAGTGCGGAAAGTTGTTCTGCAACAATTGCACAAGCGTGAAAAGGGGTTTTCGACACCAGCACAAGTACGGAAAGTGGTTTTACAACACTGACCCAAGTGCGGAAGGTGGTTTTCAGTGCTAGTACGAGAGCAGAAAGTCGTTTTTCAACACGATGAGGAGTGCGAAAAGTGGTTTTCAACACGAGCACCATTGCGGAAAGTGGTTTTAAACACCAGCACAAGTACTGAAAGTGGTTTTGCAACACTAACCCAAGTGCAGAAGGTGGTTTTTAAATGCCAGCACGAGAGCGGAAAGTGGTTTTTTTAAACACAATGAGGAGTGTGAAAAGAGGTTTTCAACACTAACACAAGTGTGAAATGTGTTTTTCAAAACTAAGAGGAGTGCGAAAAGTGGTTTTCAACGCCAGCACAAATTGCGGAAAGTGGTTTTTCAACACTAACAGAATTGCGGAACGTGTATTCAACAGTTGCACAAAAGCGGAAAGTGTTTTTTTAACACAATGAGGAGTGTGAAAAGAGGTTTTCGACACTAACACAGGTGCGGGAAGTGGTTTTGCATCACAAGCACAAGTGTGGAAAGTGGTTTTGCAACACCAACAGAAGTGCGAAAAATGGATTTTAACACTAACAGGAGTGCGGAAAGTGGTTTTGCAACAATTATACAAGTGCGCAAAGTGGTTTTGCATCACGAGCACAAGTGTGGAAAGTGGTTTTGCAACACTAACACAAGTGCAGAACATAGTTTTGCAACACTAACAGAAGTGCGAAATGTGGATTTTAACACTAACAGGAGCGCGAAACGTGGTTTTGCAACAATTACACAAGTGCACAAAGTCGTTTTGCATTGCCAGCACAAGTGTGGAAAGTGGTTTTGCAACACTTGCACAAGCGTGAAAAGTGGTTTTCGACACTAACATAAGTGCAAAAAGTGGTTTTGCATCACTAGCACAACTGTGGAAAGTGGTTTTGCAACACTAGCACAAGCGTGAAAAGTGGTTCTGCAACACTGTCACAAGCATGAAAAGTGGTCTGCAACACTAGCACAAGCGTGAAAAGTGGTTTTCAATGCCAGCTCAAGTGCGGAAAGAGGTTTTGCAACAACCACACAAGTGCGAAAAGTGGTTTTTCAACACTAACACAAGTGCGAAAAGTGGTTTTTCAACACTAACACAAGTGCGAAAAGTGGTTTTTCAACACTAACACAAGTGCGAAAAGTGGGTTTTCAACACTATCACAAGTGCAAAAAGTGTTTTTTCCACACTAACACAAGTGCGAAAAGTGGTTTTTCAACACTAACACAAGTGCGAAAAGTGTTTTTTCCACACTAATACAAGTGCGAAAAGTGGTTTTTCAACACAAACACAAGTGCGAAAAGTGGTTTTTCAACACTAACACAAGTGCGAAAAGTGGTTTTTCAACACTAACACAAGTGCGAAAAGTGTTTTTTCCACACTAATACAAGTGCAAAAGTGGTTTCCTGCACCAACACAAGTGCGAAAAGTGGTTTTTCAACACTAACACAAGTGCGAAATGTGTTTTTTCCACCCTAATACAAGTGCGAAAAGTGGTTTTTCAACACTAACACAAGTGCTAAAAGTGGTTTCTCAACACTAACACAAGTGCGAAAAGTGGTTTTTCAACACTAACACAAGTGCGAAAAGTGTTTTTTCCACACTAATACAAGTGCAAAAGTGGTTTCCTGCACCAACACAAGTGCGAAAAGTGGTTTTTCAACACTAACACAAGTGCGAAAAGTGGTTTTTCAACACTAACACAAGTGCGAAAAGTGTTTTTTCCACACTAATACAAGTGCAAAAGTGGTTTCCTGCACCAACACAAGTGCGAAAAGTGGTTTTTCAACACTAACACAAGTGCGCAAAGTGTTTTTTCCACACTAATACAAGTGCAAAAGTGGTTTCCTGCACCAACACAAGTGCAAAAAGTGGTTTTTCAACACTAACACAAGTGTGAAAAGTGGTTTTTCAACACTAACACAAGTGCGAAAAGTGGTTTTTCAACACTATCACAAGTGCAAAACGTGTTTTTTCCACACTAATACAAGTGCAAAAGTGGTTTCCTGCACCAACACAAGTGCGAAAAGTGGTTTTTCAACACTAACACAACTGCGAAAAGTGGTTTTTCAACACTATCACAAGTGCAAAAAGTGTTTTTTCCACACTAATACAAGTGCAAAAGTGGTTTCCTGCACCAACACAAGTGCGAAAAGTGGTTTTTCAACACTAACACAAGTGCGAAAAGTGGTTTTTCAACACTAACACAAGTGCGAAAAGTGTTTTTTCCACACTAATACAAGTGCAAAAGTGGTTTCCTGCACCAACACAAGTGCGAAAAGTGGTTTTTCAACACTAACACAAGTGCGAAAAGTGTTTTTTCCACACTAATACAAGTGCAAGAGTGGTTTCCTGCACCAACACAAGTGCGAAAAGTGGTTTTTCAACACTAACACAAGTGCGAAAAGTGGTTTTGTAACACTAACACAAGTGCAAAAAGTGGTTTTCAATGCCAGCACAAGTGAGAAAAGTGGTTCTGCAACACAAGCTCTTGTCTGGAAAGTGGTTTTCAATTATTTTTTTTATTTTTTTTTTTTTTTTTTGTATACAAGATCGAGGCTCGTGAAAGAGCGAACATTAATCACACAGAAAGACAAACAGACACACAAAACAAATAACATCGGGAGTGGTAGACAAGATGGGGAGAGAGGGGGAAGGACACAAACACAACATTTGAGAGCAGGGACCGAGAGACATGGAGACATCGAGAGAACTGTGGGATGGAGAGGGCTTTGGGGGGGAGGCATGGGAAGGGGGGGGGGGGGATGGGAGAGGTATAAAACATATGGACACTGCCAAGACTTCCAGGAAAGAAGTTGGAATTTCAAACAAGGTGGATCTGGGGGGAATTAGTGGGGGTAGAAAAGATCAAGGTTTTGGATGGGGGAAGATAAGAGATGGTGGTGAACAGCTGTTTTAAAGACCTGGAGGGAGGAGTGGGATTGAAGGGAGTGAGGGAGTTTGTTCCAGAGGCGGGAGAAAAGAGGAATGAAAGAGTGAAGGTGAGCAGAGAGCCGAGATTTCGGCAGTTTAACCATCAGAGGGTTGCTGGCAGATCTTGTGCGACCTGTAGGAATATTTGGGGGACAGAGCACAGAGAGAGATGGGGGTGCAAGGCCGGAGAGGAGTCGGTAGAAGACAGAAAGACCACCTACCTGCCTGCGGTGAGTGAGTGAAAGGCCCTCAGAGATAGCTTCATCGCGGGAGATTCCAATAATTCTGAAAGCTTTGGTTTCAACAGCGTGAAGCCGAGCTAGGTGTGAGGCAGGAGCACCGGCCCATAGGGGAGAACAGTATTCCATTGAGCTGCGGATGAAAGCCTTGTATGTGGTGAGGAGCTCAGGTGTGCCGAGGAAGGACTTCGCACGACGGAGGATGCCCAGTCGGCGACTGGCTTTGGAGGCCAGCTTGGAAATGTGGTTTTCCCAAGAAAGATCATGGCAGATAGTGAGACCCAAAATCTTGAGCGACAGAACTTCTTGGAGAGGATTGTTGAGAAAGTAGATGGGAGGGTTGTCCAGTCGATCTTTTCGGAGAGACATAGTAAGAGTGTGAGATTTGTCAGGATTGAAAGACATGTTCCACTTGTTTGACCAGTCTGTGATTTTGTCCAGGTCTTCAGAGAGTGACGAGGCAGCAGACTGCCGATCTGAGGGAAGAGGAATGGAGCGGCAGAGAGTGGAGTCATCAGCAAAGAGATAGAGAGGATTTTCGAGAGAGTCACAGAGATCATTGATGAAGACCAGAAAAAGCACGGGGTCCAGAACACTGCCTTGGGGAACTCCAGCCTGAACAGGAAGAGGAGATGAGAGAAACCCATTCAGGGCCACACGTTGACGACGACTAGAGAGGAAGTCCGCCAGCCATGCGTGGAGATTTCCATGGATACCAAAGGAGGAGAGTTTGGTGAGCAGAGCGGGGTGCCAGACCGTGTCGAAGGCACGTGATATGTCGAGGGAGACAGCTCTAATTTCCTGTTTGGCATTGAGGACCTCCATCCATTGTTGGGACAGCAGAAGCAGCATGTCCAGAGTAGAATGACCTGGTCTGAAACCAAATTGATGATCAGAGATCAAGCCATTGGAGAAGAGGAAAGATTTCATATCCAAAGCAATGATGGATTCCATGACTTTGCTGATAATTGGGAGAAGGCTGATTGGTCTGTAGTTGCTAGGATCTGTTTTTGCACCTTTTTTGTGCAAAGCGGTGATGTTGGCTGATTTCCAAGCAAATGGCAGTTGACCTTGAGCAAAAGAGAGGGTGAAGAGAACAGAGAGAGGGTGAGATAGAGCAGCAGAGCAGGATTTTAGGACCCGTGGGCTGATGCCGTCGGGTCCAGTTGCAGAATCAGAGTCGAGGGTTGACAGAAACTTTTCCACCTTGTCAGGAGGAAAGGACACGGAGTCCAGGAGCAGCAGGGTACGACTGGGTATGGTGGGTACAGAGAGGGATGGGTTTGGGACACAAGATTTAGAGGCAAACACAGAGTTGAGGCATTCAGCTTTTTCACGTGCGGAGTCAGCTGTGTAGCCATTTGAGGTAAGGGAGGGGATGGAGGGGGAACAAACACCAGAAACGGATTTGACCAGACGCCACCAGGATTTGGAAGAGGGAGACAGATAAGAGAGTTCGGTCTTGAGAACGGAGAGATATTGTTTCCTGGCTCTCCTGAGGGTGGACACACACTTGTTTCGGGCTTTGTGAAAGGAAATGAGATTTCCTTCCGTTGGATTTGCTTTCCAGGAGACGAAGGCAAGTTGTTTCTGGGCAACAGCCTCACCACAAGATTCCGTGTACCATGGACGGGAGGAAGGGTATGACAACTGAAGACGAGATGGGATAAATCTGTGCATGAGAGAGAGCAATTTACTTTGGAAGAATTCCCAGGATGAGTTGATGTCAGAGGGGGTAGAGATGGGAGACCAGTCCAGATGATTGATGGCTGCTTGAAGACCATGCCAGTTGGCCTGAGTGAAATGCCAGACTCGTCGACGCTGAGCAGGCTCCCTGAGGATGGTCAGAGAGATGTCCACTTTAACAAGGACATGATCAGATGATCCGATCGGAGCAGAAGAAGAGCAGCAGACATTTTCAGGGAAGTTAGTCATAACCAAGTCCAGAAGAGAAGATGTTCCGTTGACTGAGATCCGGGTCGGGAAATTGACAGATTGTGTCAGTCCCAGTGAGTCGCAGAAGTCCTTTGCTGAGGAGCCATGGCTGGTGAGAGAGGTACCCACACCCAGCCAACTGGCATGATGACAGTTGAAATCACCACATATGAGGAAGAGAGAGTTGGGATGAGTAGATAGAAGTTGGTCCATATCATCAGACAGCGAGATGTAGATGGAGTCATCACTGTTTGGTGGACGGTACAACACACATATGAACAAGAGGTGGGAGCGAAGGGGAAGCCGTAGCCAGAGGTATTCCTGGGGGTGAGGTGGAGAGAGTGCAGTGCAGGGCGAGTGAGGAAGAGAGTTTTTGATAAAGATAGCAACCCCGCCTCCAGGACGAGGCTCAGGTCTATCATACCGGAGGAGGGAGTAGCCCGGGAGAGATACTATGGAATCAGAGACATCATAAAGGAGGAAAGTTTCTGTTAAGCAGATCACGTCTGGTTTGACAGAAGCAACCTGTATGGAGAGATCAGTTAAGTTTGAACGAAGGCCCCGGATGTTTGAGGTCCATACCGTTAATGAAGAGGAAGGGGGAGCATCAGATCCAGAACAGGGGGGAGGAGGGGTAGGGTAAGATGTGGAAGAGGTGGAAGAGGTAGGGAGAGCTGTTGAAGGTGTGTCAGAGATTTCAGAATAGCTCGGAGAAAGGGAAGGATGGGGCGGACAAAAGGTTTGATGGTGATTGGGTGAGCCACAATGAGGTGTTATTTGAGGAGGGGGAAGAGCGAGGCAGAAGGTTGGGGGAGATGGAGGTGAGAGTTTGAAGGGGGAAGAAGCGGGGAGGACGCTTTGAGGAGGGGGAGTGAGAGGGGGGAAATTGAGAAGCAATGAGGGTGGTGAGATTTGAAGGGGAGGGGTGAGGGGGGAGTTTGGGAGGGAAGGGACAAGGGGAGGGATTTGAAAGGGATGGGATATGGGGGAGATTTGGAGGGGAGGGGTGAGGCAGGAGTCTAGGAGGGGAGGGGCGAGGGGGCGTCTTGGCGGGGAGGGGTGAGGGGGTAGTTTAGGAGGGAGGGGGCAAGGGGGGAGATTTGAAAGGGATGGGTGATGGGGAAGATTTGGAGGGGAGGGGTGATGGGGAAGATTTGGAGGGGAGGGGTTATGGGGAAGATTTGGAGGGGAGGGGTGAGATTGGATTTTTGAAAGTGTACGATTTATGGGAAACGAACATTTATTGCAAAATGAGTTTCTTGTGACCTTCGAGTTAAAAATACGTTTAAGGACGCTGGATGGAGGATGGAGTGCAGGAGAGTTTAGGGAATGTAGAAAAAAGGCACTATAGGAGATGGATATTTTTTTGGGGATGAATTGATTTGGTGAGCAAGTCGAAAGCAGCCTTTTAAAGAAGAAGAAGAAAAAGGTGTTATAAAATATGACGGAATACATAACTTGAGGGGAAAGTGTAAACATTGAAGGTTAATGAGTGAAAACTATCTGGGGAAATGGGGGAGAAACACGTGGTTGAAGAACGAACGAACGAATAAGAATGAATAAACGAATGAGAACAGATAAGGAAATCTTTTCTTTTTTTTTTTTGAGTTGAGATTTACACAAGGAAGTAGGCTATGGGTGAAAAGTCTGGGAATACAGAGAACGAAAGTTATTGGATCACAAACGACGGACCACTGAGAAAAACAAAGCCTCAAGGTTGTACAGTGCACACTGTACAAGGCCTCAAGACACGACACGAATTAACACGATTTTCAATACAGGTATGAAAGATTTGCACCGAAAAATCTTCGTCGGGACACAATATACGTACAACACCATAAATAAATACAGTTTTAACGAAAATACAAATGGGAACAATCACTTAACTTCGATTTCAAATCGTTCGCGACGCGGCAAAGGCCTTGCTCGCGACACGGCAAACAGACGATCAATTTATGAAAGATAAACACCGAGAAACAACCAAAGTTGCACACAATAACTTCACACACCGAAAGATAAATACAGTTTCGACAAAATACAATTGTGAACAGACTTACTTCGAAAAACGTGGAGACCGTGTGGAGCTTCGAAAATCCCTCCCACCGTCTCCGAGATCTCACGAGATCTTTGATGGTGGTGAACAGCTGTTTTGAAGACCTGGAGGGAGGAGTGTGATTGAAGTGAGTGTGGGAGTTTGTTCCAGAGGCGGGAGAAAAGAGGAATGAAAGAGTGAAGGTGAGCAGAGAGCCGAGATTTCGGCAGTTTAACCATCAGAGGGTGGCTGGCAGATCTTGTGCGACCTGTAGGAATATTTGGGGGACAGAGCACAGAGAGAGCTGGGGGAGCAAGGCCGGAGAGGAGTCGGTAGAAGACAGAAAGACCACCTACCTGCCTGCGGTGAGTGAGTGAAAGGCCCTCAGAGATAGCTTCATCGCGGGAGATTCTAATGATTCTGAAAGCTTTGGATTCAACAGCGTGAAGCCGAGCCAGGTGTGAGGCAGGAGCACCAGCCCATAGGGGAGAACAGTATTCCATTGAGCTGCGGATGAAAGCCTTGTATGTGGTGAGGAGCTCAGGTGTGCCTAGGAAGGACTTCGCACGACGGAGGATGCCCAGTCGGCGACTGGCTTTGGAGGCCAGCTTGGAAATGTGGTTTTCCCAAGAAAGATCATGGCAGATGGTGAGACCCAAAAGCTTGAGCGACAGAACTTCTTGGAGAGGATTGTTGAGAAAGTAGATGGGAGGGTTGTCCAGTCGATCTTTTCGGAGAGACATAGTAAGAGTGTGAGATTTGTCAGGATTGAAAGACATGTTCCACATGTTTGACCAGTCTGTGATTTTGTCCAGGTCTGCAGAGAGTGAGGAGGCTGCAGACTGCCGATCTGAGGGAAGAGGAATGGAGCGGCAGAGAGTGGAGTCATCAGCAAAGAGATACAGAGGATTTTCCAGAGAGTCGGAGAGATCATTGATAAAGACCAGAAAAAGCACAGGGCCCAGCACACTGCCTTGGGGAACTCCAGCCTGAACGGGAAGGGGAGATGAGAGAAATCCATTCAGGGCCACACGTTGACTACGACCAGAGAGGAAGTCCGCAAGCCATGCATGGAGATTTCCATGGATCCCATAGGAGGAGAGTTTGGTGAGCAGAACTGGGTGCCAGACCGTATCGAAGGCACGTGATATGTCAAGGGAGACAGCTCTGATTTCCTGTTTGGCATTGAGGACCTCCATCCATTGTTGAGACAGCAGAAGCAGCATGTCCAGAGTAGAGTGACCTGGTCTGAAACCAAATTGATGATCAGAGATCAAGCCATTGGAGAAGAGGAAAGATTTCATATCCGAAGCAATGATGGATTCCATGACTTTGCTGATAATTGGGAGCAGGCTGATTGGTCTGTAGTTGCAAGGATCTGTTTTTGCACCTTTTTTGTGTAAAGCGGTAATGTTTGCTGATTTCCAGGATTCTGGCAGATGACCTTGAGCAAAAGATAGGGTGAAAAGAACAGAGAGAGGGTGAGATAGAGCGGCAGAGCACGATTTTAGGACCCGTGGGCTGATGCCATCTGGTCCAGTTGCAGAATCAGAGTCGAGGTTTGACAAAAACTCCTCCACCTTGTCAGGAGAGAAGGTCACAGAGTCCAGGAGCAGTTTGGTTCGACTGGGAAAGGTGGGAACAGAGAGAGATGGGTTTGGGACTAAGGATTTTGAGACAAACACAGAGTTGAGGCATTCGGCTTTGTCACGTGCGATGTCAACTGTGTGGCCATTTGAGGTAAGGGAGGGGATGGAGGGGGAACAAACACCAGAAACGGATTTGACCAGACGCCACCAGGATTTGGAGGAAGGAGACAGGTTTGAGAGTTCATTCTTGAGTGAGGAGAGATAGTGCTTCCTGGCACTCCTGAGGGTAGACACACACTTGTTCCGAGCTTGGTGGAAGGAACTGAGATTTCCTTCAGTTGGATTAGCCTTCCAAGAGGCAAAGGCAAGTTGTTTCAGGGCAACTGCCTCACCACAAGATTCAGTGTACCATGGATGGGAGGAAGGGTAAGACAACTGAAGGCGAGATGGGATAAATTTGTGCATGAGAGAGATCAGTTTGCTTTCGAAGAATTCCCAGGAAGAATTGATGTCAGAGGCAGTGGAGATGCAAGACCAATCCAGACGATTGATGGCTGCTTGAAGACCGTCCCAGTCGGCCTGAGTGAAATGCCAGACTCGTCGATGCTGAGGAGGCTCTCTGAGAATGGCCAGAGAATTGTCCACTTTGACAAGCACATGATCAGAAGAACCGATTGGAGCAGAAGAAGAGCAGCAGACATTAGCAGGGAAGTTAGTCATAACCAAGTCTAGAAGAGAAGATACTCCATTGGCTGAGATCCGGGTCGGGAAATTGACAGATTGTGTCAATCCCAGTGAGTCACAGAAGTCCTTTGCTGAGGTGCCATGACTGGTGAGAGAGGAACCCACACCCAACCAGGTGGCATGATGACAATTGAAGTCACCACATATGAGGAAGAGAGAGTTGGGATGAGTGGATAGAAGTTGGTCCATGTTGTCAGACAGTGAAATGTAGATGGAGTCATCACTGTTTGGGGGACGGTACAGAACACATATGAACAAAAGGTGGGAGCGGAGAGGAAGCCGTAGCCAGAGGTACTCCTGGGGGTGAGGAGGAGAGAGGGCAGTGCAAGGAGAGTGAGGAAGAGAGTTTTTGATAAAGATAGCCACCCCACCACCAGGCCGAGGCTCAGGTCTATCATACCGGAGGAGGGAGTAACCAGGAAGAGATATTAAGGAATCAGAGACATCTTGAAGGAGGAAAGTCTCTGTCAAGCAGATCAAGTCTGGATTGTCAGAAGCAACCTGTATGGAGAGATCAGTCAGGTTTGAGCGAAGGCCCCAGATGTTTGAGGTCCATACCGTTAATGAAGGGAGAGGGGGAGCATCGGGTACAGGACAGGGGAGGGGAGGAGTAGGGTAAGATGAAGGATGAGAGGGGGAGGTAGGGAGAGCAGTTGTTAGTGTGTCAGCGATTGCAGAAGAGTTCCAAGAAAGGGAAGGATGAGGAGGATGAAAGGTTTGAAGGTGAAGGGATGAGGCACAGAGAGGGGTTGTTTGAGGGGGGGGCAGAGGAAAGAAGAAGGTTGGGGGGGTGGAGGTATGAGATAGAAGGGAGACGAAGTGGGGAGGAGGCAGCTTTGAGGAGGAGGGGGGAGGAGGGAGAATTGGAGAGGAATGGTATGGGGGGAGATTTGAATGGGAGGGGTTGGGGGGGAGTTTTGAAGGGGAGGAGTGAGGGGGGAGTTTAGGAGGGGAAGGGCAAGGGGGGAGTTCAGGAGTGGAAGGGCAAGGGGGGAGTTCAGGAGTGGAGGGGTAGGGGGGAGTTTAAGAGTGGCAGGGCAAGGGGGGAGTTTAGGAGTGTAGGTGCAAGGGGAGGGATTTGGATGGGAGGGGCAAGAGGGGAGTTTAGAAAGTGGATGATTAATGAAAGACGAACATTGAAAACAAATTGGGTTTGTTGTGATTTTCAAGTTAGCAATCCGGTTCAGAATGATGGAGGAGGGATGGAATGAATGTGAATTTAGACCATGTGGTGAGGGAGACGTATAAGATATTGAATTTCTTTTTTTTGAGGTGGAATGAGTTGGAGAGGAAATTGAGAAAAGCCTTTTAAATAGGAAGAAAAACAGCGTGTTGTAAAATACCACTGAGTAAAACACTGAAGGGGAAAGGTTATACATATTTAAATAATATTTAAACAGAACCGTGAACAATCTTATGTGCACAAAAATACCAACGGGGGGAGAGCCGAGAGGGACCACCACGAGTCACGTGAAGGGCAAACGGTGGATGGCAAGGAGTTAATGGGGGCGGGGCGAACAGCACACCTGGACAGAAAATACAGGATGAGTCAACAGTACACGTGGAGAAAGGAAAATAAATGTTTTTGGTTTTTTTTTTGTTTGTTTGGTTTTTGGGGGTGGGGGGGGGGGGAGGTGAGGATTTAGAACGTTTGACAGAGTATTATGTTCGGGGTAGAAGGGAAAAAAACTAAGAGCCAAGCAAAACACGATTAAGATAACAAACACCGACGGGGGTACAACTACAAGGCCGCACACGAGGAGCAGAACACGATTAAATAATTACAAGTTACAGGAAATTCAAACCAAAAGTAACTATAATCAAAACAATAACGCATGGACGATAAAATAACGAGTTGAAATTTGACAATCTATCTGGGGAAATGGGGGAGAAACACGTGGTCGAAGTACGAACGAACGAACGAATAAGAATGAATAAACGAATGAGAACAGAGAAGGAAATGTTTTTTTTTTGGATTTTTTTGAGTTGTGATTTACACAAGGAAGAGGGCTATGGGGTGAAAAGATTGGGAAAACAGAGAACGAAAGTTATTGGATCACAAAAACACGGACCGCTGAGAGAAAAACAAAGCCTCAAGGTTGTACAGTGTTCACTGTACAACTACAAGGCCTCAAAACACGACCCGAATTAACACGATTTTCAATACAGGTATGAAAGATTTGCACCGAAAATCTTCGTCGGGAGACAATATATACACCATAAAAGAAATAGTTATAACGAAAATACAAATGGGAACAATTACTTAACTTCGATTTCGATGGATAGCATGGAGAGCTGAGAATAAACGAACCCTCGCCAGCAAGACCGGAAACGGAAGTGATGCCAGCACAAGTGCGAAAAGTGGTTTTGCAACAGCAACACAAGTGAGACAAATGGTTTTGCAACACTAACACAAGTGCGAAAAGTGGTTTTGCAACACAAACACAAGTGTAAAAGTGGTTTTCAATGCCAGCACAAGTGCGAAAAGTGGTTTTGCAACAGCAACACAAGTGAGACAAATGGTTTTGCAACACTAACACAAGTGCGAAAAGTGGTTTTGCAACACAAACACAAGTGTAAAAGTGGTTTTCAACACTATCACAAGTGCAAAAAGTGTTTTTTCCACACTAATACAAGTGCAAAAGTGGTTATGCAACACAAACACAAGTGTGGAAGGGGTTATGCAACACAAACACAAGCATGGAAACTGGTTTTGCATAACTAACACAAGTGTGGAAAGTGGTTTTTGCAACACTACCAAGTGGGGAAAGTGGTTTTGCATCACGAGCACAAGTGTTGAAAAAGGTTTTGCAACACTAATACAAGTGCAGAAAGTGGTTCTGCAACACTTGCACAAGCGTGAAAAGCGGTTTTCAACACCAACAGAAGTGTGGAAAGTGGTTTTGCATAACTAACACAAGTGTGGAAAGTGGTTTTGCAACACTAACCCAAGTGCGGAAGGTGGTTTTCAATGCTAGCACGAGAGCAGAAAGTGCTTTTGGACACTAACACAAGTGCCGGAAATAGTTTCCAATGCCAGCACAAGTGCGCAAAGTGGATTTTAACACTAACACAAGTGCGGAAAGTTGTTCTGCAACAATTGCACAAGCGTGAAAAGGGGTTTTCGACACCAGCACAAGTACGGAAAGTGGTTTTACAACACTAACCCAAGTGCGGAAGGTGGTTTTCAGTGCTAGTACGAGAGCAGAAAGTGGTTTTTCAACACGATGAGGAGTGCGAAAAGTGGTTTTCAACACGAGCACCATTGCGGAAAGTGGTTTTAAACACCAGCACAAGTACTGAAAGTGGTTTTGCAACACTAACCCAAGTGCAGAAGGTGGTTTTCAATGCCAGCACGAGAGCGGAAAGTGGTTTTTTTAAACACAATGAGGAGTGTGAAAAGAGGTTTTCAACACTAACACAAGTGTGAAATGTGTTTTTCAAAACTAAGAGGAGTGCGAAAAGTGGTTTTCAACACCAGCACAAATTGCGGAAAGTGGTTTTTCAACACTAACAGAATTGCGGAACGTGTATTCAACAGTTGCACAAAAGCGGAAAGTGTTTTTTTAACACAATGAGGAGTGTGAAAAGAGGTTTTCGACACTAACACAAGTGCGGGAAGTGGTTTTGCATCACAAGCACAAGTGTGGTAAGTGGTTTTGCAACACCAACAGAAGTGCGAAAAATGGATTTTAACACTAACAGGAGTGCGGAAAGTGGTTTTGCAACAATTATACAAGTGCGCAATGTGGTTTTGCATCACGAGCACAAGTGTGGAAAGTGGTTTTGCAACACTAACACAAGTGCAGAACATAGTTTTGCAACACTAACAGAAGTGCGAAATGTGGATTTCAACACTAACAGGAGCGCGAAACGTGGTTTTGCAACAATTACACAAGTGCACAAAGTCGTTTTGCATTGCCAGCACAAGTGTGGAAAGTGGTTATGCAACACAAACACAAGGGTGGAAAGTGATCGTGCAACACAAACACAACTGTGGAAAGTGGTTTTGCAACACTTGCACAAGCGTGAAAAGTGGTTTTCGACACTAACATAAGTGCAAAAAGTGGTTTTGCATCACTAGCACAAGTGTGTAAAGTGCTTTGCAACACTAGCACAAGCGTGAAAAGTGGTTTTGCATCACTAGCACAAGTGTGTAAAGTGCTTTGCAACACTAGCACAAGCATGAAAAGTGGTCTGCAACACTAGCACAAGCGTGAAAAGTGGTTTTCAATGCCAGCACAAGTGCGGAAAGAGGTTTTGCAACAACCACACAAGTGCGAAAAGTGGTTTTTCAACACTAACACAAGTGCGAAAAGTGGTTTTTCAACACTAACACAAGTGCGAAAAGTGGTTTTTCAACACTAACACAAGTGCGAAAAGTGGTTTTTCAACACTAACACAAGTGCGAAAAGTGGGTTTTCAACACTATCACAAGTGCGAAAAGTGTTTTTTCCACACTAATACAAGTGCGAAAAGTGGTTTTTCAACACAAACACAAGTGCGAAAAGTAGTTTTTCAACACTAACACAAGTGCGAAAAGTGTTTTTTCCACACTAACACAAGTGCGAAAAGTGGTTTTTCAACACTAACACAAGTGCGAAAAGTGTTTTTTCCACACTAATACAAGTGCGAAAAGTGGTTTTTCAACACAAACACAAGTGCGAAAAGTAGTTTTTCAACACTAACACAAGTGCGAAAAGTGGTTTTTCAACACTAACACAAGTGCGAAAAGTGTTTTTTCCACACTAATACAAGTGCAAAAGTGGTTTCCTGCACCAACAAGTGCGAAAAGTGGTTTTTCAACACTAACACAAGTGCGAAAAGTGTTTTTTCCACCCTAATACAAGTGCGAAAAGTGGTTTTTCAACACTAACACAAGTGCGAAAAGTGGTTTTTCAACACTATCACAAGTGCAAAAAGTGTTTTTTCCACACTAATACAAGTGCAAAAGTGGTTTCCTGCACCAAAACAAGTGCGAAAAGTGGCTTTTCAACACTAACACAAGTGCGAAAAGTGGTTTTTCAACACTAACACAAGTGCGAAAAGTGGTTTTTCAACACTAACATAAGTGCGAAAAGTGTTTTTTCCACACTAATACAAGTGCAAAAGTGGTTTCCTGCACCAACACAAGTGCGAAAAGTGGTTTTTCAACACTAACACAAGTGCGCAAAGTGTTTTTTCCACACTAATACAAGTGCAAAAGTGGTTTCCTGCACCAACACAAGTGCAAAAAGTGGTTTTTCAACACTAACACAAGTGTGAAAAGTGGTTTTTCAACACTAACACAAGTGCGAAAAGTGGTTTTTCAACACTATCACAAGTGCAAAACGTGTTTTTTCCACACTAATACAAGTGCAAAAGTGGTTTCCTGCACCAACACAAGTGCAAAAAGTGGTTTTTCAACACTAACACAACTGCGAAAAGTGGTTTTTCAACACTATCACAAGTGCGAAAAGTGTTTTTTCCACACTAATACAAGTGCAAAAGTGGTTTCCTGCACCAACACAACTGCGAAAAGTGGTTTTTCAACACTAACACAAGTGCGAAAAGTGTTTTTTCCACACTAATACAAGTGCAAGAGTGGTTTCCTGCACCAACACAAGTGCGAAAAGTGGTTTTTCAACACTAACACAAGTGCGAAAAGTGGTTTTTCAACACTAACACAAGTGCGAAAAGTGTTTTTTCCACACTAATACAAGTGCAAGAGCGGTTTCCTGCACCAACACAAGTGCGAAAAGTGGTTTTTCAACACTAACACAAGTGCGAAAAGTGGTTTTTCAACACTATCACAAGTGCAAAAAGTGTTTTTTCCACACTAATACAAGTGCAAAAGTGGTTTCCTGCACCAACACAAGTGCGAAAATTGGTTTTTCAACACCAACACAAGTACGAAATTGGTTTTTCAACACTAACACAAGTGCAGAAAGTGGTTTTCAATGCCAGCACAAGTGCAGAAAGTGGTTTAGCAATACTAGCACATGTGTGAAAAGTGGTTTTCAATGCCAGCACAAGTGTGGAAAGTGGTTTTGCAACAGCAACACAAGTGAGACAAATGGTTTTGCAACACTAACACAAGTGTGAAAAGTAGTTTTGAGCACTAACAGGAGCGTAAAAAGTGGTTTTCAACACTAGCAGATGTGCAAAAAGTGGTTTTCAACACCAGCACAAGTGCAGAAAGTGGTTTTGCAATACTAGCACATGTGTGAAAAGTGGTTTTCAATGCCAGCACAAGTGTGGAAAGTGGTTTTGCAACACTAACACAAGTGCAAAAAGTGGTTTTCAATGCCAGCACAAGTGAGAAAAGTGGTTCTGCAACACAAGCTCTAGTCTGGAAAGTGGTTTTCAATGCCAGCACATGTGTGAAAAGTGGTTTTGCAACAGCAACGCAAGTGAGACAAATGGTTTTGCAACACTTACACAAGTGCGAAAAGTGGTTTTGCAACAAAAACACAAGTGTAAAAGTGGTTTTGCAACACTAACCCAATTGCGATTTGTGGTTTTCAACACTGGTGCAAGTGTGAAAAGTGGTTTTGCAACACGAACACAAGTGAGACAAATGGTTTTGCAACACTAACACAAGTGCAGAAAGTGGTTTTCAATGCCAGCACAAGTGCAGAAAGTGGTTTTGCAATACTAGCACATGTGTGAAAAGTGGTTTTCAATGCCAGCACAAGTGTGGAAAGTGGTTTTGTAACACTAACACAAGTGCAAAAAGTGGTTTTCAATGCCAGCACAAGTGAGAAAAGTGGTTCTGCAACACAAGCTCTTGTCTGGAAAGTGGTTTTCAATGCCAGCACAAGTGCGAAAAGTGGTTTTGCAACAGCAACACAAGTGAGACAAATGGTTTTGCAACACTAACACAAGTGCGAAAAGTGGTTTTGCAACACAAACACAAGTGTAAAAGTGGTTTTCAACGCAAGCACAAGTGCAGAAAGTGGTTTTCCAATACTAGCACATGTGTGAAAAGTGGTTTTCAATGCCAGCAGATGTGCAAAAGGGTGGAAAGTGGTTTTGCAACAGCAATACAAGTGCAAAAAGTGGTTTTCAATACCAGCACAAGTGCAGAAAGTGGTTTTGCAATACTAGCACATGTGTGAAAAGTGGTTTTCAATGCCAGCACAAGTGTGGAAAGTGGTTTTGCAACACTAACACAAGTGCAAAAAGTGGTTTTCAATGCCAGCACAAGTGCGAAAAGTGGTTTTGCAACACTAGCAGAAGTGCGAAAAGTGGATTTCAACACTAACAGGAGCGCGAAACGTGGTTTTGCAACAATTACACAAGTGCGCAAACTGGTTTTGCATTGCGAGCACAACTGTGGAAAGTGGATATGCAACACAAACAAGCGTGGAAAGTGGTTTTGCATCACTAACACAAGTGTGGAAAGTGGTTTTGCAACACTAACACAAGTGGGGAAAGTGGTTTTGCATCACGAGCACAAGTGTGGAAAGTGGTTTTGCATCACGAGCACAAGTGGTGGAAGTGGTTTTGCAAAACTAACAGAAATGCGAAATGTGGATTTCAAAACTAACAGGAGCGCGAAACGTGGTTTTGCAACAATTGCACAAGTGAGCAAAGTGGTTTTGCATTGCCAGCACAAGTGTGGAAAGTGGTTCGGCAACACAAACACAAGCGTGGAAAGTGGTTTTACATCACTAACACAAGTGTGGAAAGTGGTTATGCAACACCAACACAAGTGTGGAAAGTGGTTATGCAACACAAACACAAGTGTGGAGAGTGGTTTTCCATCAATAACACAAGTGTGGAAAGTGTTTATGCAACACAAACACAAGTGTGGAAAGTGGTTATGCAACACAAACACAAGCGTGGAAAGTGGTTTTGCATAACTAACACAAGTGTGGAAAGTGGTTTTGCAACATTAACAATTGGGGAAAGTGGTTTTGCATCACCAGCACAAGTGGGCAAAGTGGTTTTGCGACACTAATACAAGTGCAGAAAGTGGTTATACAACACAAACACAAGCGTGAAAAGTGGTTTTCAACACTAGCACAAGCGTGAAAAGTGGTTCTGCAACACCAACACAAGTGGGGAAAGTTGTTTTGCATCACGAGCACAAGTGTGGAAAATGGTTTTACATCACTCGCACAAGTGTGGAAAGTGGTTTTGCATCACTAGCACAAGTGGGCAAAGTGGTTTTGCAACACTAACACAAGTGGGGAAAGTGGTTTTGCAACACTAACAGAAGTGCGAAATGTATATTTCAACACTAACAGGAGCGCGAAACGTGGTTTTGCAACTATTACACAAGTGCGCAAAGTGGTTTTGCATTGCCAGCACAAGTGTGGAAAGTGGTTCAGCAACACAAACACAAGCCTGGAAAGTGGTTTTACATCACTAACACAAGTGTGGAAAGTGGTTATGCAACACCAACACAAGTGTGGAAAGTGGTTATGCAACACAAACACAAGCATGGAAAGTGGTTTTCCATCACTAACACAAGTGTGGAAAGTGGTTATGCAACACAAACACAAGTGTGGAAAGTGGTTATGCAACACAAACACAAGTGTGGAAAGTGGTTTTGCATAACTAACACAAGTGTGGAAAGTGGTTTTGCAACACTAACAAGCGTGTAAAATGGTTTTCGACACTAACAAAAGTGCGAAAAGTGGTTTTGCATCACGAGCACAAGTGTGTAAAGTGGTTTTGCAACACCAACAAAAGTGTGGAAAGTGGTTTTGCATCACTAGCACAAGTGTGGAAATTGGTTTTGCAACACTAACATAAGTGCAAAAAGTGGATTTTAACACTAACAGGTGTGCGCAAAGTGGTTTTGCAACAATTATACAAGTGCGCAAAGTGGTTTTGCATCACAAGCACAAGTGTGGAAAGTCGTTATGCAACACCAACAGAAGTGTGGAAAGTGGTTTTGCATCAAGAGCACAAGTGTGGAAAGTGGTTTTCATCACAAGCACAAATGGGGAAAGTGGTTTTGCAACACTAACACAAGTGGGGAACGTGGTTTTGCAACACTAACAGAAGTGCGAAATGTGGATTTCAACACTCACAGGAGCGGGAAACGTGGTTTTGCAACAATTACACAAGTGCGCAAAGTGGTTTTGCATTGCCAGCACAAGTGTGGAAAGTGGTTATGCAACACAAACACAAGCATGGAACGTGGTTTTGCAACACTAACACAAGTGCGAAAAGTGGTTTTTCCACACTAATACAAGTGCAAAAGTGGTTTCCTGCACCAACACAAGTGCGAAAAGTGGTTTTTCAACACTAACACAAGTGCGAAAAGTGGTTTTTCAACACTAACACAAGTGCGAAAAGTGGTTTTTCAACACTAACACAAGTGCGAAAAGTGGTTTTTCCACACTAATACAAGTGCAAAAGTGGTTTCCTGCACCAACACAAGTGCGAAAAGTGGTTTTTCAACACTAACACAAGTGCGAAAAGTGGTTTTTCAACACTATCACAAGTGCAAAAATTGTTTTTTCAACACTAATACAAGTGCAAAAGTGGTTTCCTGCACCAACACAAGTGCGAAAAGTGGTTTTTCAACACTAACACAAGTGCGAAAAGTGGTTTTTCAACACTAACACAAGTGCGAAAAGTGGTTTTTCAACACTAACACAAGTGCGAAAAGTGGTTTTTCAACACTATCACAAGTGCAAAAAGTGTTTTTTCCACACTAATACAAGTGCAAAAGTGGTTTCCTGCACCAACACAAGTGCGAAAAGTGTTTTTTCAACACTAACACAAGTGCGAAAAGTGGTTTTTAAACATTAACACAAGGGCGAAAAGTGTTTTTTCCACACTAATACAAGTGCAAAAGTGGTTTCCTGCACCAACACAAGTGCGAAAAGTGGTTTTTCAACACTAACACAAGTGCGAAAAGTGGTTTTTCCACACTAATACAAGTGCAAAAGTGGTTTCCTGCACCAACACAAGTGCGAAAAGTGGTTTTTCAACACTAACACACGTGCGAAAAGTGGTTTTTCAACACTAACACAAGTGCGAAAAGTGGTTTTTCAACACTAACACAAGTGCGAAAAGTGGTTTTTCCACACTAACACAAGTGCAAAAAGTGGTTTCCTGCACCAACACAAGTGCGAAAAGTGGTTTTTCAACACTAACACAAGTGCGAAAAGTGGTTTTTCAACACTATCAAAAGTGCAAAAAGTGTGTTTTCCACACTAATACAAGTGCAAAAGTGGTTTCCTGCACCAACACAAGTGCGAAAAGTGGTTTTTCAACACGAACACAAGTGCGAAAAGTGGTTTTTCAACACTAACACAAGTGCGAAAAGTGGTTTTTCAACACTAACACAAGTGCGAAAAGTGGTTTTTCAACACTATCAGAAGTGCGAAAAGTGGTTTTTCCACACTAATACAAGTGCAAAAGTGGTTTCCTGCACCAACACAAGTGCGAAAAGTGGTTTTTCAACACTAACACAAGTGCGAAATGTGGTTTTTCAACACTAACACAAGTGCGAAAAGTGGTTTTTCAACACTATCACGAGTGCAAAAAGTGTTTTTTCCACACTAATACAAGTGCAAATGTGGTTTCCTGCACCAACACAAGTGCGAAAAGTGGTTTTTCAACACTAACACAAGTGCGAAAAGTGGTTTTTAAACACTAACACAAGTGCGAAAAGTGTTTTTCCACACTAATACAAGCGCAAAAGTGGTTTCCTGCACCAACACAAGTGCGAAAAGTGGTTTTTCAACACTAACACACGTGCGAAAAGTGGTTTTTCAACACTAACACAAGTGCGAAAAGTGGTTTTTCAACACTATCACAAGTGCAAAAAGTGTGTTTTCCACACTAATACAAGTGCAAAAGTGGTTTCCTGCACCAACACAAGTGCGAAAAGTGGGTTTTCAACACTAGCACAAGTGCGAAAAGTGTTTTTTCCACACTAATACAAGTGCAAAAGTGGTTTCCTGCACCAACACAAGTGCGAAAAGTGGCTTTTCAACACTAACACAAGTGCGAAAAGTGGTTTTTCAACACTAACACAAGTGCGAAAAGTGTTTTTTCCACACTAATACAAGTGCAAAAGTGGTTTCCTGCACCAACACAAGTGCGAAAAGTGGTTTTTCAACACTAACACAAGTGCGAAAAGTGGTTTTTCAACACTAACACAAGTGCGAAAAGTGGTTTTTCCACACTAATACAAGTGCAAAAGTGGTTTCCTGCACCAACACAAGTGCGAAAAGTGGTTTTTCAACACTATCAAAAGTGCAAAAAGTGTGTTTTCCACACTAATACAAGTGCAAAAGTGGTTTCCTGCACCAACACAAGTGCGAAAAGTGGTTTTTCAACACGAACACAAGTGCGAAAAGTGGTTTTTCAACACTAACACAAGTGCGAAAAGTGGTTTTTCAACACTATCACGAGTGCAAAAAGTGTTTTTTCCACACTAATACAAGTGCAAAAGTGGTTTCCTGCACCAACACAAGTGCGAAAAGTGGTTTTTCAACACTAACACAAGTGCGAAAAGTGTTTTTTAAACACTAACACAAGTGCGAAAAGTGTTTTTTCCACACTAATACAAGTGCAAAAGTGGTTTCCTGCACCAACACAAGTGCGAAAAGTGGTTTTTCAACACTAACACACGTGCGAAAAGTGGTTTTTCAACACTAACACAAGTGCGAAAAGTGGTTTTTCAACACTATCACAAGTGCAAAAAGTGTGTTTTCCACACTAATACAAGTGCAAAAGTGGTTTCCTGCAACAACACAAGTGCGAAAAGTGGTTTTTCAACACTAACACAAGTGCGAAAAGTGGTTTTTCAACACTAACACAAGTGCGAAAAGTGGTTTTTCAACACTAACACAAGTGCGAAAAGTGTTTTTTCCACACTAATACAAGTGAAAAAGTGCTTTACTGCACCAACACAAGTGTGAAAAGTGGTTTTTCAACACTATCTCAAGTGCAAAAAGTGTTTTTTCCACACTAATACAAGTGCAAAAGTGGTTTCCTACACCAACACAAGTGCGAAAAGTGGTTTTTCAACACTAGTACAAGTGCGAAAAGTGTTTTTTCCACACTAATACAAGTGCAAAAGTGGTTTCCTGCACCAACACAAGTGCGGAAAGTGGCTTTTCAACACTAACACAAGTGCGAAAAGTGGTTTTTCAACACTAACACAAGGGCGAAAAGTGGTTTTTCAACACTAACACAGGTGCGAAAAGTGGTTTTTCAACACTAACACAAGTGCGAAAAGTGGTTTTTCAACACTATCACAAGTGCAAAACGTGTTTTTTCCACACTAATACAAGTGCAAATATGGTTTCCTGCACCAACACAAGTGTGAAAAGTGGTTTTTCAACACAAGTGCGAAAAGTGGTTTTTCAACACTAACACAAGTGCGAAAAGTGGTTTTTCCACACTAATACAAGTGCAAAAGTGGTTTCCTGCACCAACACAAGTGCGAAAAGTGGTTTTTCAACACTAACACAAGTGCGAAAAGTGTTTTTTCCACACTAATACAAGTGCAAAAGTGGTTTCCTGCACCAACACAAGTGCGAAAAGTGGTTTTTCAACACTAACACAAGTGCGAAAAGTGGTTTTTCAACACTAACACAAGTGCGAAAAGTGGTTTTTCCACACTAATACAAGTGCAGAAGTGGTTTCCTGCACCAACACAAGTGCGAAAAGTGGTTTTTCAACACTAACACACGTGCGAAAAGTGGTTTTTCAACACTAACACAAGTGCGAAAAGTGGTTTTTCAACACTAACACAAGTGCGAAAAGTGGTTTTTCCACACTAATACAAGTGCAAAAGTGGTTTCCTGCACCAACACAAGTGCGAAAAGTGGTTTTTCAACACTAACACAAGTGCGAAAAGTGGTTTTTCAACACTAACACAAGTGCGAAAAGTGGTTTTTCAACACTAACACAAGTGCGAAAAGTGGTTTTTCAACACTATCACAAGTGCAAAAAGTGTTTTTTCCACACTAATACAAGTGCAAAAGTGGTTTCCTGCACCAACACAAGTGCGAAAAGTGGTTTTTCAACACTAACACAAGTGCGAAAAGTGGTTTTTAAACACTAACACAAGGGCGAAAAGTGTTTTTTCCACACTAATACAAGTGCAAAAGTGGTTTCCTGCACCAACACAAGTGCGAAAAGTGGTTTTTCAACACTAACACAAGTGCGAAAAGTGGTTTTTCCACACTAATACAAGTGCAAAAGTGGTTTCCTGCACCAACACAAGTGCGAAAAGTGGTTTTTCAACACTAACACACGTGCGAAAAGTGGTTTTTCAACACTAACACAAGTGCGAAAAGTGGTTTTTCAACACTAACACAAGTGCGAAAAGTGGTTTTTCCACACTAACACAAGTGCAAAAATTGGTTTCCTGCACCAACACAAGTGCGAAAAGTGGTTTTTCAACACTAACACAAGTGCGAAAAGTGGTTTTTCAACACTATCAAAAGTGCAAAAAGTGTGTTTTCCACACTAATACAAGTGCAAAAGTGGTTTCCTGCACCAACACAAGTGCGAAAAGTGGTTTTTCAACACGAACACAAGTGCGAAAAGTGGTTTTTCAACACTAACACAAGTGCGAAAAGTGGTTTTTCAACACTAACACAAGTGCGAAAAGTGGTTTTTCAACACTATCAGAAGTGCGAAAAGTGGTTTTTCCACACTAATACAAGTGCAAAAGTGGTTTCCTGCACCAACACAAGTGCGAAAAGTGGTTTTTCAACACTAACACAAGTGCGAAATGTGGTTTTTCAACACTAACACAAGTGCGAAAAGTGGTTTTTCAACACTATCACGAGTGCAAAAAGTGTTTTTTCCACACTAATACAAGTGCAAATGTGGTTTCCTGCACCAACACAAGTGCGAAAAGTGGTTTTTCAACACTAACACAAGTGCGAAAAGTGGTTTTTAAACACTAACACAAGTGCGAAAAGTGTTTTTTCCACACTAATACAAGCGCAAAAGTGGTTTCCTGCACCAACACAAGTGCGAAAAGTGGTTTTTCAACACTAACACACGTGCGAAAAGTGGTTTTTCAACACTAACACAAGTGCGAAAAGTGGTTTTTCAACACTATCACAAGTGCAAAAAGTGTGTTTTCCACACTAATACAAGTGCAAAAGTGGTTTCCTGCAACAACACAAGTGCGAAAAGTGGTTTTTCAACACTAACACAAGTGCGAAAAGTGGTTTTTCAACACTAACACAAGTGCGAAAAGTGGTTTTTCAACACTAACAAGTGTGAAAAGTGTTTTTTCCACACTAATACAAGTGCAAAAGTGGTTTCCTGCACCAACACAAGTGCGAAAAGTGGGTTTTCAACACTAGCACAAGTGCGAAAAGTGTTTTTTCCACACTAATACAATTGCAAAAGTGGTTTCCTGCACCAACACAAGTGCGAAAAGTGGCTTTTCAACACTAACACAAGTGCGAAAAGTGTTTTTTCCACACTAATACAAGTGCAAAAAGTGTTTTTTCCACACTAATACAAGCGCAAAAGTGGTTTCCTGCACCAACACAAGTGCGAAAAGTGGTTTTTCAACACCAACACAAGTGCGAAAAGTGGTTTTTCAACACTAACACAAGTGCGAAAAGTGGTTTTTCAACACTAACACAAGTGCGAAAAGTGGTTTTTCCACACAAATACAAGTGCAAAAGTGGTTTCCTGCACCAACACAAGTGCGAAAAGTGGTTTTTCAACACTAACACAAGTGCGAAAAGTGGTTTTTCAACACTAACACAAGTGCGAAAAGTGGTTTTTCAACACTATCACAAGTGCAGAAAGTGTTTTTTCCACACTAATACAAGTGCAAAAGTGGTTTCCTGCACCAACACAAGTGCGAAAAGTGGTTTTTCAACACTAACACAAGTGCGAAAAGTGGTTTTTAAACACTAACACAAGTGCGAAAAGTGTTTTTTCCACACTAATACAAGTGCGAAAAGTGGTTTTTCAACACTAACACAAGTGCGAAAAGTGGTTTTTCAACACTAACACAAGTGCGAAAAGTGGTTTTTCCACACTAATACAAGTGCAAAAGTGGTTTCCTGCACCAACACAAGTGCGAAAAGTGGTTTTTCAACACTAACACACGTGCGAAAAGTGGTTTTTCAACACTAACACAAGTGCGAAAAGTGGTTTTTCAACACTAACACAAGTGCGAAAAGTGGTTTTTCAACACTATCAAAAGTGCAAAAAGTGTGTTTTCCACACTAATACAAGTGCAAAAGTGGTTTCCTGCACCAACACAAGTGCGAAAAGTGGTTTTTCAACACTATCAAAAGTGCAAAAAGTGTGTTTTCCACACTAATACAAGTGCAAAAGTGGTTTCCTGCACCAACACAAGTGCGAAAAGTGGTTTTTCAACACTATCACGAGTGCAAAAAGTGTTTTTTCCACACTAATACAAGTGCAAAAGTGGTTTCCTGCACCAACACAAGTGCGAAAAGTGGTTTTTCAACACGAACACAAGTGCGAAAAGTGTTTTTTAAACACTAACACAAGTGCGAAAAGTGTTTTTTCCACACTAATACAAGTGCAAAAGTGGTTTCCTGCACCAACACAAGTGCGAAAAGTGGTTTTTCAACACTAACACACGTGCGAAAAGTGGTTTTTCAACACTAACACAAGTGCGAAAAGTGGTTTTTCAACACTATCACAAGTGCAAAAAGTGTGTTTTCCACACTAATACAAGTGCAAAAGTGGTTTCCTGCAACAACACAAGTGCGAAAAGTGGTTTTTCAACACTAACACAAGTGCGAAAAGTGGTTTTTCAACACTAACACAAGTGCGAAAAGTGGTTTTTCAACACTAACACAAGTGCGAAAAGTGGTTTTTCAACACTAACACAAGTGCGAAAAGTGTTTTTTCCACACTAATACAAGTGAAAAAGTGCTTTACTGCACCAACACAAGTGTGAAAAGTGGTTTTTCAACACTATCTCAAGTGCAAAAAGTGTTTTTTCCACACTAATACAAGTGCAAAAGTGGTTTCCTACACCAACACAAGTGCGAAAAGTGGTTTTTCAACACTAGTACAAGTGCGAAAAGTGTTTTTTCCACACTAATACAAGTGCAAAAGTGGTTTCCTGCACCAACACAAGTGCGGAAAGTGGCTTTTCAACACTAACACAAGTGCGAAAAGTGGTTTTTCAACACTAACACAAGGGCGAAAAGTGGTTTTCAACACTAACACAGGTGCGAAAAGTGGTTTTTCAACACTAACACAAGTGCGAAAAGTGGTTTTTCAACACTATCACAAGTGCAAAACGTGTTTTTTCCACACTAATACAAGTGCAAATATGGTTTCCTGCACCAACACAAGTGTGAAAAGTGGTTTTTCAACACAAGTGCGAAAAGTGGTTTTTCAACACTAACACAAGTGCGAAAAGTGGTTTTTCCACACTAATACAAGTGCAAAAGTGGTTTCCTGCACCAACACAAGTGCGAAAAGTGGTTTTTCAACACTAACACAAGTGCGAAAAGTGGTTTTTAAACACTAACACAAGTGCGAAAAGTGTTTTTTCCACACTAATACAAGTGCAAAAGTGGTTTCCTGCACCAACACAAGTGCGAAAAGTGGTTTTTCAACACTAACACAAGTGCGAAAAGTGGTTTTTCAACACTAACACAAGTTCGAAAAGTGGTTTTTCCACACTAATACAAGTGCAGAAGTGGTTTCCTGCACCAACACAAGTGCGAAAAGTGGTTTTTCAACACTAACACACGTGCGAAAAGTGGTTTTTCAACACTAACACAAGTGCGAAAAGTGGTTTTTCAACACTAACACAAGTGCGAAAAGTGGTTTTTCCACACTAATACAAGTGCAAAAGTGGTTTCCTGCACCAACACAAGTGCGAAAAGTGGTTTTTCAACACTAACACAAGTGCGAAAAGTGGTTTTTCAACACTATCACAAGTGCAAAAAGTGTGTTTTCCACACTAATACACGTGCAAAAGTGGTTTCCTGCACCAACACAAGTGCGAAAAGTGGTGTTTCAACACTAACACAAGTGCGAAAAGTGGTTTTTCAACACTAACACAAGTGCGAAAAGTGGTTTTTCAACACTAACACAAGTGCGAAAAGTGGTTTTTCCACACTAATACAAGTGCAAAAGTGATTTCCTGCACCAACACAAGTGCGAAAAGTGGTTTTTCAACACTAACATAAGTGCGAAAAGTGTTTTTTCCACACTAATACAAGTGCGAAAAGTGTTTTTTCCACACTAATACAAGTGCGAAAAGTCGTTTTTCAACACTAACACAAGTGCGAAAAGTCGTTTTTCAACACTAACACAAGTGCGAAAAGTGGTTTTTCAACACTAACACAAGTGCGAAAAGTGGGTTTTCAACACTATCACAAGTGCAAAAAGTGTTTTTCCAAACACCAACACAAGTGCGAAAAGTGGTTTTTCAACACTAACACAAGTGTGAAAAGTGGTTTTTCAACACTAACACAAGTGCGAAAAGTGTTTTTTCCACACTAATACAAGTGCAAAAGTGGTTTCCTGCACCAACACAAGTGTGAAAAGTGGTTTTTCAAAACTAACACAAGTGCGAAAAGTGTTTTTTCCACCCTAATACAAGTGCGAAAAGTGGTTTTTCAACACTAACATAAGTGCGAAAAGTGGTTTTTCAACACTATCACAAGTGCAAAAAGTGTTTTTTCCACACTAATACAAGTGCAAAAGTGGTTTCCTGCACCAACACAAGTGCGAAAAGTGGTTTTTCAACACTAACACAAGTGAGAAAAGTGGTTTTTCAACACTAACACAAGTGCGAAAAGTGGTTTTTCAACACTAACACAAGTGCGAAAAGTGTTTTTTCCACACTAATACAAGTGCAAAAGTGGTTTCCTGCACCAACACAAGTGCGAAAAGTGGTTTTTCATCACTAACACAAGTGCGAAAAGTGTTTTTTCCACACTAATACAAGTGCAAAAGTGGTTTCCTGCACCAACACAAGTGCAAAAAGTGGTTTTTCAACACTAACACAAGTGCGAAAAGTGGTTTTTCAACACTAACACAAGTGCGAAAAGTGGTTTTTCAACACTATCACAAGTGCAAAACGTGTTTTTTCCACACTAATACAAGTGCAAAAGTGGTTTCCTGCACCAAAACAAGTGTGAACAGTGGTTTTTCAACACTAACACAAGTGCGAAAAGTGGTTTTTCAACACTAACACAAGTGCGAAAATTGGTTTTTCCACACTAATACAAGTGCAAAAGTGGTTTCCTGCACCAACACAAGTGCGAAAAGTGGTTTTTCAACACTAACACAACTGCGAAAAGTGGTTTTTCAACACTATCACAAGGGCAAAAAGTGTTTTTTCCACACTAATACAAGTGCAAAAGTGGTTTCCTGCACCAACACAAGTGCGAAAAGTGGTTTTTCAACACTAACACAAGTGCGAAAAGTGGTTTTTCAACACTAACACAAGTGCGAAAAGTGTTTTTTCCACACTAATACAAGTGCAAGAGTGGTTTCCTGCACCAACACAAGTGCGAAAAGTGGTTTTTCAACACTAACACAAGTGCGAAAAGTGGTTTTTCAACACTATCACAAGTGCAAAAAGTGTTTTTTCCACACTAATACAAGTGCAAAAGTGGTTTCCTGCACCAACACTAGTGCGAAAATTGGTTTTTCAACACTAACACAAGTGCGAAAAGTGGTTTTTCAACACTAACACAAGTGCAAAAAGTGGTTTTCAATGCCAGCACAAGTGACAAAAGTGGTTCTGCAACACAAGCTCTAGTCTGGAAAGTGGTTTTCAATGCCAGCACAAGTGCGAAAAGTGGTTTTGCAACAGCAATACAAGTGCGAAAAGTGGTTTTGCAACACCAACACAAGTGAGACAAATGGTTTTGCAACACCAACACAAGTGCAGAAAGTGGTTTTCAATGCCAGCACAAGTGCAGAAAGTGGTTTAGCAATACTAGCACATGTGTGAAAAGTGGTTTTCAATGCCAGCACAAGTGTGGAAAGTGGTTTTGCAACAGCAACACAAGTGAGACAAATGGTTTTGCAACACTAACACAAGTGTGAAAAGTAGTTTTGAGCACTAACAGGAGCGTAAAAAGTGGTTTTCAACACTAGCAGATGTGCAAAAAGTGATTTTCAACACCAGCACAAGTGCAGAAAGTGGTTTTGCAATACTAGCACATGTGTGAAAAGTGGTTTTCAATGCCAGCACAAGTGTGGAAAGTGGTTTTGCAACACTAACACAAGTGCAAAAAGTGGTTTTCAATGCCAGCACAAGTGAGAAAAGTGGTTCTGCAACACAAGCTCTAGTCTAGAAAGTGGTTTTCAATGCCAGCACATGTGCGAAAAGTGGTTTTGCAACAGCAACGCAAGTGAGACAAATGGTTTTGCAACACTTACACAAGTGCGAAAAGTGGTTTTGCAACAAAAACACAAGTGTAAAAGTGGTTTTGCAACACTAACCCAATTGCGATTTGTGGTTTTCAACACTGGCGCAAGTGTGAAAAGTGGTTTTGCAACACGAACACAAGTGAGACAAATGGTTTTGCAACACTAACACAAGTGCAGAAAGTGGTTTTCAATGCCAGCACAAGTGCAGAAAGTGGTTTTGCAATACTAGCACATGTATGAAAAGTGGTTTTCAATGCCAGCACAAGTGTGGAAAGTGGTTTTGTAACACTAACACAAGTGCAAAAAGTGGTTTTCAATGCCAGCACAAGTGAGAAAAGTGGTTCTGCAACACAAGCTCTTGTCTGGAAAGTGGTTTTCAATGCCAGCACAAGTGCAAAAAGTGGTTTTGCAACAGCAACACAAGTGCGAAAAGTGGTTTTCCAACACAAACACAAGTGTAAAAGTGGTTTTCAATGCAAGCACAAGTGCAGAAAGTGGTTTTCCAAAACTAGCACATGTGTGAAAAGTGGTTTTCAATGCCAGCAGATGTGCAAAAGTGTGGAAAGTGGTTTTGCAACAGCAATACAAGTGCGAAAAGTGGTTTTGCCACACCAACACAAGTGAGACAAATGGTTTTGCAACACCAACACAAGTGCAGAAAGTGGTTTTCAATACCAGCACAAGTGCAGAAAGTGGTTTTGCAATACTAGCACATGTGTGAAAAGTGGTTTTCAATGCCAGCACAAGTGTGGAAAGTGGTTTTGCAACACTAACACAAGTGCAAAAAGTGGTTTTCAATGCCAGCACAAGTGAGAAAAGTGGTTCTGCAACACAAGCTCTAGTCTGGAAAGTGGTTTTCAATGCCAGCACAAGTGCGAAAAGTGGTTTTGCAACACTAGCAGAAGTGCGAAAAGTGGATTTCAACACTAACAGGAGCGCGAAACGTGGTTTTGCAACAATTACACAAGTGCGCAAACTGGTTTTGCATTGTGAGCACAACTGTGGAAAGTGGATATGCAACACAAACACAAGTGTGGAACATGGTTATGCAACACAAACAAGTGTGGAAAGTGGTTTTGCATCACTAACACAAGTGTGGAAAGTGGTTTTGCAACACTAACACAAGTGGGGAAAGTGGTTTTGCATCACGAGCACAAGTGTGGAAAGTGGTTTTGCATCACGAGCACAAGTGGTGGAAGTGGTTTTGCAAAACTAACAGAAATGCGAAATGTGGATTTCAAAACTAACAGGAGCGCGAAACGTGGTTTTGCAACAATTGCACAAGTGAGCAAAGTGGTTTTGCATTGCCAGCACAAGTGTGGAAAGTGGTTCGGCAACACAAACACAAGCCTGGAAAGTGGTTTTACATCACTAACACAAGTGTGGAAAGTAGTTATGCAACACCAACACAAGTGTGGAAAGTGGTTATGCAACACAAACACAAGTGTGGAAAGTGGTTTTCCATCAATAACACAAGTGTGGAAAGTGTTTATGCAACACAAACACAAGTGTGGAAAGTGGTTATACAACACAAACACAAGCGTGGAAAGTGGTTTTGCATAACTAACACAAGTGTGGCAAGTGGTTTTGCAACATTAACAATTGGGGAAAGTGGTTTTGCATCACCAGCACAAGTGGGCAAAGTGGTTTTGCGACACTAATACAAGTGCAGAAAGTGGTTCTGCAACACTTGCACAAGCGTGAAAAGTGCTTTTCGACACAAACAAAAGTGCGAAAAGTGGTTTTGCATCACTAGCACAAGTGTGTAAAGTGGTTTTCCAACACCAACACAAGTGTGGAAAGAGGTTTTGCAACACTAATACAAGTGCAGAAAGTGGTTCTGCAACACTTGCACAAGCATGAAAAGTGGTTTTCAACACTAGCACAAGCGTGAAAAGTGGTTCTGCAACACCAACACAAGTGGGGAAAGTTGTTTTGCATCACGAGCACAAGTGTGGAAAATGGTTTTGCATCACTCGCACAAGTGTGGAAAGTGGTTTTGCATCACTAGCACAAGTGGGGAAAGTGGTTTTGCAACACTAACACAAGTGGGGAAAGTGGTTTTGCAACACTAACAGAAGTGCGAAATGTATATTTCAACACTAACAGGAGCGCGAAACGTGGTTTTGCAACTATTACACAAGTGCGCAAAGTGGTTTTGCATTGCCAGCACAAGTGTGGAAAGTGGTTCGGCAACACAAACACAAGCCTGGAAAGTGGTTTTACATCAATAACACAAGTGTGGAAAGTGGTTATGCAACACCAACACAAGTGTGGAAAGTGGTTATGCAACACAAACACAAGCATGGAAAGTGGTTTTCCATCACTAACTCAAGTGTGGAAAGTGGTTATGCAACACAAACACAAGTGTGGAAAGTGGTTATGCAACACAAACAAGTGTGGAAAGTGGTTTTGCATAACTAACACAAGTGTGGAAAGTGGTTTTGCAACACTAACAAGCGTGTAAAATGGTTTTCGACACTAACAAAAGTGCGAAAAGTGGTTTTGCATCACGAGCACAAGTGTGTAAAGTGGTTTTGCATCACCAACAAAAGTGTGGAAAGTGGTTTTGCATCACTAGCACTAGTGTGGAAATTGGTTTTGCAACACTAACATAAGTGCAAAAAGTGGATTTTAACACTAACAGGTGTGCGGAAAGTGGTTTTGCAACAATTATACAAATGCGCAAAGTGGTTTTGCATCACAAGCACAAGTGTGGCAAGTCGTTATGCAACACCAACAGAAGTGTGGAAAGTGGTTTTGCATCAAGAGCACAAGTGTAGAAAGTGGTTTTCATCACAAGCACAAATGGGGAAAGTGGTTTTGCAACACTAACACAAGTGGGGAACGTGGTTTTGCAACACTAACAGAAGTGCGAAATGTGGATTTCAACACTCACAGGAGCGGGAAACGTGGTTTTGCAACAATTACACAAGTGCGCAAAGTGGTTTTGCATTGCCAGCACATGTGTGGAAAGTGGTTATGCAACACAAACACAAGCATGGAAAGTGGTTTTGCATAACTAACACAAGTGTGTAAAGTGGTTTTGCATCACTAGCACAAGTGTTGAAAGTGGTTTTGCAACACTAATACAAGTGTAGAAAGTGGTTCTGCAACACTTGCACAAGCGTGAAAAGTGGTTTTCAACACCAACAGAAGTGTGGAAAGTGGTTTTGCATCACCAGGACACGTGTCGAAAGTGGTTTTGCATTGCCAGAACAAGTGTGGAAAGTGGTTATGCAACACAAACACAAGCGTGGAAAGTGGTTTTGCATCCTCAACACAAGAGTGGAAAGTGGTTTTGCAACACTAACAAGTGGGGAAAGTGGTTTTGCATCACTAACAGAAGTGCGAAATTTGGATTTCAACACAATGTGCAACACAAACACAAGTGTGGAAATTGGTTTTGCAACACAAACAAGTGGGGAAGTGGTTTTGCTTCACGAGCACAAGTGGGGAAAGTGGTTTTGCAACACTAACAGAAGTGCGAAAAGTGGATTT
Source organism: Myxine glutinosa (assembly GCF_964187855.1). Taxonomy (NCBI): domain Eukaryota; kingdom Metazoa; phylum Chordata; class Myxini; order Myxiniformes; family Myxinidae; genus Myxine; species Myxine glutinosa. The sequence continues at coordinate 14,361,161 of NC_136270.1, read as the reverse complement.
CAACACTAACAGGAGCGCAAAACGTGGTTTTGCAACAATTACACAAGTGCGCAAAGTGGTTTTGCATTGCGAGCACAAGTGTGGAAAGTGGAAATGCAACACAAATACAAGCCTGGAAAGTAGATTTTCATCACTAACACAATTGTGGAAAGTGGTTTTGCAACAAGAACAAGTGGGGAAAGTGGTTTTGCATCACGAGCACAAGTGTGGAAAGTGGTTTTGCATCACGAGCACAAGTGTGGAAAGTGGTTTTGCATCACGAGCACAAGTGGAGAAAGTGGTTTTGCAACACTAGCAGAAGTGCGAAAAGTGGATTTCAACACTAACAGGAGCGCGAAACGTGGTTTTGCAACAATTACACAAGTGCGCAAACTGGTTTTGCATTGCAAGCACAACTGTGGAAAGTGGATATGCAACACAAACACAAGCCTGGAAAGTGGTTTTGCATCACTAACACAAGTGTGGAAAGTGGTTTTGCAACACTAACATAAGTGAGGAAAGTGGTTTTGCATCACGAGCACAAGTTAGCAAAGTGGTTTTGCATTGCCAGCACAAGTGTGGAAGGTGGTTCGGCAACACAAACACAAGCCTGGAAAGTGGTTTTACATCACTAACACAAGTGTGGAAAGTGGTTATGCAACACCAACACAAGTGTGGAAAGTGGTTATGCAACACCAACACAAGTGTGGAAAGTGGTTATGCAACACAAACACAAGTGTGGAAAGTGGTTTTCCATCAATAACACAAGTGTGGAAAGTGTTTATGCAACACAAACACAAGTGTGGAAAGTGGTTATGCAACACAAACACAAACGTGGAAAGTGGTTTTGCATAACTAACACAAGTGTGGAAAGTGGTTTTGCAACACTAACAATTAGGGAAAGTGATTTTGCATCACCAGCACAAGTGGGCAAAGTGGTTTTGCGACACTAATACAAGTGCAGAAAGTGGTTCTGCAACACTTGCACAAGCGTGAAAAGTGCTTTTTGACACGAACAAAAGTGCGAAAAGTGGTTTTGCATCACTAGCATAAGTGTGTAAAGTGGTTTTCCAACACCAACACAAGTGTGGAAAGAGGTTTTGCAACACTAATACAGTGCAGAAAGTGGTTCTGCAACACTTGCACAAGTGTGTAAAGTGGTTTGCAACACTAGCACAAGCATGAAAAGTGGTTCTACAACACTGGCACAAGCATGAAAAGTGGTCTGCCACACTAGCACAAGCGTGAAAAGTGGTTTTCAACGCCAGCACAAGTGCGGAAAGAGGTTTTGCAACACTAATACAAGTGCAGAAAGTTGTTCTGCAACACTTACACAAGCGTGAAAAGTTGTTTTCGACACTAACAAAAGTGCGGAAGGTGGTTTTCAATGCTCGCATGAGAGCGGAAAGTGGTTTTTCAATGCTATGAGGATTGTGAAAAGAGGTTTTCAACGCCAACACAAGTGTGAAATGTGTTTTTCAAAACTAGGAGTGCGAAAAGTGTTTTTTCCACACTAATACAAGTGCAAGAGTGGTTTCCTGCACCAACACAAGTGCGAAAAGTGGTTTTTCAACACTAACACAAGTGCGAAAAGTCGTTTTGCATCACGAGCACAAGTGTGGAAAGTGGTTTTGCAACACTAACAGAAGTGCAAAAAGTGGATTTTAACACTAACAAGAGTGCGGAAAGTGGTTTTGCAACAATTACACAAGTGCGCAAAGTGGTTTTGCATCACAAGCACAAGTGTGGAAAGTGGTTTTGCAACATCAACAGAAGTGTTTTGCACAGTGATGGTTTTGTGATGGTTTTGTGATGGTTTTGCATCACGTGATGGTTTTGATGGATGTGATGGTTTTGCATCACGAGCACAAGTGTGGAAAGTGGTTTTGCATCACAAGCACAAATGGGGAAAGTGGTTTTGCAACACTAACACAAGTGGGGAACGTGGTTTTGCAACACTAACACAAGTGCGAAAAGTGGTTTTTCCACACTAATACAAGTGCAAAAGTGGTTTCCTGCACCAACACAAGTGCGAAAAGTGGTTTTTCAACACTAACACAAGTGCGAAAAGTGGTTTTTCAACACTATCACAAGTGCAAAAAGTGTTTTTTCCACACTAATACAAGTGCAAAAGTGGTTATGCAACACAAATACAAGTGTGGAAGGGGTTATGCAACACAAACACAAGCATGGAAAGTGGTTTTGCATAACTAACACAAGTGTGGAAAGTGGTTTTTGCAACACTAACAAGTGGGGAAAGTGGTTTTGCATCACGAGCACAAGTGTTGAAAAAGGTTTTGCAACACTAATACAAGTGCAGAAAGTGGTTCTGCAACACTTGCACAAGCATGAAAAGAGGTTTTCAACACCAACAGAAGTGTGGAAAGTGGTTTTGCATAACTAACACAAGTGTGGAAAGTGGTTTTGCAACACTAACCCAAGTGCGGAAGGTGGTTTTCAATGCTAACACGAGAGCAGAAAGTGCTTTTGGACACTAACACAAGTGCCGGAAATAGTTTCCAATGCCAGCACAAGTGCGCAAAGTGGATTTTAACACTAACACAAGTGCGGAAAGTTGTTCTGCAACAATTGCACAAGCGTGAAAAGGGGTTTTCGACACCAGCACAAGTACGGAAAGTGGTTTTACAACACTGACCCAAGTGCGGAAGGTGGTTTTCAGTGCTAGTACGAGAGCAGAAAGTCGTTTTTCAACACGATGAGGAGTGCGAAAAGTGGTTTTCAACACGAGCACCATTGCGGAAAGTGGTTTTAAACACCAGCACAAGTACTGAAAGTGGTTTTGCAACACTAACCCAAGTGCAGAAGGTGGTTTTTAAATGCCAGCACGAGAGCGGAAAGTGGTTTTTTTAAACACAATGAGGAGTGTGAAAAGAGGTTTTCAACACTAACACAAGTGTGAAATGTGTTTTTCAAAACTAAGAGGAGTGCGAAAAGTGGTTTTCAACGCCAGCACAAATTGCGGAAAGTGGTTTTTCAACACTAACAGAATTGCGGAACGTGTATTCAACAGTTGCACAAAAGCGGAAAGTGTTTTTTTAACACAATGAGGAGTGTGAAAAGAGGTTTTCGACACTAACACAGGTGCGGGAAGTGGTTTTGCATCACAAGCACAAGTGTGGAAAGTGGTTTTGCAACACCAACAGAAGTGCGAAAAATGGATTTTAACACTAACAGGAGTGCGGAAAGTGGTTTTGCAACAATTATACAAGTGCGCAAAGTGGTTTTGCATCACGAGCACAAGTGTGGAAAGTGGTTTTGCAACACTAACACAAGTGCAGAACATAGTTTTGCAACACTAACAGAAGTGCGAAATGTGGATTTTAACACTAACAGGAGCGCGAAACGTGGTTTTGCAACAATTACACAAGTGCACAAAGTCGTTTTGCATTGCCAGCACAAGTGTGGAAAGTGGTTTTGCAACACTTGCACAAGCGTGAAAAGTGGTTTTCGACACTAACATAAGTGCAAAAAGTGGTTTTGCATCACTAGCACAACTGTGGAAAGTGGTTTTGCAACACTAGCACAAGCGTGAAAAGTGGTTCTGCAACACTGTCACAAGCATGAAAAGTGGTCTGCAACACTAGCACAAGCGTGAAAAGTGGTTTTCAATGCCAGCTCAAGTGCGGAAAGAGGTTTTGCAACAACCACACAAGTGCGAAAAGTGGTTTTTCAACACTAACACAAGTGCGAAAAGTGGTTTTTCAACACTAACACAAGTGCGAAAAGTGGTTTTTCAACACTAACACAAGTGCGAAAAGTGGGTTTTCAACACTATCACAAGTGCAAAAAGTGTTTTTTCCACACTAACACAAGTGCGAAAAGTGGTTTTTCAACACTAACACAAGTGCGAAAAGTGTTTTTTCCACACTAATACAAGTGCGAAAAGTGGTTTTTCAACACAAACACAAGTGCGAAAAGTGGTTTTTCAACACTAACACAAGTGCGAAAAGTGGTTTTTCAACACTAACACAAGTGCGAAAAGTGTTTTTTCCACACTAATACAAGTGCAAAAGTGGTTTCCTGCACCAACACAAGTGCGAAAAGTGGTTTTTCAACACTAACACAAGTGCGAAATGTGTTTTTTCCACCCTAATACAAGTGCGAAAAGTGGTTTTTCAACACTAACACAAGTGCTAAAAGTGGTTTCTCAACACTAACACAAGTGCGAAAAGTGGTTTTTCAACACTAACACAAGTGCGAAAAGTGTTTTTTCCACACTAATACAAGTGCAAAAGTGGTTTCCTGCACCAACACAAGTGCGAAAAGTGGTTTTTCAACACTAACACAAGTGCGAAAAGTGGTTTTTCAACACTAACACAAGTGCGAAAAGTGTTTTTTCCACACTAATACAAGTGCAAAAGTGGTTTCCTGCACCAACACAAGTGCGAAAAGTGGTTTTTCAACACTAACACAAGTGCGCAAAGTGTTTTTTCCACACTAATACAAGTGCAAAAGTGGTTTCCTGCACCAACACAAGTGCAAAAAGTGGTTTTTCAACACTAACACAAGTGTGAAAAGTGGTTTTTCAACACTAACACAAGTGCGAAAAGTGGTTTTTCAACACTATCACAAGTGCAAAACGTGTTTTTTCCACACTAATACAAGTGCAAAAGTGGTTTCCTGCACCAACACAAGTGCGAAAAGTGGTTTTTCAACACTAACACAACTGCGAAAAGTGGTTTTTCAACACTATCACAAGTGCAAAAAGTGTTTTTTCCACACTAATACAAGTGCAAAAGTGGTTTCCTGCACCAACACAAGTGCGAAAAGTGGTTTTTCAACACTAACACAAGTGCGAAAAGTGGTTTTTCAACACTAACACAAGTGCGAAAAGTGTTTTTTCCACACTAATACAAGTGCAAAAGTGGTTTCCTGCACCAACACAAGTGCGAAAAGTGGTTTTTCAACACTAACACAAGTGCGAAAAGTGTTTTTTCCACACTAATACAAGTGCAAGAGTGGTTTCCTGCACCAACACAAGTGCGAAAAGTGGTTTTTCAACACTAACACAAGTGCGAAAAGTGGTTTTGTAACACTAACACAAGTGCAAAAAGTGGTTTTCAATGCCAGCACAAGTGAGAAAAGTGGTTCTGCAACACAAGCTCTTGTCTGGAAAGTGGTTTTCAATTATTTTTTTTATTTATTTTTTTTTTTTTTGTATACAAGATCGAGGCTCGTGAAAGAGCGAACATTAATCACACAGAAAGACAAACAGACACACAAAACAAATAACATCGGGAGTGGTAGACAAGATGGGGAGAGAGGGGGAAGGACACAAACACAACATTTGAGAGCAGGGACCGAGAGACATGGAGACATCGAGAGAACTGTGGGATGGAGAGGGCTTTGGGGGGGAGGCATGGGAAGGGGGGGGGGGGGATGGGAGAGGTATAAAACATATGGACACTGCCAAGACTTCCAGGAAAGAAGTTGGAATTTCAAACAAGGTGGATCTGGGGGGAATTAGTGGGGGTAGAAAAGATCAAGGTTTTGGATGGGGGAAGATAAGAGATGGTGGTGAACAGCTGTTTTAAAGACCTGGAGGGAGGAGTGGGATTGAAGGGAGTGAGGGAGTTTGTTCCAGAGGCGGGAGAAAAGAGGAATGAAAGAGTGAAGGTGAGCAGAGAGCCGAGATTTCGGCAGTTTAACCATCAGAGGGTTGCTGGCAGATCTTGTGCGACCTGTAGGAATATTTGGGGGACAGAGCACAGAGAGAGATGGGGGTGCAAGGCCGGAGAGGAGTCGGTAGAAGACAGAAAGACCACCTACCTGCCTGCGGTGAGTGAGTGAAAGGCCCTCAGAGATAGCTTCATCGCGGGAGATTCCAATAATTCTGAAAGCTTTGGTTTCAACAGCGTGAAGCCGAGCTAGGTGTGAGGCAGGAGCACCGGCCCATAGGGGAGAACAGTATTCCATTGAGCTGCGGATGAAAGCCTTGTATGTGGTGAGGAGCTCAGGTGTGCCGAGGAAGGACTTCGCACGACGGAGGATGCCCAGTCGGCGACTGGCTTTGGAGGCCAGCTTGGAAATGTGGTTTTCCCAAGAAAGATCATGGCAGATAGTGAGACCCAAAATCTTGAGCGACAGAACTTCTTGGAGAGGATTGTTGAGAAAGTAGATGGGAGGGTTGTCCAGTCGATCTTTTCGGAGAGACATAGTAAGAGTGTGAGATTTGTCAGGATTGAAAGACATGTTCCACTTGTTTGACCAGTCTGTGATTTTGTCCAGGTCTTCAGAGAGTGACGAGGCAGCAGACTGCCGATCTGAGGGAAGAGGAATGGAGCGGCAGAGAGTGGAGTCATCAGCAAAGAGATAGAGAGGATTTTCGAGAGAGTCACAGAGATCATTGATGAAGACCAGAAAAAGCACGGGGTCCAGAACACTGCCTTGGGGAACTCCAGCCTGAACAGGAAGAGGAGATGAGAGAAACCCATTCAGGGCCACACGTTGACGACGACTAGAGAGGAAGTCCGCCAGCCATGCGTGGAGATTTCCATGGATACCAAAGGAGGAGAGTTTGGTGAGCAGAGCGGGGTGCCAGACCGTGTCGAAGGCACGTGATATGTCGAGGGAGACAGCTCTAATTTCCTGTTTGGCATTGAGGACCTCCATCCATTGTTGGGACAGCAGAAGCAGCATGTCCAGAGTAGAATGACCTGGTCTGAAACCAAATTGATGATCAGAGATCAAGCCATTGGAGAAGAGGAAAGATTTCATATCCAAAGCAATGATGGATTCCATGACTTTGCTGATAATTGGGAGAAGGCTGATTGGTCTGTAGTTGCTAGGATCTGTTTTTGCACCTTTTTTGTGCAAAGCGGTGATGTTGGCTGATTTCCAAGCAAATGGCAGTTGACCTTGAGCAAAAGAGAGGGTGAAGAGAACAGAGAGAGGGTGAGATAGAGCAGCAGAGCAGGATTTTAGGACCCGTGGGCTGATGCCGTCGGGTCCAGTTGCAGAATCAGAGTCGAGGGTTGACAGAAACTTTTCCACCTTGTCAGGAGGAAAGGACACGGAGTCCAGGAGCAGCAGGGTACGACTGGGTATGGTGGGTACAGAGAGGGATGGGTTTGGGACACAAGATTTAGAGGCAAACACAGAGTTGAGGCATTCAGCTTTTTCACGTGCGGAGTCAGCTGTGTAGCCGTTTGAGGTAAGGGAGGGGATGGAGGGGGAACAAACACCAGAAACGGATTTGACCAGACGCCACCAGGATTTGGAAGAGGGAGACAGATAAGAGAGTTCGGTCTTGAGAACGGAGAGATATTGTTTCCTGGCTCTCCTGAGGGTGGACACACACTTGTTTCGGGCTTTGTGAAAGGAAATGAGATTTCCTTCCGTTGGATTTGCTTTCCAGGAGACGAAGGCAAGTTGTTTCTGGGCAACAGCCTCACCACAAGATTCCGTGTACCATGGACGGGAGGAAGGGTATGACAACTGAAGACGAGATGGGATAAATCTGTGCATGAGAGAGAGCAATTTACTTTGGAAGAATTCCCAGGATGAGTTGATGTCAGAGGGGGTAGAGATGGGAGACCAGTCCAGATGATTGATGGCTGCTTGAAGACCATGCCAGTTGGCCTGAGTGAAATGCCAGACTCGTCGACGCTGAGCAGGCTCCCTGAGGATGGTCAGAGAGATGTCCACTTTAACAAGGACATGATCAGATGATCCGATCGGAGCAGAAGAAGAGCAGCAGACATTTTCAGGGAAGTTAGTCATAACCAAGTCCAGAAGAGAAGATGTTCCGTTGACTGAGATCCGGGTCGGGAAATTGACAGATTGTGTCAGTCCCAGTGAGTCGCAGAAGTCCTTTGCTGAGGAGCCATGGCTGGTGAGAGAGGTACCCACACCCAGCCAACTGGCATGATGACAGTTGAAATCACCACATATGAGGAAGAGAGAGTTGGGATGAGTAGATAGAAGTTGGTCCATATCATCAGACAGCGAGATGTAGATGGAGTCATCACTGTTTGGTGGACGGTACAACACACATATGAACAAGAGGTGGGAGCGAAGGGGAAGCCGTAGCCAGAGGTATTCCTGGGGGTGAGGTGGAGAGAGTGCAGTGCAGGGCGAGTGAGGAAGAGAGTTTTTGATAAAGATAGCAACCCCGCCTCCAGGACGAGGCTCAGGTCTATCATACCGGAGGAGGGAGTAGCCCGGGAGAGATACTATGGAATCAGAGACATCATAAAGGAGGAAAGTTTCTGTTAAGCAGATCACGTCTGGTTTGACAGAAGCAACCTGTATGGAGAGATCAGTTAAGTTTGAACGAAGGCCCCGGATGTTTGAGGTCCATACCGTTAATGAAGAGGAAGGGGGAGCATCAGATCCAGAACAGGGGGGAGGAGGGGTAGGGTAAGATGTGGAAGAGGTGGAAGAGGTAGGGAGAGCTGTTGAAGGTGTGTCAGAGATTTCAGAATAGCTCGGAGAAAGGGAAGGATGGGGCGGACAAAAGGTTTGATGGTGATTGGGTGAGCCACAATGAGGTGTTATTTGAGGAGGGGGAAGAGCGAGGCAGAAGGTTGGGGGAGATGGAGGTGAGAGTTTGAAGGGGGAAGAAGCGGGGAGGACGCTTTGAGGAGGGGGAGTGAGAGGGGGGAAATTGAGAAGCAATGAGGGTGGTGAGATTTGAAGGGGAGGGGTGAGGGGGGAGTTTGGGAGGGAAGGGACAAGGGGAGGGATTTGAAAGGGATGGGATATGGGGGAGATTTGGAGGGGAGGGGTGAGGCAGGAGTCTAGGAGGGGAGGGGCGAGGGGGCGTCTTGGCGGGGAGGGGTGAGGGGGTAGTTTAGGAGGGAGGGGGCAAGGGGGGAGATTTGAAAGGGATGGGTGATGGGGAAGATTTGGAGGGGAGGGGTGATGGGGAAGATTTGGAGGGGAGGGGTTATGGGGAAGATTTGGAGGGGAGGGGTGAGATTGGATTTTTGAAAGTGTACGATTTATGGGAAACGAACATTTATTGCAAAATGAGTTTCTTGTGACCTTCGAGTTAAAAATACGTTTAAGGACGCTGGATGGAGGATGGAGTGCAGGAGAGTTTAGGGAATGTAGAAAAAAGGCACTATAGGAGATGGATATTTTTTTGGGGATGAATTGATTTGGTGAGCAAGTCGAAAGCAGCCTTTTAAAGAAGAAGAAGAAAAAGGTGTTATAAAATATGACGGAATACATAACTTGAGGGGAAAGTGTAAACATTGAAGGTTAATGAGTGAAAACTATCTGGGGAAATGGGGGAGAAACACGTGGTTGAAGAACGAACGAACGAATAAGAATGAATAAACGAATGAGAACAGATAAGGAAATCTTTTCTTTTTTTTTTTTGAGTTGAGATTTACACAAGGAAGTAGGCTATGGGTGAAAAGTCTGGGAATACAGAGAACAAAAGTTATTGGATCACAAACGACGGACCACTGAGAAAAACAAAGCCTCAAGGTTGTACAGTGCACACTGTACAAGGCCTCAAGACACGACACGAATTAACACGATTTTCAATACAGGTATGAAAGATTTGCACCGAAAAATCTTCGTCGGGACACAATATACGTACAACACCATAAATAAATACAGTTTTAACGAAAATACAAATGGGAACAATCACTTAACTTCGATTTCAAATCGTTCGCGACGCGGCAAAGGCCTTGCTCGCGACACGGCAAACAGACGATCAATTTATGAAAGATAAACACCGAGAAACAACCAAAGTTGCACACAATAACTTCACACACCGAAAGATAAATACAGTTTCGACAAAATACAATTGTGAACAGACTTAACTTCGAAAAACGTGGAGACCGTGTGGAGCTTCGAAAATCCCTCCCACCGTCTCCGAGATCTCACGAGATCTTTGATGGTGGTGAACAGCTGTTTTGAAGACCTGGAGGGAGGAGTGTGATTGAAGTGAGTGTGGGAGTTTGTTCCAGAGGCGGGAGAAAAGAGGAATGAAAGAGTGAAGGTGAGCAGAGAGCCGAGATTTCGGCAGTTTAACCATCAGAGGGTGGCTGGCAGATCTTGTGCGACCTGTAGGAATATTTGGGGGACAGAGCGCAGAGAGAGCTGGGGGAGCAAGGCCGGAGAGGAGTCGGTAGAAGACAGAAAGACCACCTACCTGCCTGCGGTGAGTGAGTGAAAGGCCCTCAGAGATAGCTTCATCGCGGGAGATTCTAATGATTCTGAAAGCTTTGGATTCAACAGCGTGAAGCCGAGCCAGGTGTGAGGCAGGAGCACCAGCCCATAGGGGAGAACAGTATTCCATTGAGCTGCGGATGAAAGCCTTGTATGTGGTGAGGAGCTCAGGTGTGCCTAGGAAGGACTTCGCACGACGGAGGATGCCCAGTCGGCGACTGGCTTTGGAGGCCAGCTTGGAAATGTGGTTTTCCCAAGAAAGATCATGGCAGATGGTGAGACCCAAAAGCTTGAGCGACAGAACTTCTTGGAGAGGATTGTTGAGAAAGTAGATGGGAGGGTTGTCCAGTCGATCTTTTCGGAGAGACATAGTAAGAGTGTGAGATTTGTCAGGATTGAAAGACATGTTCCACATGTTTGACCAGTCTGTGATTTTGTCCAGGTCTGCAGAGAGTGAGGAGGCTGCAGACTGCCGATCTGAGGGAAGAGGAATGGAGCGGCAGAGAGTGGAGTCATCAGCAAAGAGATACAGAGGATTTTCCAGAGAGTCGGAGAGATCATTGATAAAGACCAGAAAAAGCACAGGGCCCAGCACACTGCCTTGGGGAACTCCAGCCTGAACGGGAAGGGGAGATGAGAGAAATCCATTCAGGGCCACACGTTGACTACGACCAGAGAGGAAGTCCGCAAGCCATGCATGGAGATTTCCATGGATACCATAGGAGGAGAGTTTGGTGAGCAGAGCTGGGTGCCAGACCGTATCGAAGGCACGTGATATGTCAAGGGAGACAGCTCTGATTTCCTGTTTGGCATTGAGGACCTCCATCCATTGTTGAGACAGCAGAAGCAGCATGTCCAGAGTAGAGTGACCTGGTCTGAAACCAAATTGATGATCAGAGATCAAGCCATTGGAGAAGAGGAAAGATTTCATATCCGAAGCAATGATGGATTCCATGACTTTGCTGATAATTGGGAGCAGGCTGATTGGTCTGTAGTTGCAAGGATCTGTTTTTGCACCTTTTTTGTGTAAAGCGGTAATGTTTGCTGATTTCCAGGATTCTGGCAGATGACCTTGAGCAAAAGATAGGGTGAAAAGAACAGAGAGAGGGTGAGATAGAGCGGCAGAGCACGATTTTAGGACCCGTGGGCTGATGCCATCTGGTCCAGTTGCAGAATCAGAGTCGAGGTTTGACAAAAACTCCTCCACCTTGTCAGGAGAGAAGGTCACAGAGTCCAGGAGCAGTTTGGTTCGACTGGGAAAGGTGGGAACAGAGAGAGATGGGTTTGGGACTAAGGATTTTGAGACAAACACAGAGTTGAGGCATTCGGCTTTGTCACGTGCGATGTCAACTGTGTGGCCATTTGAGGTAAGGGAGGGGATGGAGGGGGAACAAACACCAGAAACGGATTTGACCAGACGCCACCAGGATTTGGAGGAAGGAGACAGGTTTGAGAGTTCATTCTTGAGTGAGGAGAGATAGTGCTTCCTGGCACTCCTGAGGGTAGACACACACTTGTTCCGAGCTTGGTGGAAGGAACTGAGATTTCCTTCAGTTGGATTAGCCTTCCAAGAGGCAAAGGCAAGTTGTTTCAGGGCAACTGCCTCACCACAAGATTCAGTGTACCATGGATGGGAGGAAGGGTAAGACAACTGAAGGCGAGATGGGATAAATTTGTGCATGAGAGAGATCAGTTTGCTTTCGAAGAATTCCCAGGAAGAATTGATGTCAGAGGCAGTGGAGATGCGAGACCAATCCAGACGATTGATGGCTGCTTGAAGACCGTCCCAGTCGGCCTGAGTGAAATGCCAGACTCGTCGATGCTGAGGAGGCTCTCTGAGAATGGCCAGAGAATTGTCCACTTTGACAAGCACATGATCAGAAGAACCGATTGGAGCAGAAGAAGAGCAGCAGACATTAGCAGGGAAGTTAGTCATAACCAAGTCTAGAAGAGAAGATACTCCATTGGCTGAGATCCGGGTCGGGAAATTGACAGATTGTGTCAATCCCAGTGAGTCACAGAAGTCCTTTGCTGAGGTGCCATGACTGGTGAGAGAGGAACCCACACCCAACCAGGTGGCATGATGACAATTGAAGTCACCACATATGAGGAAGAGAGAGTTGGGATGAGTGGATAGAAGTTGGTCCATGTTGTCAGACAGTGAAATGTAGATGGAGTCATCACTGTTTGGGGGACGGTACAGAACACATATGAACAAAAGGTGGGAGCGGAGAGGAAGCCGTAGCCAGAGGTACTCCTGGGGGTGAGGAGGAGAGAGGGCAGTGCAAGGAGAGTGAGGAAGAGAGTTTTTGATAAAGATAGCCACCCCACCACCAGGCCGAGGCTCAGGTCTATCATACCGGAGGAGGGAGTAACCAGGAAGAGATATTAAGGAATCAGAGACATCTTGAAGGAGGAAAGTCTCTGTCAAGCAGATCAAGTCTGGATTGTCAGAAGCAACCTGTATGGAGAGATCAGTCAGGTTTGAGCGAAGGCCCCAGATGTTTGAGGTCCATACCGTTAATGAAGGGAGAGGGGGAGCATCGGGTACAGGACAGGGGAGGGGAGGAGTAGGGTAAGATGAAGGATGAGAGGGGGAGGTAGGGAGAGCAGTTGTTAGTGTGTCAGCGATTGCAGAAGAGTTCCAAGAAAGGGAAGGATGAGGAGGATGAAAGGTTTGAAGGTGAAGGGATGAGGCACAGAGAGGGGTTGTTTGAGGGGGGGGCAGAGGAAAGAAGAAGGTTGGGGGGGTGGAGGTATGAGATAGAAGGGAGACGAAGTGGGGAGGAGGCAGCTTTGAGGAGGAGGGGGGAGGAGGGAGAATTGGAGAGGAATGGTATGGGGGGAGATTTGAATGGGAGGGGTTGGGGGGGAGTTTTGAAGGGGAGGAGTGAGGGGGGAGTTTAGGAGGGGAAGGGCAAGGGGGGAGTTCAGGAGTGGAAGGGCAAGGGGGGAGTTCAGGAGTGGAGGGGTAGGGGGGAGTTTAAGAGTGGCAGGGCAAGGGGGGAGTTTAGGAGTGTAGGTGCAAGGGGAGGGATTTGGATGGGAGGGGCAAGAGGGGAGTTTAGAAAGTGGATGATTAATGAAAGACGAACATTGAAAACAAATTGGGTTTGTTGTGATTTTCAAGTTAGCAATCCGGTTCAGAATGATGGAGGAGGGATGGAATGAATGTGAATTTAGACCATGTAGTGAGGGAGACGTATAAGATATTGAATTTCTTTTTTTTGAGGTGGAATGAGTTGGAGAGGAAATTGAGAAAAGCCTTTTAAATAGGAAGAAAAACAGCGTGTTGTAAAATACCACTGAGTAAAACACTGAAGGGGAAAGGTTATACATATTTAAATAATATTTAAACAGAACCGTGAACAATCTTATGTGCACAAAAATACCAACGGGGGGAGAGCCGAGAGGGACCACCACGAGTCACGTGAAGGGCAAACGGTGGATGGCAAGGAGTTAATGGGGGCGGGGCGAACAGCACACCTGGACAGAAAATACAGGATGAGTCAACAGTACACGTGGAGAAAGGAAAATAAATGTTTTTGGTTTTTTTTTTGTTTGTTTGGTTTTTGGGGGTGGGGGGGGGGGGAGGTGAGGATTTAGAACGTTTGACAGAGTATTATGTTCGGGGTAGAAGGGAAAAAAACTAAGAGCCAAGCAAAACACGATTAAGATAACAAACACCGACGGGGGTACAACTACAAGGCCGCACACGAGGAGCAGAACACGATTAAATAATTACAAGTTACAGGAAATTCAAACCAAAAGTAACTATAATCAAAACAATAACGCATGGACGATAAAATAACGAGTTGAAATTTGACAATCTATCTGGGGAAATGGGGGAGAAACACGTGGTCGAAGTACGAACGAACGAACGAATAAGAATGAATAAACGAATGAGAACAGAGAAGGAAATGTTTTTTTTTTGGATTTTTTTGAGTTGTGATTTACACAAGGAAGAGGGCTATGGGGTGAAAAGATTGGGAAAACAGAGAACGAAAGTTATTGGATCACAAAAACACGGACCGCTGAGAGAAAAACAAAGCCTCAAGGTTGTACAGTGTTCACTGTACAACTACAAGGCCTCAAAACACGACCCGAATTAACACGATTTTCAATACAGGTATGAAAGATTTGCACCGAAAATCTTCGTCGGGAGACAATATATACACCATAAAAGAAATAGTTATAACGAAAATACAAATGGGAACAATTACTTAACTTCGATTTCGATGGATAGCATGGAGAGCTGAGAATAAACGAACCCTCGCCAGCAAGACCGGAAACGGAAGTGATGCCAGCACAAGTGCGAAAAGTGGTTTTGCAACAGCAACACAAGTGAGACAAATGGTTTTGCAACACTAACACAAGTGCGAAAAGTGGTTTTGCAACACAAACACAAGTGTAAAAGTGGTTTTCAATGCCAGCACAAGTGCGAAAAGTGGTTTTGCAACAGCAACACAAGTGAGACAAATGGTTTTGCAACACTAACACAAGTGCGAAAAGTGGTTTTGCAACACAAACACAAGTGTAAAAGTGGTTTTCAACACTATCACAAGTGCAAAAAGTGTTTTTTCCACACTAATACAAGTGCAAAAGTGGTTATGCAACACAAACACAAGTGTGGAAGGGGTTATGCAACACAAACACAAGCATGGAAACTGGTTTTGCATAACTAACACAAGTGTGGAAAGTGGTTTTTGCAACACTACCAAGTGGGGAAAGTGGTTTTGCATCACGAGCACAAGTGTTGAAAAAGGTTTTGCAACACTAATACAAGTGCAGAAAGTGGTTCTGCAACACTTGCACAAGCGTGAAAAGCGGTTTTCAACACCAACAGAAGTGTGGAAAGTGGTTTTGCATAACTAACACAAGTGTGGAAAGTGGTTTTGCAACACTAACCCAAGTGCGGAAGGTGGTTTTCAATGCTAGCACGAGAGCAGAAAGTGCTTTTGGACACTAACACAAGTGCCGGAAATAGTTTCCAATGCCAGCACAAGTGCGCAAAGTGGATTTTAACACTAACACAAGTGCGGAAAGTTGTTCTGCAACAATTGCACAAGCGTGAAAAGGGGTTTTCGACACCAGCACAAGTACGGAAAGTGGTTTTACAACACTAACCCAAGTGCGGAAGGTGGTTTTCAGTGCTAGTACGAGAGCAGAAAGTGGTTTTTCAACACGATGAGGAGTGCGAAAAGTGGTTTTCAACACGAGCACCATTGCGGAAAGTGGTTTTAAACACCAGCACAAGTACTGAAAGTGGTTTTGCAACACTAACCCAAGTGCAGAAGGTGGTTTTCAATGCCAGCACGAGAGCGGAAAGTGGTTTTTTTAAACACAATGAGGAGTGTGAAAAGAGGTTTTCAACACTAACACAAGTGTGAAATGTGTTTTTCAAAACTAAGAGGAGTGCGAAAAGTGGTTTTCAACGCCAGCACAAATTGCGGAAAGTGGTTTTTCAACACTAACAGAATTGCGGAACGTGTATTCAACAGTTGCACAAAAGCGGAAAGTGTTTTTTTAACACAATGAGGAGTGTGAAAAGAGGTTTTCGACACTAACACAAGTGCGGGAAGTGGTTTTGCATCACAAGCACAAGTGTGGTAAGTGGTTTTGCAACACCAACAGAAGTGCGAAAAATGGATTTTAACACTAACAGGAGTGCGGAAAGTGGTTTTGCAACAATTATACAAGTGCGCAATGTGGTTTTGCATCACGAGCACAAGTGTGGAAAGTGGTTTTGCAACACTAACACAAGTGCAGAACATAGTTTTGCAACACTAACAGAAGTGCGAAATGTGGATTTCAACACTAACAGGAGCGCGAAACGTGGTTTTGCAACAATTACACAAGTGCACAAAGTCGTTTTGCATTGCCAGCACAAGTGTGGAAAGTGGTTATGCAACACAAACACAAGGGTGGAAAGTGATCGTGCAACACAAACACAACTGTGGAAAGTGGTTTTGCAACACTTGCACAAGCGTGAAAAGTGGTTTTCGACACTAACATAAGTGCAAAAAGTGGTTTTGCATCACTAGCACAAGTGTGTAAAGTGCTTTGCAACACTAGCACAAGCGTGAAAAGTGGTTTTGCATCACTAGCACAAGTGTGTAAAGTGCTTTGCAACACTAGCACAAGCATGAAAAGTGGTCTGCAACACTAGCACAAGCGTGAAAAGTGGTTTTCAATGCCAGCACAAGTGCGGAAAGAGGTTTTGCAACAACCACACAAGTGCGAAAAGTGGTTTTTCAACACTAACACAAGTGCGAAAAGTGGTTTTTCAACACTAACACAAGTGCGAAAAGTGGTTTTTCAACACTAACACAAGTGCGAAAAGTGGTTTTTCAACACTAACACAAGTGCGAAAAGTGGGTTTTCAACACTATCACAAGTGCGAAAAGTGTTTTTTCCACACTAATACAAGTGCGAAAAGTGGTTTTTCAACACAAACACAAGTGCGAAAAGTAGTTTTTCAACACTAACACAAGTGCGAAAAGTGTTTTTTCCACACTAACACAAGTGCGAAAAGTGGTTTTTCAACACTAACACAAGTGCGAAAAGTGTTTTTTCCACACTAATACAAGTGCGAAAAGTGGTTTTTCAACACAAACACAAGTGCGAAAAGTAGTTTTTCAACACTAACACAAGTGCGAAAAGTGGTTTTTCAACACTAACACAAGTGCGAAAAGTGTTTTTTCCACACTAATACAAGTGCAAAAGTGGTTTCCTGCACCAACAAGTGCGAAAAGTGGTTTTTCAACACTAACACAAGTGCGAAAAGTGTTTTTTCCACCCTAATACAAGTGCGAAAAGTGGTTTTTCAACACTAACACAAGTGCGAAAAGTGGTTTTTCAACACTATCACAAGTGCAAAAAGTGTTTTTTCCACACTAATACAAGTGCAAAAGTGGTTTCCTGCACCAAAACAAGTGCGAAAAGTGGCTTTTCAACACTAACACAAGTGCGAAAAGTGGTTTTTCAACACTAACACAAGTGCGAAAAGTGGTTTTTCAACACTAACATAAGTGCGAAAAGTGTTTTTTCCACACTAATACAAGTGCAAAAGTGGTTTCCTGCACCAACACAAGTGCGAAAAGTGGTTTTTCAACACTAACACAAGTGCGCAAAGTGTTTTTTCCACACTAATACAAGTGCAAAAGTGGTTTCCTGCACCAACACAAGTGCAAAAAGTGGTTTTTCAACACTAACACAAGTGTGAAAAGTGGTTTTTCAACACTAACACAAGTGCGAAAAGTGGTTTTTCAACACTATCACAAGTGCAAAACGTGTTTTTTCCACACTAATACAAGTGCAAAAGTGGTTTCCTGCACCAACACAAGTGCAAAAAGTGGTTTTTCAACACTAACACAACTGCGAAAAGTGGTTTTTCAACACTATCACAAGTGCAAAAAGTGTTTTTTCCACACTAATACAAGTGCAAAAGTGGTTTCCTGCACCAACACAAGTGCGAAAAGTGGTTTTTCAACACTAACACAAGTGCGAAAAGTGTTTTTTCCACACTAATACAAGTGCAAAAGTGGTTTCCTGCACCAACACAACTGCGAAAAGTGGTTTTTCAACACTAACACAAGTGCGAAAAGTGTTTTTTCCACACTAATACAAGTGCAAGAGTGGTTTCCTGCACCAACACAAGTGCGAAAAGTGGTTTTTCAACACTAACACAAGTGCGAAAAGTGGTTTTTCAACACTATCACAAGTGCAAAAAGTGTTTTTTCCACACTAATACAAGTGCAAAAGTGGTTTCCTGCACCAACACAAGTGCGAAAATTGGTTTTTCAACACCAACACAAGTACGAAATTGGTTTTTCAACACTAACACAAGTGCAGAAAGTGGTTTTCAATGCCAGCACAAGTGCAGAAAGTGGTTTAGCAATACTAGCACATGTGTGAAAAGTGGTTTTCAATGCCAGCACAAGTGTGGAAAGTGGTTTTGCAACAGCAACACAAGTGAGACAAATGGTTTTGCAACACTAACACAAGTGTGAAAAGTAGTTTTGAGCACTAACAGGAGCGTAAAAAGTGGTTTTCAACACTAGCAGATGTGCAAAAAGTGGTTTTCAACACCAGCACAAGTGCAGAAAGTGGTTTTGCAATACTAGCACATGTGTGAAAAGTGGTTTTCAATGCCAGCACAAGTGTGGAAAGTGGTTTTGCAACACTAACACAAGTGCAAAAAGTGGTTTTCAATGCCAGCACAAGTGAGAAAAGTGGTTCTGCAACACAAGCTCTAGTCTGGAAAGTGGTTTTCAATGCCAGCACATGTGTGAAAAGTGGTTTTGCAACAGCAACGCAAGTGAGACAAATGGTTTTGCAACACTTACACAAGTGCGAAAAGTGGTTTTGCAACAAAAACACAAGTGTAAAAGTGGTTTTGCAACACTAACCCAATTGCGATTTGTGGTTTTCAACACTGGTGCAAGTGTGAAAAGTGGTTTTGCAACACGAACACAAGTGAGACAAATGGTTTTGCAACACTAACACAAGTGCAGAAAGTGGTTTTCAATGCCAGCACAAGTGCAGAAAGTGGTTTTGCAATACTAGCACATGTGTGAAAAGTGGTTTTCAATGCCAGCACAAGTGTGGAAAGTGGTTTTGTAACACTAACACAAGTGCAAAAAGTGGTTTTCAATGCCAGCACAAGTGAGAAAAGTGGTTCTGCAACACAAGCTCTTGTCTGGAAAGTGGTTTTCAATGCCAGCACAAGTGCGAAAAGTGGTTTTGCAACAGCAACACAAGTGAGACAAATGGTTTTGCAACACTAACACAAGTGCGAAAAGTGGTTTTGCAACACAAACACAAGTGTAAAAGTGGTTTTCAACGCAAGCACAAGTGCAGAAAGTGGTTTTCCAATACTAGCACATGTGTGAAAAGTGGTTTTCAATGCCAGCAGATGTGCAAAAGGGTGGAAAGTGGTTTTGCAACAGCAATACAAGTGCAAAAAGTGGTTTTCAATACCAGCACAAGTGCAGAAAGTGGTTTTGCAATACTAGCACATGTGTGAAAAGTGGTTTTCAATGCCAGCACAAGTGTGGAAAGTGGTTTTGCAACACTAACACAAGTGCAAAAAGTGGTTTTCAATGCCAGCACAAGTGCGAAAAGTGGTTTTGCAACACTAGCAGAAGTGCGAAAAGTGGATTTCAACACTAACAGGAGCGCGAAACGTGGTTTTGCAACAATTACACAAGTGCGCAAACTGGTTTTGCATTGCGAGCACAACTGTGGAAAGTGGATATGCAACACAAACAAGCGTGGAAAGTGGTTTTGCATCACTAACACAAGTGTGGAAAGTGGTTTTGCAACACTAACACAAGTGGGGAAAGTGGTTTTGCATCACGAGCACAAGTGTGGAAAGTGGTTTTGCATCACGAGCACAAGTGGTGGAAGTGGTTTTGCAAAACTAACAGAAATGCGAAATGTGGATTTCAAAACTAACAGGAGCGCGAAACGTGGTTTTGCAACAATTGCACAAGTGAGCAAAGTGGTTTTGCATTGCCAGCACAAGTGTGGAAAGTGGTTCGGCAACACAAACACAAGCCTGGAAAGTGGTTTTACATCACTAACACAAGTGTGGAAAGTGGTTATGCAACACCAACACAAGTGTGGAAAGTGGTTATGCAACACAAACACAAGTGTGGAGAGTGGTTTTCCATCAATAACACAAGTGTGGAAAGTGTTTATGCAACACAAACACAAGTGTGGAAAGTGGTTATGCAACACAAACACAAGCGTGGAAAGTGGTTTTGCATAACTAACACAAGTGTGGAAAGTGGTTTTGCAACATTAACAATTGGGGAAAGTGGTTTTGCATCACCAGCACAAGTGGGCAAAGTGGTTTTGCGACACTAATACAAGTGCAGAAAGTGGTTATACAACACAAACACAAGCGTGAAAAGTGGTTTTCAACACTAGCACAAGCGTGAAAAGTGGTTCTGCAACACCAACACAAGTGGGGAAAGTTGTTTTGCATCACGAGCACAAGTGTGGAAAATGGTTTTACATCACTCGCACAAGTGTGGAAAGTGGTTTTGCATCACTAGCACAAGTGGGCAAAGTGGTTTTGCAACACTAACACAAGTGGGGAAAGTGGTTTTGCAACACTAACAGAAGTGCGAAATGTATATTTCAACACTAACAGGAGCGCGAAACGTGGTTTTGCAACTATTACACAAGTGCGCAAAGTGGTTTTGCATTGCCAGCACAAGTGTGGAAAGTGGTTCAGCAACACAAACACAAGCCTGGAAAGTGGTTTTACATCACTAACACAAGTGTGGAAAGTGGTTATGCAACACCAACACAAGTGTGGAAAGTGGTTATGCAACACAAACACAAGCATGGAAAGTGGTTTTCCATCACTAACACAAGTGTGGAAAGTGGTTATGCAACACAAACACAAGTGTGGAAAGTGGTTATGCAACACAAACACAAGTGTGGAAAGTGGTTTTGCATAACTAACACAAGTGTGGAAAGTGGTTTTGCAACACTAACAAGCGTGTAAAATGGTTTTCGACACTAACAAAAGTGCGAAAAGTGGTTTTGCATCACGAGCACAAGTGTGTAAAGTGGTTTTGCAACACCAACAAAAGTGTGGAAAGTGGTTTTGCATCACTAGCACAAGTGTGGAAATTGGTTTTGCAACACTAACATAAGTGCAAAAAGTGGATTTTAACACTAACAGGTGTGCGCAAAGTGGTTTTGCAACAATTATACAAGTGCGCAAAGTGGTTTTGCATCACAAGCACAAGTGTGGAAAGTCGTTATGCAACACCAACAGAAGTGTGGAAAGTGGTTTTGCATCAAGAGCACAAGTGTGGAAAGTGGTTTTCATCACAAGCACAAATGGGGAAAGTGGTTTTGCAACACTAACACAAGTGGGGAACGTGGTTTTGCAACACTAACAGAAGTGCGAAATGTGGATTTCAACACTCACAGGAGCGGGAAACGTGGTTTTGCAACAATTACACAAGTGCGCAAAGTGGTTTTGCATTGCCAGCACAAGTGTGGAAAGTGGTTATGCAACACAAACACAAGCATGGAACGTGGTTTTGCAACACTAACACAAGTGCGAAAAGTGGTTTTTCCACACTAATACAAGTGCAAAAGTGGTTTCCTGCACCAACACAAGTGCGAAAAGTGGTTTTTCAACACTAACACAAGTGCGAAAAGTGGTTTTTCAACACTAACACAAGTGCGAAAAGTGGTTTTTCAACACTAACACAAGTGCGAAAAGTGGTTTTTCCACACTAATACAAGTGCAAACGTGGTTTCCTGCACCAACACAAGTGCGAAAAGTGATTTTTCAACACTAACACAAGTGCGAAAAGTGGTTTTTCAACACTATCACAAGTGCAAAAATTGTTTTTTCAACACTAATACAAGTGCAAAAGTGGTTTCCTGCACCAACACAAGTGCGAAAAGTGGTTTTTCAACACTAACACAAGTGCGAAAAGTGGTTTTTCAACACTAACACAAGTGCGAAAAGTGGTTTTTCAACACTAACACAAGTGCGAAAAGTGGTTTTTCAACACTATCACAAGTGCAAAAAGTGTTTTTTCCACACTAATACAAGTGCAAAAGTGGTTTCCTGCACCAACACAAGTGCGAAAAGTGTTTTTTCAACACTAACACAAGTGCGAAAAGTGGTTTTTAAACATTAACACAAGGGCGAAAAGTGTTTTTTCCACACTAATACAAGTGCAATAGTGGTTTCCTGCACCAACACAAGTGCGAAAAGTGGTTTTTCAACACTAACACAAGTGCGAAAAGTGGTTTTTCCACACTAATACAAGTGCAAAAGTGGTTTCCTGCACCAACACAAGTGCGAAAAGTGGTTTTTCAACACTAACACACGTGCGAAAAGTGGTTTTTCAACACTAACACAAGTGCGAAAAGTGGTTTTTCAACACTAACACAAGTGCGAAAAGTGGTTTTTCCACACTAACACAAGTGCAAAAAGTGGTTTCCTGCACCAACACAAGTGCGAAAAGTGGTTTTTCAACACTAACACAAGTGCGAAAAGTGGTTTTTCAACACTATCAAAAGTGCAAAAAGTGTGTTTTCCACACTAATACAAGTGCAAAAGTGGTTTCCTGCACCAACACAAGTGCGAAAAGTGGTTTTTCAACACGAACACAAGTGCGAAAAGTGGTTTTTCAACACTAACACAAGTGCGAAAAGTGGTTTTTCAACACTAACACAAGTGCGAAAAGTGGTTTTTCAACACTATCAGAAGTGCGAAAAGTGGTTTTTCCACACTAATACAAGTGCAAAAGTGGTTTCCTGCACCAACACAAGTGCGAAAAGTGGTTTTTCAACACTAACACAAGTGCGAAATGTGGTTTTTCAACACTAACACAAGTGCGAAAAGTGGTTTTTCAACACTATCACGAGTGCAAAAAGTGTTTTTTCCACACTAATACAAGTGCAAATGTGGTTTCCTGCACCAACACAAGTGCGAAAAGTGGTTTTTCAACACTAACACAAGTGCGAAAAGTGGTTTTTAAACACTAACACAAGTGCGAAAAGTGTTTTTCCACACTAATACAAGCGCAAAAGTGGTTTCCTGCACCAACACAAGTGCGAAAAGTGGTTTTTCAACACTAACACACGTGCGAAAAGTGGTTTTTCAACACTAACACAAGTGCGAAAAGTGGTTTTTCAACACTATCACAAGTGCAAAAAGTGTGTTTTCCACACTAATACAAGTGCAAAAGTGGTTTCCTGCACCAACACAAGTGCGAAAAGTGGGTTTTCAACACTAGCACAAGTGCGAAAAGTGTTTTTTCCACACTAATACAAGTGCAAAAGTGGTTTCCTGCACCAACACAAGTGCGAAAAGTGGCTTTTCAACACTAACACAAGTGCGAAAAGTGGTTTTTCAACACTAACACAAGTGCGAAAAGTGTTTTTTCCACACTAATACAAGTGCAAAAGTGGTTTCCTGCACCAACACAAGTGCGAAAAGTGGTTTTTCAACACTAACACAAGTGCGAAAAGTGGTTTTTCAACACTAACACAAGTGCGAAAAGTGGTTTTTCCACACTAATACAAGTGCAAAAGTGGTTTCCTGCACCAACACAAGTGCGAAAAGTGGTTTTTCAACACTAACACAAGTGCGAAAAGTGTTTTTTCCACACTAATACAAGTGCAAAAGTGGTTTCCTGCACCAACACAACTGCGAAAAGTGGTTTTTCAACACTAACACAAGTGCGAAAAGTGTTTTTTCCACACTAATACAAGTGCAAGAGTGGTTTCCTGCACCAACACAAGTGCGAAAAGTGGTTTTTCAACACTAACACAAGTGCGAAAAGTGGTTTTTCAACACTATCACAAGTGCAAAAAGTGTTTTTTCCACACTAATACAAGTGCAAAAGTGGTTTCCTGCACCAACACAAGTGCGAAAATTGGTTTTTCAACACCAACACAAGTACGAAATTGGTTTTTCAACACTAACACAAGTGCAGAAAGTGGTTTTCAATGCCAGCACAAGTGCAGAAAGTGGTTTAGCAATACTAGCACATGTGTGAAAAGTGGTTTTCAATGCCAGCACAAGTGTGGAAAGTGGTTTTGCAACAGCAACACAAGTGAGACAAATGGTTTTGCAACACTAACACAAGTGTGAAAAGTAGTTTTGAGCACTAACAGGAGCGTAAAAAGTGGTTTTCAACACTAGCAGATGTGCAAAAAGTGGTTTTCAACACCAGCACAAGTGCAGAAAGTGGTTTTGCAATACTAGCACATGTGTGAAAAGTGGTTTTCAATGCCAGCACAAGTGTGGAAAGTGGTTTTGCAACACTAACACAAGTGCAAAAAGTGGTTTTCAATGCCAGCACAAGTGAGAAAAGTGGTTCTGCAACACAAGCTCTAGTCTGGAAAGTGGTTTTCAATGCCAGCACATGTGTGAAAAGTGGTTTTGCAACAGCAACGCAAGTGAGACAAATGGTTTTGCAACACTTACACAAGTGCGAAAAGTGGTTTTGCAACAAAAACACAAGTGGAAAAGTGGTTTTGCAACACTAACCCAATTGCGATTTGTGGTTTTCAACACTGGTGCAAGTGTGAAAAGTGGTTTTGCAACACGAACACAAGTGAGACAAATGGTTTTGCAACACTAACACAAGTGCAGAAAGTGGTTTTCAATGCCAGCACAAGTGCAGAAAGTGGTTTTGCAATACTAGCACATGTGTGAAAAGTGGTTTTCAATGCCAGCACAAGTGTGGAAAGTGGTTTTGTAACACTAACACAAGTGCAAAAAGTGGTTTTCAATGCCAGCACAAGTGAGAAAAGTGGTTCTGCAACACAAGCTCTTGTCTGGAAAGTGGTTTTCAATGCCAGCACAAGTGCGAAAAGTGGTTTTGCAACAGCAACACAAGTGAGACAAATGGTTTTGCAACACTAACACAAGTGCGAAAAGTGGTTTTGCAACACAAACACAAGTGTAAAAGTGGTTTTCAACGCAAGCACAAGTGCAGAAAGTGGTTTTCCAATACTAGCACATGTGTGAAAAGTGGTTTTCAATGCCAGCAGATGTGCAAAAGGGTGGAAAGTGGTTTTGCAACAGCAATACAAGTGCAAAAAGTGGTTTTCAATACCAGCACAAGTGCAGAAAGTGGTTTTGCAATACTAGCACATGTGTGAAAAGTGGTTTTCAATGCCAGCACAAGTGTGGAAAGTGGTTTTGCAACACTAACACAAGTGCAAAAAGTGGTTTTCAATGCCAGCACAAGTGCGAAAAGTGGTTTTGCAACACTAGCAGAAGTGCGAAAAGTGGATTTCAACACTAACAGGAGCGCGAAACGTGGTTTTGCAACAATTACACAAGTGCGCAAACTGGTTTTGCATTGCGAGCACAACTGTGGAAAGTGGATATGCAACACAAACAAGCGTGGAAAGTGGTTTTGCATCACTAACACAAGTGTGGAAAGTGGTTTTGCAACACTAACACAAGTGGGGAAAGTGGTTTTGCATCACGAGCACAAGTGTGGAAAGTGGTTTTGCATCACGAGCACAAGTGGTGGAAGTGGTTTTGCAAAACTAACAGAAATGCGAAATGTGGATTTCAAAACTAACAGGAGCGCGAAACGTGGTTTTGCAACAATTGCACAAGTGAGCAAAGTGGTTTTGCATTGCCAGCACAAGTGTGGAAAGTGGTTCGGCAACACAAACACAAGCCTGGAAAGTGGTTTTACATCACTAACACAAGTGTGGAAAGTGGTTATGCAACACCAACACAAGTGTGGAAAGTGGTTATGCAACACAAACACAAGTGTGGAGAGTGGTTTTCCATCAATAACACAAGTGTGGAAAGTGTTTATGCAACACAAACACAAGTGTGGAAAGTGGTTATGCAACACAAACACAAGCGTGGAAAGTGGTTTTGCATAACTAACACAAGTGTGGAAAGTGGTTTTGCAACATTAACAATTGGGGAAAGTGGTTTTGCATCACCAGCACAAGTGGGCAAAGTGGTTTTGCGACACTAATACAAGTGCAGAAAGTGGTTATACAACACAAACACAAGCGTGAAAAGTGGTTTTCAACACTAGCACAAGCGTGAAAAGTGGTTCTGCAACACCAACACAAGTGGGGAAAGTTGTTTTGCATCACGAGCACAAGTGTGGAAAATGGTTTTACATCACTCGCACAAGTGTGGAAAGTGGTTTTGCATCACTAGCACAAGTGGGCAAAGTGGTTTTGCAACACTAACACAAGTGGGGAAAGTGGTTTTGCAACACTAACAGAAGTGCGAAATGTATATTTCAACACTAACAGGAGCGCGAAACGTGGTTTTGCAACTATTACACAAGTGCGCAAAGTGGTTTTGCATTGCCAGCACAAGTGTGGAAAGTGGTTCAGCAACACAAACACAAGCCTGGAAAGTGGTTTTACATCACTAACACAAGTGTGGAAAGTGGTTATGCAACACCAACACAAGTGTGGAAAGTGGTTATGCAACACAAACACAAGCATGGAAAGTGGTTTTCCATCACTAACACAAGTGTGGAAAGTGGTTATGCAACACAAACACAAGTGTGGAAAGTGGTTATGCAACACAAACACAAGTGTGGAAAGTGGTTTTGCATAACTAACACAAGTGTGGAAAGTGGTTTTGCAACACTAACAAGCGTGTAAAATGGTTTTCGACACTAACAAAAGTGCGAAAAGTGGTTTTGCATCACGAGCACAAGTGTGTAAAGTGGTTTTGCAACACCAACAAAAGTGTGGAAAGTGGTTTTGCATCACTAGCACAAGTGTGGAAATTGGTTTTGCAACACTAACATAAGTGCAAAAAGTGGATTTTAACACTAACAGGTGTGCGCAAAGTGGTTTTGCAACAATTATACAAGTGCGCAAAGTGGTTTTGCATCACAAGCACAAGTGTGGAAAGTCGTTATGCAACACCAACAGAAGTGTGGAAAGTGGTTTTGCATCAAGAGCACAAGTGTGGAAAGTGGTTTTCATCACAAGCACAAATGGGGAAAGTGGTTTTGCAACACTAACACAAGTGGGGAACGTGGTTTTGCAACACTAACAGAAGTGCGAAATGTGGATTTCAACACTCACAGGAGCGGGAAACGTGGTTTTGCAACAATTACACAAGTGCGCAAAGTGGTTTTGCATTGCCAGCACAAGTGTGGAAAGTGGTTATGCAACACAAACACAAGCATGGAACGTGGTTTTGCAACACTAACACAAGTGCGAAAAGTGGTTTTTCCACACTAATACAAGTGCAAAAGTGGTTTCCTGCACCAACACAAGTGCGAAAAGTGGTTTTTCAACACTAACACAAGTGCGAAAAGTGGTTTTTCAACACTAACACAAGTGCGAAAAGTGGTTTTTCAACACTAACACAAGTGCGAAAAGTGGTTTTTCCACACTAATACAAGTGCAAACGTGGTTTCCTGCACCAACACAAGTGCGAAAAGTGGTTTTTCAACACTAACACAAGTGCGAAAAGTGGTTTTTCAACACTATCACAAGTGCAAAAATTGTTTTTTCAACACTAATACAAGTGCAAAAGTGGTTTCCTGCACCAACACAAGTGCGAAAAGTGGTTTTTCAACACTAACACAAGTGCGAAAAGTGGTTTTTCAACACTAACACAAGTGCGAAAAGTGGTTTTTCAACACTAACACAAGTGCGAAAAGTGGTTTTTCAACACTATCACAAGTGCAAAAAGTGTTTTTTCCACACTAATACAAGTGCAAAAGTGGTTTCCTGCACCAACACAAGTGCGAAAAGTGTTTTTTCAACACTAACACAAGTGCGAAAAGTGGTTTTTAAACATTAACACAAGGGCGAAAAGTGTTTTTTCCACACTAATACAAGTGCAAAAGTGGTTTCCTGCACCAACACAAGTGCGAAAAGTGGTTTTTCAACACTAACACAAGTGCGAAAAGTGGTTTTTCCACACTAATACAAGTGCAAAAGTGGTTTCCTGCACCAACACAAGTGCGAAAAGTGGTTTTTCAACACTAACACACGTGCGAAAAGTGGTTTTTCAACACTAACACAAGTGCGAAAAGTGGTTTTTCAACACTAACACAAGTGCGAAAAGTGGTTTTTCCACACTAACACAAGTGCAAAAAGTGGTTTCCTGCACCAACACAAGTGCGAAAAGTGGTTTTTCAACACTAACACAAGTGCGAAAAGTGGTTTTTCAACACTATCAAAAGTGCAAAAAGTGTGTTTTCCACACTAATACAAGTGCAAAAGTGGTTTCCTGCACCAACACAAGTGCGAAAAGTGGTTTTTCAACACGAACACAAGTGCGAAAAGTGGTTTTTCAACACTAACACAAGTGCGAAAAGTGGTTTTTCAACACTAACACAAGTGCGAAAAGTGGTTTTTCAACACTATCAGAAGTGCGAAAAGTGGTTTTTCCACACTAATACAAGTGCAAAAGTGGTTTCCTGCACCAACACAAGTGCGAAAAGTGGTTTTTCAACACTAACACAAGTGCGAAATGTGGTTTTTCAACACTAACACAAGTGCGAAAAGTGGTTTTTCAACACTATCACGAGTGCAAAAAGTGTTTTTTCCACACTAATACAAGTGCAAATGTGGTTTCCTGCACCAACACAAGTGCGAAAAGTGGTTTTTCAACACTAACACAAGTGCGAAAAGTGGTTTTTAAACACTAACACAAGTGCGAAAAGTGTTTTTCCACACTAATACAAGCGCAAAAGTGGTTTCCTGCACCAACACAAGTGCGAAAAGTGGTTTTTCAACACTAACACACGTGCGAAAAGTGGTTTTTCAACACTAACACAAGTGCGAAAAGTGGTTTTTCAACACTATCACAAGTGCAAAAAGTGTGTTTTCCACACTAATACAAGTGCAAAAGTGGTTTCCTGCACCAACACAAGTGCGAAAAGTGGGTTTTCAACACTAGCACAAGTGCGAAAAGTGTTTTTTCCACACTAATACAAGTGCAAAAGTGGTTTCCTGCACCAACACAAGTGCGAAAAGTGGCTTTTCAACACTAACACAAGTGCGAAAAGTGGTTTTTCAACACTAACACAAGTGCGAAAAGTGTTTTTTCCACACTAATACAAGTGCAAAAGTGGTTTCCTGCACCAACACAAGTGCGAAAAGTGGTTTTTCAACACTAACACAAGTGCGAAAAGTGGTTTTTCAACACTAACACAAGTGCGAAAAGTGGTTTTTCCACACTAATACAAGTGCAAAAGTGGTTTCCTGCACCAACACAAGTGCGAAAAGTGGTTTTTCAACACTATCAAAAGTGCAAAAAGTGTGTTTTCCACACTAATACAAGTGCAAAAGTGGTTTCCTGCACCAACACAAGTGCGAAAAGTGGTTTTTCAACACGAACACAAGTGCGAAAAGTGGTTTTTCAACACTAACACAAGTGCGAAAAGTGGTTTTTCAACACTATCACGAGTGCAAAAAGTGTTTTTTCCACACTAATACAAGTGCAAAAGTGGTTTCCTGCACCAACACAAGTGCGAAAAGTGGTTTTTCAACACTAACACAAGTGCGAAAAGTGTTTTTTAAACACTAACACAAGTGCGAAAAGTGTTTTTTCCACACTAATACAAGTGCAAAAGTGGTTTCCTGCACCAACACAAGTGCGAAAAGTGGTTTTTCAACACTAACACACGTGCGAAAAGTGGTTTTTCAACACTAACACAAGTGCGAAAAGTGGTTTTTCAACACTATCACAAGTGCAAAAAGTGTGTTTTCCACACTAATACAAGTGCAAAAGTGGTTTCCTGCAACAACACAAGTGCGAAAAGTGGTTTTTCAACACTAACACAAGTGCGAAAAGTGGTTTTTCAACACTAACACAAGTGCGAAAAGTGGTTTTTCAACACTAACACAAGTGCGAAAAGTGTTTTTTCCACACTAATACAAGTGAAAAAGTGCTTTACTGCACCAACACAAGTGTGAAAAGTGGTTTTTCAACACTATCTCAAGTGCAAAAAGTGTTTTTTCCACACTAATACAAGTGCAAAAGTGGTTTCCTACACCAACACAAGTGCGAAAAGTGGTTTTTCAACACTAGTACAAGTGCGAAAAGTGTTTTTTCCACACTAATACAAGTGCAAAAGTGGTTTCCTGCACCAACACAAGTGCGGAAAGTGGCTTTTCAACACTAACACAAGTGCGAAAAGTGGTTTTTCAACACTAACACAAGGGCGAAAAGTGGTTTTTCAACACTAACACAGGTGCGAAAAGTGGTTTTTCAACACTAACACAAGTGCGAAAAGTGGTTTTTCAACACTATCACAAGTGCAAAACGTGTTTTTTCCACACTAATACAAGTGCAAATATGGTTTCCTGCACCAACACAAGTGTGAAAAGTGGTTTTTCAACACAAGTGCGAAAAGTGGTTTTTCAACACTAACACAAGTGCGAAAAGTGGTTTTTCCACACTAATACAAGTGCAAAAGTGGTTTCCTGCACCAACACAAGTGCGAAAAGTGGTTTTTCAACACTAACACAAGTGCGAAAAGTGTTTTTTCCACACTAATACAAGTGCAAAAGTGGTTTCCTGCACCAACACAAGTGCGAAAAGTGGTTTTTCAACACTAACACAAGTGCGAAAAGTGGTTTTTCAACACTAACACAAGTGCGAAAAGTGGTTTTTCCACACTAATACAAGTGCAGAAGTGGTTTCCTGCACCAACACAAGTGCGAAAAGTGGTTTTTCAACACTAACACACGTGCGAAAAGTGGTTTTTCAACACTAACACAAGTGCGAAAAGTGGTTTTTCAACACTAACACAAGTGCGAAAAGTGGTTTTTCCACACTAATACAAGTGCAAAAGTGGTTTCCTGCACCAACACAAGTGCGAAAAGTGGTTTTTCAACACTAACACAAGTGCGAAAAGTGGTTTTTCAACACTAACACAAGTGCGAAAAGTGGTTTTTCAACACTATCACAAGTGCAAAAAGTGTTTTTTCCACACTAATACAAGTGCAAAAGTGGTTTCCTGCACCAACACAAGTGCGAAAAGTGGTTTTTCAACACTAACACAAGTGCGAAAAGTGGTTTTTAAACACTAACACAAGGGCGAAAAGTGTTTTTTCCACACTAATACAAGTGCAAAAGTGGTTTCCTGCACCAACACAAGTGCGAAAAGTGGTTTTTCAACACTAACACAAGTGCGAAAAGTGGTTTTTCCACACTAATACAAGTGCAAAAGTGGTTTCCTGCACCAACACAAGTGCGAAAAGTGGTTTTTCAACACTAACACACGTGCGAAAAGTGGTTTTTCAACACTAACACAAGTGCGAAAAGTGGTTTTTCAACACTAACACAAGTGCGAAAAGTGGTTTTTCCACACTAACACAAGTGCAAAAATTGGTTTCCTGCACCAACACAAGTGCGAAAAGTGGTTTTTCAACACTAACACAAGTGCGAAAAGTGGTTTTTCAACACTATCAAAAGTGCAAAAAGTGTGTTTTCCACACTAATACAAGTGCAAAAGTGGTTTCCTGCACCAACACAAGTGCGAAAAGTGGTTTTTCAACACGAACACAAGTGCGAAAAGTGGTTTTTCAACACTAACACAAGTGCGAAAAGTGGTTTTTCAACACTAACACAAGTGCGAAAAGTGGTTTTTCAACACTATCAGAAGTGCGAAAAGTGGTTTTTCCACACTAATACAAGTGCAAAAGTGGTTTCCTGCACCAACACAAGTGCGAAAAGTGGTTTTTCAACACTAACACAAGTGCGAAATGTGGTTTTTCAACACTAACACAAGTGCGAAAAGTGGTTTTTCAACACTATCACGAGTGCAAAAAGTGTTTTTTCCACACTAATACAAGTGCAAATGTGGTTTCCTGCACCAACACAAGTGCGAAAAGTGGTTTTTCAACACTAACACAAGTGCGAAAAGTGGTTTTTAAACACTAACACAAGTGCGAAAAGTGTTTTTTCCACACTAATACAAGCGCAAAAGTGGTTTCCTGCACCAACACAAGTGCGAAAAGTGGTTTTTCAACACTAACACACGTGCGAAAAGTGGTTTTTCAACACTAACACAAGTGCGAAAAGTGGTTTTTCAACACTATCACAAGTGCAAAAAGTGTGTTTTCCACACTAATACAAGTGCAAAAGTGGTTTCCTGCAACAACACAAGTGCGAAAAGTGGTTTTTCAACACTAACACAAGTGCGAAAAGTGGTTTTTCAACACTAACACAAGTGCGAAAAGTGGTTTTTCAACACTAACAAGTGTGAAAAGTGTTTTTTCCACACTAATACAAGTGCAAAAGTGGTTTCCTGCACCAACACAAGTGCGAAAAGTGGGTTTTCAACACTAGCACAAGTGCGAAAAGTGTTTTTTCCACACTAATACAATTGCAAAAGTGGTTTCCTGCACCAACACAAGTGCGAAAAGTGGCTTTTCAACACTAACACAAGTGCGAAAAGTGGTTTTTCAACACTAACACAAGTGCGAAAAGTGTTTTTTCCACACTAATACAAGTGCAAAAAGTGTTTTTTCCACACTAATACAAGCGCAAAAGTGGTTTCCTGCACCAACACAAGTGCGAAAAGTGGTTTTTCAACACCAACACAAGTGCGAAAAGTGGTTTTTCAACACTAACACAAGTGCGAAAAGTGGTTTTTCAACACTAACACAAGTGCGAAAAGTGGTTTTTCCACACAAATACAAGTGCAAAAGTGGTTTCCTGCACCAACACAAGTGCGAAAAGTGGTTTTTCAACACTAACACAAGTGCGAAAAGTGGTTTTTCAACACTAACACAAGTGCGAAAAGTGGTTTTTCAACACTATCACAAGTGCAGAAAGTGTTTTTTCCACACTAATACAAGTGCAAAAGTGGTTTCCTGCACCAACACAAGTGCGAAAAGTGGTTTTTCAACACTAACACAAGTGCGAAAAGTGGTTTTTAAACACTAACACAAGTGCGAAAAGTGTTTTTTCCACACTAATACAAGTGCGAAAAGTGGTTTTTCAACACTAACACAAGTGCGAAAAGTGGTTTTTCAACACTAACACAAGTGCGAAAAGTGGTTTTTCCACACTAATACAAGTGCAAAAGTGGTTTCCTGCACCAACACAAGTGCGAAAAGTGGTTTTTCAACACTAACACACGTGCGAAAAGTGGTTTTTCAACACTAACACAAGTGCGAAAAGTGGTTTTTCAACACTAACACAAGTGCGAAAAGTGGTTTTTCAACACTATCAAAAGTGCAAAAAGTGTGTTTTCCACACTAATACAAGTGCAAAAGTGGTTTCCTGCACCAACACAAGTGCGAAAAGTGGTTTTTCAACACTATCAAAAGTGCAAAAAGTGTGTTTTCCACACTAATACAAGTGCAAAAGTGGTTTCCTGCACCAACACAAGTGCGAAAAGTGGTTTTTCAACACTATCACGAGTGCAAAAAGTGTTTTTTCCACACTAATACAAGTGCAAAAGTGGTTTCCTGCACCAACACAAGTGCGAAAAGTGGTTTTTCAACACGAACACAAGTGCGAAAAGTGTTTTTTAAACACTAACACAAGTGCGAAAAGTGTTTTTTCCACACTAATACAAGTGCAAAAGTGGTTTCCTGCACCAACACAAGTGCGAAAAGTGGTTTTTCAACACTAACACACGTGCGAAAAGTGGTTTTTCAACACTAACACAAGTGCGAAAAGTGGTTTTTCAACACTATCACAAGTGCAAAAAGTGTGTTTTCCACACTAATACAAGTGCAAAAGTGGTTTCCTGCAACAACACAAGTGCGAAAAGTGGTTTTTCAACACTAACACAAGTGCGAAAAGTGGTTTTTCAACACTAACACAAGTGCGAAAAGTGGTTTTTCAACACTAACACAAGTGCGAAAAGTGTTTTTTCCACACTAATACAAGTGCAAAAGTGGTTTCCTGCACCAACACAAGTGCGAAAAGTGGTTTTTCAACACTAACACACGTGCGAAAAGTGGTTTTTCAACACTAACACAAGTGCGAAAAGTGGTTTTTCAACACTAACACAAGTGCGAAAAGTGGTTTTTCCACACTAACACAAGTGCAAAAATTGGTTTCCTGCACCAACACAAGTGCGAAAAGTGGTTTTTCAACACTAACACAAGTGCGAAAAGTGGTTTTTCAACACTATCAAAAGTGCAAAAAGTGTGTTTTCCACACTAATACAAGTGCAAAAGTGGTTTCCTGCACCAACACAAGTGCGAAAAGTGGTTTTTCAACACGAACACAAGTGCGAAAAGTGGTTTTTCAACACTAACACAAGTGCGAAAAGTGGTTTTTCAACACTAACACAAGTGCGAAAAGTGGTTTTTCAACACTATCAGAAGTGCGAAAAGTGGTTTTTCCACACTAATACAAGTGCAAAAGTGGTTTCCTGCACCAACACAAGTGCGAAAAGTGGTTTTTCAACACTAACACAAGTGCGAAATGTGGTTTTTCAACACTAACACAAGTGCGAAAAGTGGTTTTTCAACACTATCACGAGTGCAAAAAGTGTTTTTTCCACACTAATACAAGTGCAAATGTGGTTTCCTGCACCAACACAAGTGCGAAAAGTGGTTTTTCAACACTAACACAAGTGCGAAAAGTGGTTTTTAAACACTAACACAAGTGCGAAAAGTGTTTTTTCCACACTAATACAAGCGCAAAAGTGGTTTCCTGCACCAACACAAGTGCGAAAAGTGGTTTTTCAACACTAACACACGTGCGAAAAGTGGTTTTTCAACACTAACACAAGTGCGAAAAGTGGTTTTTCAACACTATCACAAGTGCAAAAAGTGTGTTTTCCACACTAATACAAGTGCAAAAGTGGTTTCCTGCAACAACACAAGTGCGAAAAGTGGTTTTTCAACACTAACACAAGTGCGAAAAGTGGTTTTTCAACACTAACACAAGTGCGAAAAGTGGTTTTTCAACACTAACAAGTGTGAAAAGTGTTTTTTCCACACTAATACAAGTGCAAAAGTGGTTTCCTGCACCAACACAAGTGCGAAAAGTGGGTTTTCAACACTAGCACAAGTGCGAAAAGTGTTTTTTCCACACTAATACAATTGCAAAAGTGGTTTCCTGCACCAACACAAGTGCGAAAAGTGGCTTTTCAACACTAACACAAGTGCGAAAAGTGGTTTTTCAACACTAACACAAGTGCGAAAAGTGTTTTTTCCACACTAATACAAGTGCAAAAAGTGTTTTTTCCACACTAATACAAGCGCAAAAGTGGTTTCCTGCACCAACACAAGTGCGAAAAGTGGTTTTTCAACACCAACACAAGTGCGAAAAGTGGTTTTTCAACACTAACACAAGTGCGAAAAGTGGTTTTTCAACACTAACACAAGTGCGAAAAGTGGTTTTTCCACACAAATACAAGTGCAAAAGTGGTTTCCTGCACCAACACAAGTGCGAAAAGTGGTTTTTCAACACTAACACAAGTGCGAAAAGTGGTTTTTCAACACTAACACAAGTGCGAAAAGTGGTTTTTCAACACTATCACAAGTGCAGAAAGTGTTTTTTCCACACTAATACAAGTGCAAAAGTGGTTTCCTGCACCAACACAAGTGCGAAAAGTGGTTTTTCAACACTAACACAAGTGCGAAAAGTGGTTTTTAAACACTAACACAAGTGCGAAAAGTGTTTTTTCCACACTAATACAAGTGCGAAAAGTGGTTTTTCAACACTAACACAAGTGCGAAAAGTGGTTTTTCAACACTAACACAAGTGCGAAAAGTGGTTTTTCCACACTAATACAAGTGCAAAAGTGGTTTCCTGCACCAACACAAGTGCGAAAAGTGGTTTTTCAACACTAACACACGTGCGAAAAGTGGTTTTTCAACACTAACACAAGTGCGAAAAGTGGTTTTTCAACACTAACACAAGTGCGAAAAGTGGTTTTTCAACACTATCAAAAGTGCAAAAAGTGTGTTTTCCACACTAATACAAGTGCAAAAGTGGTTTCCTGCACCAACACAAGTGCGAAAAGTGGTTTTTCAACACTATCAAAAGTGCAAAAAGTGTGTTTTCCACACTAATACAAGTGCAAAAGTGGTTTCCTGCACCAACACAAGTGCGAAAAGTGGTTTTTCAACACTATCACGAGTGCAAAAAGTGTTTTTTCCACACTAATACAAGTGCAAAAGTGGTTTCCTGCACCAACACAAGTGCGAAAAGTGGTTTTTCAACACGAACACAAGTGCGAAAAGTGTTTTTTAAACACTAACACAAGTGCGAAAAGTGTTTTTTCCACACTAATACAAGTGCAAAAGTGGTTTCCTGCACCAACACAAGTGCGAAAAGTGGTTTTTCAACACTAACACACGTGCGAAAAGTGGTTTTTCAACACTAACACAAGTGCGAAAAGTGGTTTTTCAACACTATCACAAGTGCAAAAAGTGTGTTTTCCACACTAATACAAGTGCAAAAGTGGTTTCCTGCAACAACACAAGTGCGAAAAGTGGTTTTTCAACACTAACACAAGTGCGAAAAGTGGTTTTTCAACACTAACACAAGTGCGAAAAGTGGTTTTTCAACACTAACACAAGTGCGAAAAGTGTTTTTTCCACACTAATACAAGTGAAAAAGTGCTTTACTGCACCAACACAAGTGTGAAAAGTGGTTTTTCAACACTATCTCAAGTGCAAAAAGTGTTTTTTCCACACTAATACAAGTGCAAAAGTGGTTTCCTACACCAACACAAGTGCGAAAAGTGGTTTTTCAACACTAGTACAAGTGCGAAAAGTGTTTTTTCCACACTAATACAAGTGCAAAAGTGGTTTCCTGCACCAACACAAGTGCGGAAAGTGGCTTTTCAACACTAACACAAGGGCGAAAAGTGGTTTTTCAACACTAACACAGGTGCGAAAAGTGGTTTTTCAACACTAACACAAGTGCGAAAAGTGGTTTTTCAACACTATCACAAGTGCAAAACGTGTTTTTTCCACACTAATACAAGTGCAAATATGGTTTCCTGCACCAACACAAGTGTGAAAAGTGGTTTTTCAACACAAGTGCGAAAAGTGGTTTTTCAACACTAACACAAGTGCGAAAAGTGGTTTTTCCACACTAATACAAGTGCAAAAGTGGTTTTCTGCACCAACACAAGTGTGAAAAGTGGTTTTCAACACTAACACAAGTGCGAAAAGTGGTTTTTCAACACTATCACAAGTGCAAAACGTGTTTTTTCCACACCAATGCAAGTGCAAAAGTGGTTTCCTGCACCAACACAAGTGTGAAAAGTGGTTTTTCAACACTAACACAAGTGCGAAAAGTGGTTTTTCAACACTAACACAAGTGCGAAAAGTGGTTTTTCCACACTAATACAAGTGCAAACGTGGTTTCCTGCACCAACACAAGTGCGAAAAGTGGTTTTTCAACACTAACACAAGTGCGAAAAGTGGTTTTTCAACACTATCACAAGTGCAAAAATTGTTTTTTCAACACTAATACAAGTGCAAAAGTGGTTTCCTGCACCAACACAAGTGCGAAAAGTGGTTTTTCAACACTAACACAAGTGCGAAAAGTGGTTTTTCAACACTAACACAAGTGCGAAAAGTGGTTTTTCAACACTAACACAAGTGCGAAAAGTGGTTTTTCAACACTATCACAAGTGCAAAAAGTGTTTTTTCCACACTAATACAAGTGCAAAAGTGGTTTCCTGCACCAACACAAGTGCGAAAAGTGTTTTTTCAACACTAACACAAGTGCGAAAAGTGGTTTTTAAACATTAACACAAGGGCGAAAAGTGTTTTTTCCACACTAATACAAGTGCAAAAGTGGTTTCCTGCACCAACACAAGTGCGAAAAGTGGTTTTTCAACACTAACACAAGTGCAAAAAGTGTGTTTTCCACACTAATACAAGTGCAAAAGTGGTTTCCTGCAACAACACAAGTGCGAAAAGTGGTTTTTCAACACTAACACAAGTGCGAAAAGTGGTTTTTCAACACTAACACAAGTGCGAAAAGTGGTTTTTCAACACTAACACAAGTGCGAAAAGTGTTTTTTCCACACTAATACATGTGCAAAAGTGGTTTCCTGCACCAACACAAGTGCGAAAAGTGGTTTTTCAACACTAACACACGTGCGAAAAGTGGTTTTTCAACACTAACACAAGTGCGAAAAGTGGTTTTTCAACACTAACACAAGTGCGAAAAGTGGTTTTTCCACACTAACACAAGTGCAAAAATTGGTTTCCTGCACCAACACAAGTGCGAAAAGTGGTTTTTCAACACTAACACAAGTGCGAAAAGTGGTTTTTCAACACTATCAAAAGTGCAAAAAGTGTGTTTTCCACACTAATACAAGTGCAAAAGTGGTTTCCTGCACCAACACAAGTGCGAAAAGTGGTTTTTCAACACGAACACAAGTGCGAAAAGTGGTTTTTCAACACTAACACAAGTGCGAAAAGTGGTTTTTCAACACTAACACAAGTGCGAAAAGTGGTTTTTCAACACTATCAGAAGTGCGAAAAGTGGTTTTTCCACACTAATACAAGTGCAAAAGTGGTTTCCTGCACCAACACAAGTGCGAAAAGTGGTTTTTCAACACTAACACAAGTGCGAAATGTGGTTTTTCAACACTAACACAAGTGCGAAAAGTGGTTTTTCAACACTATCACGAGTGCAAAAAGTGTTTTTTCCACACTAATACAAGTGCAAATGTGGTTTCCTGCACCAACACAAGTGCGAAAAGTGGTTTTTCAACACTAACACAAGTGCGAAAAGTGGTTTTTAAACACTAACACAAGTGCGAAAAGTGTTTTTTCCACACTAATACAAGCGCAAAAGTGGTTTCCTGCACCAACACAAGTGCGAAAAGTGGTTTTTCAACACTAACACACGTGCGAAAAGTGGTTTTTCAACACTAACACAAGTGCGAAAAGTGGTTTTTCAACACTATCACAAGTGCAAAAAGTGTGTTTTCCACACTAATACAAGTGCAAAAGTGGTTTCCTGCAACAACACAAGTGCGAAAAGTGGTTTTTCAACACTAACACAAGTGCGAAAAGTGGTTTTTTCAACACTAACACAAGTGCGAAAAGTGGTTTTTCAACACTAACAAGTGTGAAAAGTGTTTTTTCCACACTAATACAAGTGCAAAAGTGGTTTCCTGCACCAACACAAGTGCGAAAAGTGGGTTTTCAACACTAGCACAAGTGCGAAAAGTGTTTTTTTCCACACTAATACAATTGCAAAAGTGGTTTCCTGCACCAACACAAGTGCGAAAAGTGGCTTTTCAACACTAACACAAGTGCGAAAAGTGGTTTTTCAACACTAACACAAGTGCGAAAAGTGTTTTTTTCCACACTAATACAAGTGCAAAAAGTGTTTTTTCCACACTAATACAAGCGCAAAAGTGGTTTCCTGCACCAACACAAGTGCGAAAAGTGGTTTTTCAACACCAACACAAGTGCGAAAAGTGGTTTTTCAACACTAACACAAGTGCGAAAAGTGGTTTTTCAACACTAACACAAGTGCGAAAAGTGGTTTTTTCCACACAAATACAAGTGCAAAAGTGGTTTCCTGCACCAACACAAGTGCGAAAAGTGGTTTTTCAACACTAACACAAGTGCGAAAAGTGGTTTTTCAACACTAACACAAGTGCGAAAAGTGGTTTTTCAACACTATCACAAGTGCAGAAAGTGTTTTTTCCACACTAATACAAGTGCAAAAGTGGTTTCCTGCACCAACACAAGTGCGAAAAGTGGTTTTTCAACACTAACACAAGTGCGAAAAGTGGTTTTTAAACACTAACACAAGTGCGAAAAGTGTTTTTTCCACACTAATACAAGTGCGAAAAGTGGTTTTTCAACACTAACACAAGTGCGAAAAGTGGTTTTTCAACACTAACACAAGTGCGAAAAGTGGTTTTTCCACACTAATACAAGTGCAAAAGTGGTTTCCTGCACCAACACAAGTGCGAAAAGTGGTTTTTCAACACTAACACACGTGCGAAAAGTGGTTTTTCAACACTAACACAAGTGCGAAAAGTGGTTTTTCAACACTAACACAAGTGCGAAAAGTGGTTTTTCAACACTATCAAAAGTGCAAAAAGTGTGTTTTCCACACTAATACAAGTGCAAAAGTGGTTTCCTGCACCAACACAAGTGCGAAAAGTGGTTTTTCAACACTATCAAAAGTGCAAAAAGTGTGTTTTCCACACTAATACAAGTGCAAAAGTGGTTTCCTGCACCAACACAAGTGCGAAAAGTGGTTTTTCAACATATCACGAGTGCAAAAAGTGTTTTTTCCACACTAATACAAGTGCAAAAGTGGTTTCCTGCACCAACACAAGTGCGAAAAGTGGTTTTTCAACACGAACACAAGTGCGAAAAGTGTTTTTTAAACACTAACACAAGTGCGAAAAGTGTTTTTTCCACACTAATACAAGTGCAAAAGTGGTTTCCTGCACCAACACAAGTGCGAAAAGTGGTTTTTCAACACTAACACACGTGCGAAAAGTGGTTTTTCAACACTAACACAAGTGCGAAAAGTGGTTTTTCAACACTATCACAAGTGCAAAAAGTGTGTTTTCCACACTAATACAAGTGCAAAAGTGGTTTCCTGCAACAACACAAGTGCGAAAAGTGGTTTTTCAACACTAACACAAGTGCGAAAAGTGGTTTTTCAACACTAACACAAGTGCGAAAAGTGGTTTTTCAACACTAACACAAGTGCGAAAAGTGTTTTTTCCACACTAATACAAGTGAAAAAGTGCTTTACTGCACCAACACAAGTGTGAAAAGTGGTTTTTCAACACTATCTCAAGTGCAAAAAGTGTTTTTTCCACACTAATACAAGTGCAAAAGTGGTTTCCTACACCAACACAAGTGCGAAAAGTGGTTTTTCAACACTAGTACAAGTGCGAAAAGTGTTTTTTCCACACTAATACAAGTGCAAAAGTGGTTTCCTGCACCAACACAAGTGCGGAAAGTGGCTTTTCAACACTAACACAAGTGCGAAAAGTGGTTTTTCAACACTAACACAAGGGCGAAAAGTGGTTTTTCAACACTAACACAGGTGCGAAAAGTGGTTTTTCAACACTAACACAAGTGCGAAAAGTGGTTTTTCAACACTATCACAAGTGCAAAACGTGTTTTTTCCACACTAATACAAGTGCAAATATGGTTTCCTGCACCAACACAAGTGTGAAAAGTGGTTTTTCAACACAAGTGCGAAAAGTGGTTTTTCAACACTAACACAAGTGCGAAAAGTGGTTTTTCCACACTAATACAAGTGCAAAAGTGGTTTTCTGCACCAACACAAGTGTGAAAAGTGGTTTTCAACACTAACACAAGTGCGAAAAGTGGTTTTTCAACACTATCACAAGTGCAAAACGTGTTTTTTCCACACCAATGCAAGTGCAAAAGTGGTTTCCTGCACCAACACAAGTGTGAAAAGTGGTTTTTCAACACTAACACAAGTGCGAAAAGTGGTTTTTCAACACTAACACAAGTGCGAAAAGTGGTTTTTCCACACTAATACAAGTGCAAACGTGGTTTCCTGCACCAACACAAGTGCGAAAAGTGGTTTTTCAACACTAACACAAGTGCGAAAAGTGGTTTTTCAACACTATCACAAGTGCAAAAATTGTTTTTTCAACACTAATACAAGTGCAAAAGTGGTTTCCTGCACCAACACAAGTGCGAAAAGTGGTTTTTCAACACTAACACAAGTGCGAAAAGTGGTTTTTCAACACTAACACAAGTGCGAAAAGTGGTTTTTCAACACTAACACAAGTGCGAAAAGTGGTTTTTCAACACTATCACAAGTGCAAAAAGTGTTTTTTCCACACTAATACAAGTGCAAAAGTGGTTTCCTGCACCAACACAAGTGCGAAAAGTGTTTTTTCAACACTAACACAAGTGCGAAAAGTGGTTTTTAAACATTAACACAAGGGCGAAAAGTGTTTTTTCCACACTAATACAAGTGCAAAAGTGGTTTCCTGCACCAACACAAGTGCGAAAAGTGGTTTTTCAACACTAACACAAGTGCGAAAAGTGGTTTTTCCACACTAATACAAGTGCAAAAGTGGTTTCCTGCACCAACACAAGTGCGAAAAGTGGTTTTTCAACACTAACACACGTGCGAAAAGTGGTTTTTCAACACTAACACAAGTGCGAAAAGTGGTTTTTCAACACTAACACAAGTGCGAAAAGTGGTTTTTCCACACTAACACAAGTGCAAAAAGTGGTTTCCTGCACCAACACAAGTGCGAAAAGTGGTTTTTCAACACTAACACAAGTGCGAAAAGTGGTTTTTCAACACTATCAAAAGTGCAAAAAGTGTGTTTTCCACACTAATACAAGTGCAAAAGTGGTTTCCTGCACCAACACAAGTGCGAAAAGTGGTTTTTCAACACGAACACAAGTGCGAAAAGTGGTTTTTCAACACTAACACAAGTGCGAAAAGTGGTTTTTCAACACTAACACAAGTGCGAAAAGTGGTTTTTCAACACTATCAGAAGTGCGAAAAGTGGTTTTTCCACACTAATACAAGTGCAAAAGTGGTTTCCTGCACCAACACAAGTGCGAAAAGTGGTTTTTCAACACTAACACAAGTGCGAAATGTGGTTTTTCAACACTAACACAAGTGCGAAAAGTGGTTTTTCAACACTATCACGAGTGCAAAAAGTGTTTTTTCCACACTAATACAAGTGCAAATGTGGTTTCCTGCACCAACACAAGTGCGAAAAGTGGTTTTTCAACACTAACACAAGTGCGAAAAGTGGTTTTTAAACACTAACACAAGTGCGAAAAGTGTTTTTCCACACTAATACAAGCGCAAAAGTGGTTTCCTGCACCAACACAAGTGCGAAAAGTGGTTTTTCAACACTAACACACGTGCGAAAAGTGGTTTTTCAACACTAACACAAGTGCGAAAAGTGGTTTTTCAACACTATCACAAGTGCAAAAAGTGTGTTTTCCACACTAATACAAGTGCAAAAGTGGTTTCCTGCACCAACACAAGTGCGAAAAGTGGGTTTTCAACACTAGCACAAGTGCGAAAAGTGTTTTTTCCACACTAATACAAGTGCAAAAGTGGTTTCCTGCACCAACACAAGTGCGAAAAGTGGCTTTTCAACACTAACACAAGTGCGAAAAGTGGTTTTTCAACACTAACACAAGTGCGAAAAGTGTTTTTTCCACACTAATACAAGTGCAAAAGTGGTTTCCTGCACCAACACAAGTGCGAAAAGTGGTTTTTCAACACTAACACAAGTGCGAAAAGTGGTTTTTCAACACTAACACAAGTGCGAAAAGTGGTTTTTCCACACTAATACAAGTGCAAAAGTGGTTTCCTGCACCAACACAAGTGCGAAAAGTGGTTTTTCAACACTATCAAAAGTGCAAAAAGTGTGTTTTCCACACTAATACAAGTGCAAAAGTGGTTTCCTGCACCAACACAAGTGCGAAAAGTGGTTTTTCAACACGAACACAAGTGCGAAAAGTGGTTTTTCAACACTAACACAAGTGCGAAAAGTGGTTTTTCAACACTATCACGAGTGCAAAAAGTGTTTTTTCCACACTAATACAAGTGCAAAAGTGGTTTCCTGCACCAACACAAGTGCGAAAAGTGGTTTTTCAACACTAACACAAGTGCGAAAAGTGTTTTTTAAACACTAACACAAGTGCGAAAAGTGTTTTTTCCACACTAATACAAGTGCAAAAGTGGTTTCCTGCACCAACACAAGTGCGAAAAGTGGTTTTTCAACACTAACACACGTGCGAAAAGTGGTTTTTCAACACTAACACAAGTGCGAAAAGTGGTTTTTCAACACTATCACAAGTGCAAAAAGTGTGTTTTCCACACTAATACAAGTGCAAAAGTGGTTTCCTGCAACAACACAAGTGCGAAAAGTGGTTTTTCAACACTAACACAAGTGCGAAAAGTGGTTTTTCAACACTAACACAAGTGCGAAAAGTGGTTTTTCAACACTAACACAAGTGCGAAAAGTGTTTTTTCCACACTAATACAAGTGAAAAAGTGCTTTACTGCACCAACACAAGTGTGAAAAGTGGTTTTTCAACACTATCACAAGTGCAAAAAGTGTTTTTCAACACTATCACAAGTGCAAAAAGTGTGTTTTCCACACTAATACAAGTGCAAAAGTGGTTTCCTGCACCAACACAAGTGCGAAAAGTGGGTTTTCAACACTAGCACAAGTGCGAAAAGTGTTTTTTCCACACTAATACAAGTGCAAAAGTGGTTTCCTGCACCAACACAAGTGCGAAAAGTGGCTTTTCAACACTAACACAAGTGCGAAAAGTGGTTTTTCAACACTAACACAAGTGCGAAAAGTGTTTTTTCCACACTAATACAAGTGCAAAAGTGGTTTCCTGCACCAACACAAGTGCGAAAAGTGGTTTTTCAACACTAACACAAGTGCGAAAAGTGGTTTTTCAACACTAACACAAGTGCGAAAAGTGGTTTTTCCACACTAATACAAGTGCAAAAGTGGTTTCCTGC
The DNA here is from genome assembly GCF_964187855.1 of Myxine glutinosa. NCBI lineage: Eukaryota > Metazoa > Chordata > Myxini > Myxiniformes > Myxinidae > Myxine > Myxine glutinosa. Next base: position 14,317,087 of record NC_136270.1, on the reverse strand, counting down.
ACCAACACAAGTGCGAAAAGTGGTTTTTCAACACTATCAAAAGTGCAAAAAGTGTGTTTTCCACACTAATACAAGTGCAAAAGTGGTTTCCTGCACCAACACAAGTGCGAAAAGTGGTTTTTCAACACGAACACAAGTGCGAAAAGTGGTTTTTCAACACTAACACAAGTGCGAAAAGTGGTTTTTCAACACTATCACGAGTGCAAAAAGTGTTTTTTCCACACTAATACAAGTGCAAAAGTGGTTTCCTGCACCAACACAAGTGCAAAAAGTGGTTTTTCAACACTAACACAAGTGCGAAAAGTGTTTTTTAAACACTAACACAAGTGCGAAAAGTGTTTTTTCCACACTAATACAAGTGCAAAAGTGGTTTCCTGCACCAACACAAGTGCGAAAAGTGGTTTTTCAACACTAACACACGTGCGAAAAGTGGTTTTTCAACACTAACACAAGTGCGAAAAGTGGTTTTTCAACACTATCACAAGTGCAAAAAGTGTGTTTTCCACACTAATACAAGTGCAAAAGTGGTTTCCTGCAACAACACAAGTGCGAAAAGTGGTTTTTCAACACTAACACAAGTGCGAAAAGTGGTTTTTCAACACTAACACAAGTGCGAAAAGTGGTTTTTCAACACTAACACAAGTGCGAAAAGTGTTTTTTCCACACTAATACAAGTGAAAAAGTGCTTTACTGCACCAACACAAGTGTGAAAAGTGGTTTTTCAACACTATCTCAAGTGCAAAAAGTGTTTTTTCCACACTAATACAAGTGCAAAAGTGGTTTCCTACACCAACACAAGTGCGAAAAGTGGTTTTTCAACACTAGTACAAGTGCGAAAAGTGTTTTTTCCACACTAATACAAGTGCAAAAGTGGTTTCCTGCACCAACACAAGTGCGGAAAGTGGCTTTTCAACACTAACACAAGTGCGAAAAGTGGTTTTTCAACACTAACACAAGGGCGAAAAGTGGTTTTTCAACACTAACACAGGTGCGAAAAGTGGTTTTTCAACACTAACACAAGTGCGAAAAGTGGTTTTTCAACACTATCACAAGTGCAAAACGTGTTTTTTCCACACTAATACAAGTGCAAATATGGTTTCCTGCACCAACACAAGTGTGAAAAGTGGTTTTTCAACACAAGTGCGAAAAGTGGTTTTTCAACACTAACACAAGTGCGAAAAGTGGTTTTTCCACACTAATACAAGTGCAAAAGTGGTTTCCTGCACCAACACAAGTGCGAAAAGTGGTTTTTCAACACTAACACAAGTGCGAAAAGTGTTTTTTCCACACTAATACAAGTGCAAAAGTGGTTTCCTGCACCAACACAAGTGCGAAAAGTGGTTTTTCAACACTAACACAAGTGCGAAAAGTGGTTTTTCAACACTAACACAAGTGCGAAAAGTGGTTTTTCCACACTAATACAAGTGCAGAAGTGGTTTCCTGCACCAACACAAGTGCGAAAAGTGGTTTTTCAACACTAACACACGTGCGAAAAGTGGTTTTTCAACACTAACACAAGTGCGAAAAGTGGTTTTTCAACACTAACACAAGTGCGAAAAGTGGTTTTTCCACACTAATACAAGTGCAAAAGTGGTTTCCTGCACCAACACAAGTGCGAAAAGTGGTTTTTCAACACTAACACAAGTGCGAAAAGTGGTTTTTCAACACTAACACAAGTGCGAAAAGTGGTTTTTCAACACTAACACAAGTGCGAAAAGTGGTTTTTCAACACTATCACAAGTGCAAAAAGTGTTTTTTCCACACTAATACAAGTGCAAAAGTGGTTTCCTGCACCAACACAAGTGCGAAAAGTGGTTTTTCAACACTAACACAAGTGCGAAAAGTGGTTTTTAAACACTAACACAAGGGCGAAAAGTGTTTTTTCCACACTAATACAAGTGCAAAAGTGGTTTCCTGCACCAACACAAGTGCGAAAAGTGGTTTTTCAACACTAACACAAGTGCGAAAAGTGGTTTTTCCACACTAATACAAGTGCAAAAGTGGTTTCCTGCACCAACACAAGTGCGAAAAGTGGTTTTTCAACACTAACACACGTGCGAAAAGTGGTTTTTCAACACTAACACAAGTGCGAAAAGTGGTTTTTCAACACTAACACAAGTGCGAAAAGTGGTTTTTCCACACTAACACAAGTGCAAAAATTGGTTTCCTGCACCAACACAAGTGCGAAAAGTGGTTTTTCAACACTAACACAAGTGCGAAAAGTGGTTTTTCAACACTATCAAAAGTGCAAAAAGTGTGTTTTCCACACTAATACAAGTGCAAAAGTGGTTTCCTGCACCAACACAAGTGCGAAAAGTGGTTTTTCAACACGAACACAAGTGCGAAAAGTGGTTTTTCAACACTAACACAAGTGCGAAAAGTGGTTTTTCAACACTAACACAAGTGCGAAAAGTGGTTTTTCAACACTATCAGAAGTGCGAAAAGTGGTTTTTCCACACTAATACAAGTGCAAAAGTGGTTTCCTGCACCAACACAAGTGCGAAAAGTGGTTTTTCAACACTAACACAAGTGTGAAATGTGGTTTTTCAACACTAACACAAGTGCGAAAAGTGGTTTTTCAACACTATCACGAGTGCAAAAAGTGTTTTTTCCACACTAATACAAGTGCAAATGTGGTTTCCTGCACCAACACAAGTGCGAAAAGTGGTTTTTCAACACTAACACAAGTGCGAAAAGTGGTTTTTAAACACTAACACAAGTGCGAAAAGTGTTTTTTCCACACTAATACAAGCGCAAAAGTGGTTTCCTGCACCAACACAAGTGCGAAAAGTGGTTTTTCAACACTAACACACGTGCGAAAAGTGGTTTTTCAACACTAACACAAGTGCGAAAAGTGGTTTTTCAACACTATCACAAGTGCAAAAAGTGTGTTTTCCACACTAATACAAGTGCAAAAGTGGTTTCCTGCAACAACACAAGTGCGAAAAGTGGTTTTTCAACACTAACACAAGTGCGAAAAGTGGTTTTTCAACACTAACACAAGTGCGAAAAGTGGTTTTTCAACACTAACAAGTGTGAAAAGTGTTTTTTCCACACTAATACAAGTGCAAAAGTGGTTTCCTGCACCAACACAAGTGCGAAAAGTGGGTTTTCAACACTAGCACAAGTGCGAAAAGTGTTTTTTCCACACTAATACAATTGCAAAAGTGGTTTCCTGCACCAACACAAGTGCGAAAAGTGGCTTTTCAACACTAACACAAGTGCGAAAAGTGGTTTTTCAACACTAACACAAGTGCGAAAAGTGTTTTTTCCACACTAATACAAGTGCAAAAAGTGTTTTTTCCACACTAATACAAGCGCAAAAGTGGTTTCCTGCACCAACACAAGTGCGAAAAGTGGTTTTTCAACACCAACACAAGTGCGAAAAGTGGTTTTTCAACACTAACACAAGTGCGAAAAGTGGTTTTTCAACACTAACACAAGTGCGAAAAGTGGTTTTTCCACACAAATACAAGTGCAAAAGTGGTTTCCTGCACCAACACAAGTGCGAAAAGTGGTTTTTCAACACTAACACAAGTGCGAAAAGTGGTTTTTCAACACTAACACAAGTGCGAAAAGTGGTTTTTCAACACTATCACAAGTGCAGAAAGTGTTTTTTCCACACTAATACAAGTGCAAAAGTGGTTTCCTGCACCAACACAAGTGCGAAAAGTGGTTTTTCAACACTAACACAAGTGCGAAAAGTGGTTTTTAAACACTAACACAAGTGCGAAAAGTGTTTTTTCCACACTAATACAAGTGCGAAAAGTGGTTTTTCAACACTAACACAAGTGCGAAAAGTGGTTTTTCAACACTAACACAAGTGCGAAAAGTGGTTTTTCCACACTAATACAAGTGCAAAAGTGGTTTCCTGCACCAACACAAGTGCGAAAAGTGGTTTTTCAACACTAACACACGTGCGAAAAGTGGTTTTTCAACACTAACAAGTGCGAAAAGTGGTTTTTCAACACTAACACAAGTGCGAAAAGTGGTTTTTCAACACTATCAAAAGTGCAAAAAGTGTGTTTTCCACACTAATACAAGTGCAAAAGTGGTTTCCTGCACCAACACAAGTGCGAAAAGTGGTTTTTCAACACTATCAAAAGTGCAAAAAGTGTGTTTTCCACACTAATACAAGTGCAAAAGTGGTTTCCTGCACCAACACAAGTGCGAAAAGTGGTTTTTCAACACTATCACGAGTGCAAAAAGTGTTTTTTCCACACTAATACAAGTGCAAAAGTGGTTTCCTGCACCAACACAAGTGCGAAAAGTGGTTTTTCAACACGAACACAAGTGCGAAAAGTGGTTTTTAAACACTAACACAAGTGCGAAAAGTGTTTTTTCCACACTAATACAAGTGCAAAAGTGGTTTCCTGCACCAACACAAGTGCGAAAAGTGGTTTTTCAACACTAACACACGTGCGAAAAGTGGTTTTTCAACACTAACACAAGTGCGAAAAGTGGTTTTTCAACACTATCACAAGTGCAAAAAGTGTGTTTTCCACACTAATACAAGTGCAAAAGTGGTTTCCTGCAACAACACAAGTGCGAAAAGTGGTTTTTCAACACTAACACAAGTGCGAAAAGTGGTTTTTCAACACTAACACAAGTGCGAAAAGTGGTTTTTCAACACTAACACAAGTGCGAAAAGTGTTTTTTCCACACTAATACAAGTGCAAAAGTGGTTTCCTGCACCAACACAAGTGCGAAAAGTGGTTTTTCAACACTAACACACGTGCGAAAAGTGGTTTTTCAACACTAACACAAGTGCGAAAAGTGGTTTTTCAACACTAACACAAGTGCGAAAAGTGGTTTTTCCACACTAACACAAGTGCAAAAATTGGTTTCCTGCACCAACACAAGTGCGAAAAGTGGTTTTTCAACACTAACACAAGTGCGAAAAGTGGTTTTTCAACACTATCAAAAGTGCAAAAAGTGTGTTTTCCACACTAATACAAGTGCAAAAGTGGTTTCCTGCACCAACACAAGTGCGAAAAGTGGTTTTTCAACACGAACACAAGTGCGAAAAGTGGTTTTTCAACACTAACACAAGTGCGAAAAGTGGTTTTTCAACACTATCAGAAGTGCGAAAAGTGGTTTTTCCACACTAATACAAGTGCAAAAGTGGTTTCCTGCACCAACACAAGTGCGAAAAGTGGTTTTTCAACACTAACACAAGTGCGAAATGTGGTTTTTCAACACTAACACAAGTGCGAAAAGTGGTTTTTCAACACTATCACGAGTGCAAAAAGTGTTTTTTCCACACTAATACAAGTGCAAATGTGGTTTCCTGCACCAACACAAGTGCGAAAAGTGGTTTTTCAACACTAACACAAGTGCGAAAAGTGGTTTTTAAACACTAACACAAGTGCGAAAAGTGTTTTTTCCACACTAATACAAGCGCAAAAGTGGTTTCCTGCACCAACACAAGTGCGAAAAGTGGTTTTTCAACACTAACACACGTGCGAAAAGTGGTTTTTCAACACTAACACAAGTGCGAAAAGTGGTTTTTCAACACTATCACAAGTGCAAAAAGTGTGTTTTCCACACTAATACAAGTGCAAAAGTGGTTTCCTGCAACAACACAAGTGCGAAAAGTGGTTTTTCAACACTAACACAAGTGCGAAAAGTGGTTTTTCAACACTAACACAAGTGCGAAAAGTGGTTTTTCAACACTAACAAGTGTGAAAAGTGTTTTTTCCACACTAATACAAGTGCAAAAGTGGTTTCCTGCACCAACACAAGTGCGAAAAGTGGGTTTTCAACACTAGCACAAGTGTGAAAAGTGTTTTTTCCACACTAATACAATTGCAAAAGTGGTTTCCTGCACCAACACAAGTGCGAAAAGTGGCTTTTCAACACTAACACAAGTGCGAAAAGTGGTTTTTCAACACTAACACAAGTGCGAAAAGTGTTTTTTCCACACTAATACAAGTGCAAAAAGTGTTTTTTCCACACTAATACAAGCGCAAAAGTGGTTTCCTGCACCAACACAAGTGCGAAAAGTGGTTTTTCAACACCAACACAAGTGCGAAAAGTGGTTTTTCAACACTAACACAAGTGCGAAAAGTGGTTTTTCAACACTAACACAAGTGCGAAAAGTGGTTTTTCCACACAAATACAAGTGCAAAAGTGGTTTCCTGCACCAACACAAGTGCGAAAAGTGGTTTTTCAACACTAACACAAGTGTGAAAAGTGGTTTTTCAACACTAACACAAGTGCGAAAAGTGGTTTTTCAACACTATCACAAGTGCAGAAAGTGTTTTTTCCACACTAATACAAGTGCAAAAGTGGTTTCCTGCACCAACACAAGTGCGAAAAGTGGTTTTTCAACACTAACACAAGTGCGAAAAGTGGTTTTTAAACACTAACACAAGTGCGAAAAGTGTTTTTTCCACACTAATACAAGTGCGAAAAGTGGTTTTTCAACACTAACACAAGTGCGAAAAGTGGTTTTTCAACACTAACACAAGTGCGAAAAGTGGTTTTTCCACACTAATACAAGTGCAAAAGTGGTTTCCTGCACCAACACAAGTGCGAAAAGTGGTTTTTCAACACTAACACACGTGCGAAAAGTGGTTTTTCAACACTAACACAAGTGCGAAAAGTGGTTTTTCAACACTAACACAAGTGCGAAAAGTGGTTTTTCAACACTATCAAAAGTGCAAAAAGTGTGTTTTCCACACTAATACAAGTGCAAAAGTGGTTTCCTGCACCAACACAAGTGCGAAAAGTGGTTTTTCAACACTATCAAAAGTGCAAAAAGTGTGTTTTCCACACTAATACAAGTGCAAAAGTGGTTTCCTGCACCAACACAAGTGCGAAAAGTGGTTTTTCAACACTATCACGAGTGCAAAAAGTGTTTTTTCCACACTAATACAAGTGCAAAAGTGGTTTCCTGCACCAACACAAGTGCGAAAAGTGGTTTTTCAACACGAACACAAGTGCGAAAAGTGTTTTTTAAACACTAACACAAGTGCGAAAAGTGTTTTTTCCACACTAATACAAGTGCAAAAGTGGTTTCCTGCACCAACACAAGTGCGAAAAGTGGTTTTTCAACACTAACACACGTGCGAAAAGTGGTTTTTCAACACTAACACAAGTGCGAAAAGTGGTTTTTCAACACTATCACAAGTGCAAAAAGTGTGTTTTCCACACTAATTCAAGTGCAAAAGTGGTTTCCTGCAACAACACAAGTGCGAAAAGTGGTTTTTCAACACTAACACAAGTGCGAAAAGTGGTTTTTCAACACTAACACAAGTGCGAAAAGTGGTTTTTCAACACTAACACAAGTGCGAAAAGTGTTTTTTCCACACTAATACAAGTGAAAAAGTGCTTTACTGCACCAACACAAGTGTGAAAAGTGGTTTTTCAACACTATCTCAAGTGCAAAAAGTGTTTTTTCCACACTAATACAAGTGCAAAAGTGGTTTCCTACACCAACACAAGTGCGAAAAGTGGTTTTTCAACACTAGTACAAGTGCGAAAAGTGTTTTTTCCACACTAATACAAGTGCAAAAGTGGTTTCCTGCACCAACACAAGTGCGGAAAGTGGCTTTTCAACACTAACACAAGTGCGAAAAGTGGTTTTTCAACACTAACACAAGGGTGAAAAGTGGTTTTTCAACACTAACACAGGTGCGAAAAGTGGTTTTTCAACACTAACACAAGTGCGAAAAGTGGTTTTTCAACACTATCACAAGTGCAAAACGTGTTTTTTCCACACTAATACAAGTGCAAATATGGTTTCCTGCACCAACACAAGTGTGAAAAGTGGTTTTTCAACACAAGTGCGAAAAGTGGTTTTTCAACACTAACACAAGTGCGAAAAGTGGTTTTTCCACACTAATACAAGTGCAAAAGTGGTTTCCTGCACCAACACAAGTGCGAAAAGTGGTTTTTCAACACTAACACAAGTGCGAAAAGTGGTTTTTAAACACTAACACAAGTGCGAAAAGTGTTTTTTCCACACTAATACAAGTGCAAAAGTGGTTTCCTGCACCAACACAAGTGCGAAAAGTGGTTTTTCAACACTAACACAAGTGCGAAAAGTGGTTTTTCAACACTAACACAAGTTCGAAAAGTGGTTTTTCCACACTAATACAAGTGCAGAAGTGGTTTCCTGCACCAACACAAGTGCGAAAAGTGGTTTTTCAACACTAACACACGTGCGAAAAGTGGTTTTTCAACACTAACACAAGTGCGAAAAGTGGTTTTTCAACACTAACACAAGTGCGAAAAGTGGTTTTTCCACACTAATACAAGTGCAAAAGTGGTTTCCTGCACCAACACAAGTGCGAAAAGTGGTTTTTCAACACTAACACAAGTGCGAAAAGTGGTTTTTCAACACTATCACAAGTGCAAAAAGTGTGTTTTCCACACTAATACACGTGCAAAAGTGGTTTCCTGCACCAACACAAGTGCGAAAAGTGGTGTTTCAACACTAACACAAGTGCGAAAAGTGGTTTTTCAACACTAACACAAGTGCGAAAAGTGGTTTTTCAACACTAACACAAGTGCGAAAAGTGGTTTTTCCACACTAATACAAGTGCAAAAGTGATTTCCTGCACCAACACAAGTGCGAAAAGTGGTTTTTCAACACTAACATAAGTGCGAAAAGTGTTTTTTCCACACTAATACAAGTGCGAAAAGTGTTTTTTCCACACTAATACAAGTGCGAAAAGTCGTTTTTCAACACTAACACAAGTGCGAAAAGTCGTTTTTCAACACTAACACAAGTGCGAAAAGTGGTTTTTCAACACTAACACAAGTGCGAAAAGTGGGTTTTCAACACTATCACAAGTGCAAAAAGTGTTTTTCCAAACACCAACACAAGTGCGAAAAGTGGTTTTTCAACACTAACACAAGTGTGAAAAGTGGTTTTTCAACACTAACACAAGTGCGAAAAGTGTTTTTTCCACACTAATACAAGTGCAAAAGTGGTTTCCTGCACCAACACAAGTGTGAAAAGTGGTTTTTCAAAACTAACACAAGTGCGAAAAGTGTTTTTTCCACCCTAATACAAGTGCGAAAAGTGGTTTTTCAACACTAACATAAGTGCGAAAAGTGGTTTTTCAACACTATCACAAGTGCAAAAAGTGTTTTTTCCACACTAATACAAGTGCAAAAGTGGTTTCCTGCACCAACACAAGTGCGAAAAGTGGTTTTTCAACACTAACACAAGTGAGAAAAGTGGTTTTTCAACACTAACACAAGTGCGAAAAGTGGTTTTTCAACACTAACACAAGTGCGAAAAGTGTTTTTTCCACACTAATACAAGTGCAAAAGTGGTTTCCTGCACCAACACAAGTGCAAAAAGTGGTTTTTCAACACTAACACAAGTGCGAAAAGTGGTTTTTCAACACTAACACAAGTGCGAAAAGTGGTTTTTCAACACTATCACAAGTGCAAAACGTGTTTTTTCCACACTAATACAAGTGCAAAAGTGGTTTCCTGCACCAAAACAAGTGTGAACAGTGGTTTTTCAACACTAACACAAGTGCGAAAAGTGGTTTTTCAACACTAACACAAGTGCGAAAATTGGTTTTTCCACACTAATACAAGTGCAAAAGTGGTTTCCTGCACCAACACAAGTGCGAAAAGTGGTTTTTCAACACTAACACAACTGCGAAAAGTGGTTTTTCAACACTATCACAAGGGCAAAAAGTGTTTTTTCCACACTAATACAAGTGCAAAAGTGGTTTCCTGCACCAACACAAGTGCGAAAAGTGGTTTTTCAACACTAACACAAGTGCGAAAAGTGGTTTTTCAACACTAACACAAGTGCGAAAAGTGTTTTTTCCACACTAATACAAGTGCAAGAGTGGTTTCCTGCACCAACACAAGTGCGAAAAGTGGTTTTTCAACACTAACACAAGTGCGAAAAGTGGTTTTTCAACACTATCACAAGTGCAAAAAGTGTTTTTTCCACACTAATACAAGTGCAAAAGTGGTTTCCTGCACCAACACTAGTGCGAAAATTGGTTTTTCAACACTAACACAAGTGCGAAAAGTGGTTTTTCAACACTAACACAAGTGCAAAAAGTGGTTTTCAATGCCAGCACAAGTGACAAAAGTGGTTCTGCAACACAAGCTCTAGTCTGGAAAGTGGTTTGCAACACTAGCACAAGCATGAAAAGTGGTTCTACAACACTGGCACAAGCATGAAAAGTGGTCTGCCACACTAGCACAAGCGTGAAAAGTGGTTTTCAACGCCAGCACAAGTGCGGAAAGAGGTTTTGCAACACTAATACAAGTGCAGAAAGTTGTTCTGCAACACTTACACAAGCGTGAAAAGTTGTTTTCGACACTAACAAAAGTGCGGAAGGTGGTTTTCAATGCTCGCATGAGAGCGGAAAGTGGTTTTTCAATGCTATGAGGATTGTGAAAAGAGGTTTTCAACGCCAACACAAGTGTGAAATGTGTTTTTCAAAACTAGGAGTGCGAAAAGTGTTTTTTCCACACTAATACAAGTGCAAGAGTGGTTTCCTGCACCAACACAAGTGCGAAAAGTGGTTTTTCAACACTAACACAAGTGCGAAAAGTCGTTTTGCATCACGAGCACAAGTGTGGAAAGTGGTTTTGCAACACTAACAGAAGTGCAAAAAGTGGATTTTAACACTAACAAGAGTGCGGAAAGTGGTTTTGCAACAATTACACAAGTGCGCAAAGTGGTTTTGCATCACAAGCACAAGTGTGGAAAGTGGTTTTGCAACATCAACAGAAGTGTTTTGCACAGTGATGGTTTTGTGATGGTTTTGTGATGGTTTTGCATCACGTGATGGTTTTGATGGATGTGATGGTTTTGCATCACGAGCACAAGTGTGGAAAGTGGTTTTGCATCACAAGCACAAATGGGGAAAGTGGTTTTGCAACACTAACACAAGTGCGGAACGTGGTTTTGCAACACTAACACAAGTGCGAAAAGTGGTTTTTCCACACTAATACAAGTGCAAAAGTGGTTTCCTGCACCAACACAAGTGCGAAAAGTGGTTTTTCAACACTAACACAAGTGCGAAAAGTGGTTTTTCAACACTATCACAAGTGCAAAAAGTGTTTTTTCCACACTAATACAAGTGCAAAAGTGGTTATGCAACACAAATACAAGTGTGGAAGGGGTTATGCAACACAAACACAAGCATGGAAAGTGGTTTTGCATAACTAACACAAGTGTGGAAAGTGGTTTTTGCAACACTAACAAGTGGGGAAAGTGGTTTTGCATCACGAGCACAAGTGTTGAAAAAGGTTTTGCAACACTAATACAAGTGCAGAAAGCGGTTCTGCAACACTTGCACAAGCATGAAAAGAGGTTTTCAACACCAACAGAAGTGTGGAAAGTGGTTTTGCATAACTAACACAAGTGTGGAAAGTGGTTTTGCAACACTAACCCAAGTGCGGAAGGTGGTTTTCAATGCTAACACGAGAGCAGAAAGTGCTTTTGGACACTAACACAAGTGCCGGAAATAGTTTCCAATGCCAGCACAAGTGCGCAAAGTGGATTTTAACACTAACACAAGTGCGGAAAGTTGTTCTGCAACAATTGCACAAGCGTGAAAAGGGGTTTTCGACACCAGCACAAGTACGGAAAGTGGTTTTACAACACTGACCCAAGTGCGGAAGGTGGTTTTCAGTGCTAGTACGAGAGCAGAAAGTCGTTTTTCAACACGATGAGGAGTGCGAAAAGTGGTTTTCAACACGAGCACCATTGCGGAAAGTGGTTTTAAACACCAGCACAAGTACTGAAAGTGGTTTTGCAACACTAACCCAAGTGCAGAAGGTGGTTTTTAAATGCCAGCACGAGAGCGGAAAGTGGTTTTTTTAAACACAATGAGGAGTGTGAAAAGAGGTTTTCAACACTAACACAAGTGTGAAATGTGTTTTTCAAAACTAAGAGGAGTGCGAAAAGTGGTTTTCAACGCCAGCACAAATTGCGGAAAGTGGTTTTTCAACACTAACAGAATTGCGGAACGTGTATTCAACAGTTGCACAAAAGCGGAAAGTGTTTTTTTAACACAATGAGGAGTGTGAAAAGAGGTTTTCGACACTAACACAGGTGCGGGAAGTGGTTTTGCATCACAAGCACAAGTGTGGAAAGTGGTTTTGCAACACCAACAGAAGTGCGAAAAATGGATTTTAACACTAACAGGAGTGCGGAAAGTGGTTTTGCAACAATTATACAAGTGCGCAAAGTGGTTTTGCATCACGAGCACAAGTGTGGAAAGTGGTTTTGCAACACTAACACAAGTGCAGAACATAGTTTTGCAACACTAACAGAAGTGCGAAATGTGGATTTTAACACTAACAGGAGCGCGAAACGTGGTTTTGCAACAATTACACAAGTGCACAAAGTCGTTTTGCATTGCCAGCACAAGTGTGGAAAGTGGTTTTGCAACACTTGCACAAGCGTGAAAAGTGGTTTTCGACACTAACATAAGTGCAAAAAGTGGTTTTGCATCACTAGCACAACTGTGGAAAGTGGTTTTGCAACACTAGCACAAGCGTGAAAAGTGGTTCTGCAACACTGTCACAAGCATGAAAAGTGGTCTGCAACACTAGCACAAGCGTGAAAAGTGGTTTTCAATGCCAGCTCAAGTGCGGAAAGAGGTTTTGCAACAACCACACAAGTGCGAAAAGTGGTTTTTCAACACTAACACAAGTGCGAAAAGTGGTTTTTCAACACTAACACAAGTGCGAAAAGTGGTTTTTCAACACTAACACAAGTGCGAAAAGTGGGTTTTCAACACTATCACAAGTGCAAAAAGTGTTTTTTCCACACTAACACAAGTGCGAAAAGTGGTTTTTCAACACTAACACAAGTGCGAAAAGTGTTTTTTCCACACTAATACAAGTGCGAAAAGTGGTTTTTCAACACAAACACAAGTGCGAAAAGTGGTTTTTCAACACTAACACAAGTGCGAAAAGTGGTTTTTCAACACTAACACAAGTGCGAAAAGTGTTTTTTCCACACTAATACAAGTGCAAAAGTGGTTTCCTGCACCAACACAAGTGCGAAAAGTGGTTTTTCAACACTAACACAAGTGCGAAATGTGTTTTTTCCACCCTAATACAAGTGCGAAAAGTGGTTTTTCAACACTAACACAAGTGCTAAAAGTGGTTTCTCAACACTAACACAAGTGCGAAAAGTGGTTTTTCAACACTAACACAAGTGCGAAAAGTGTTTTTTCCACACTAATACAAGTGCAAAAGTGGTTTCCTGCACCAACACAAGTGCGAAAAGTGGTTTTTCAACACTAACACAAGTGCGAAAAGTGGTTTTTCAACACTAACACAAGTGCGAAAAGTGTTTTTTCCACACTAATACAAGTGCAAAAGTGGTTTCCTGCACCAACACAAGTGCGAAAAGTGGTTTTTCAACACTAACACAAGTGCGCAAAGTGTTTTTTCCACACTAATACAAGTGCAAAAGTGGTTTCCTGCACCAACACAAGTGCAAAAAGTGGTTTTTCAACACTAACACAAGTGTGAAAAGTGGTTTTTCAACACTAACACAAGTGCGAAAAGTGGTTTTTCAACACTATCACAAGTGCAAAACGTGTTTTTTCCACACTAATACAAGTGCAAAAGTGGTTTCCTGCACCAACACAAGTGCGAAAAGTGGTTTTTCAACACTAACACAACTGCGAAAAGTGGTTTTTCAACACTATCACAAGTGCAAAAAGTGTTTTTTCCACACTAATACAAGTGCAAAAGTGGTTTCCTGCACCAACACAAGTGCGAAAAGTGGTTTTTCAACACTAACACAAGTGCGAAAAGTGGTTTTTCAACACTAACACAAGTGCGAAAAGTGTTTTTTCCACACTAATACAAGTGCAAAAGTGGTTTCCTGCACCAACACAAGTGCGAAAAGTGGTTTTTCAACACTAACACAAGTGCGAAAAGTGTTTTTTCCACACTAATACAAGTGCAAGAGTGGTTTCCTGCACCAACACAAGTGCGAAAAGTGGTTTTTCAACACTAACACAAGTGCGAAAAGTGGTTTTGTAACACTAACACAAGTGCAAAAAGTGGTTTTCAATGCCAGCACAAGTGAGAAAAGTGGTTCTGCAACACAAGCTCTTGTCTGGAAAGTGGTTTTCAATTATTTTTTTTATTTTTTTTTTTTTTTTTTGTATACAAGATCGAGGCTCGTGAAAGAGCGAACATTAATCACACAGAAAGACAAACAGACACACAAAACAAATAACATCGGGAGTGGTAGACAAGATGGGGAGAGAGGGGGAAGGACACAAACACAACATTTGAGAGCAGGGACCGAGAGACATGGAGACATCGAGAGAACTGTGGGATGGAGAGGGCTTTGGGGGGGAGGCATGGGAAGGGGGGGGGGGGGGATGGGAGAGGTATAAAACATATGGACACTGCCAAGACTTCCAGGAAAGAAGTTGGAATTTCAAACAAGGTGGATCTGGGGGGAATTAGTGGGGGTAGAAAAGATCAAGGTTTTGGATGGGGGAAGATAAGAGATGGTGGTGAACAGCTGTTTTAAAGACCTGGAGCGAGGAGTGGGATTGAAGGGAGTGAGGGAGTTTGTTCCAGAGGCGGGAGAAAAGAGGAATGAAAGAGTGAAGGTGAGCAGAGAGCCGAGATTTCGGCAGTTTAACCATCAGAGGGTTGCTGGCAGATCTTGTGCGACCTGTAGGAATATTTGGGGGACAGAGCACAGAGAGAGATGGGGGTGCAAGGCCGGAGAGGAGTCGGTAGAAGACAGAAAGACCACCTACCTGCCTGCGGTGAGTGAGTGAAAGGCCCTCAGAGATAGCTTCATCGCGGGAGATTCCAATAATTCTGAAAGCTTTGGTTTCAACAGCGTGAAGCCGAGCTAGGTGTGAGGCAGGAGCACCGGCCCATAGGGGAGAACAGTATTCCATTGAGCTGCGGATGAAAGCCTTGTATGTGGTGAGGAGCTCAGGTGTGCCGAGGAAGGACTTCGCACGACGGAGGATGCCCAGTCGGCGACTGGCTTTGGAGGCCAGCTTGGAAATGTGGTTTTCCCAAGAAAGATCATGGCAGATAGTGAGACCCAAAATCTTGAGCGACAGAACTTCTTGGAGAGGATTGTTGAGAAAGTAGATGGGAGGGTTGTCCAGTCGATCTTTTCGGAGAGACATAGTAAGAGTGTGAGATTTGTCAGGATTGAAAGACATGTTCCACTTGTTTGACCAGTCTGTGATTTTGTCCAGGTCTTCAGAGAGTGACGAGGCAGCAGACTGCCGATCTGAGGGAAGAGGAATGGAGCGGCAGAGAGTGGAGTCATCAGCAAAGAGATAGAGAGGATTTTCGAGAGAGTCACAGAGATCATTGATGAAGACCAGAAAAAGCACGGGGTCCAGAACACTGCCTTGGGGAACTCCAGCCTGAACAGGAAGAGGAGATGAGAGAAACCCATTCAGGGCCACACGTTGACGACGACTAGAGAGGAAGTCCGCCAGCCATGCGTGGAGATTTCCATGGATACCAAAGGAGGAGAGTTTGGTGAGCAGAGCGGGGTGCCAGACCGTGTCGAAGGCACGTGATATGTCGAGGGAGACAGCTCTAATTTCCTGTTTGGCATTGAGGACCTCCATCCATTGTTGGGACAGCAGAAGCAGCATGTCCAGAGTAGAATGACCTGGTCTGAAACCAAATTGATGATCAGAGATCAAGCCATTGGAGAAGAGGAAAGATTTCATATCCAAAGCAATGATGGATTCCATGACTTTGCTGATAATTGGGAGAAGGCTGATTGGTCTGTAGTTGCTAGGATCTGTTTTTGCACCTTTTTTGTGCAAAGCGGTGATGTTGGCTGATTTCCAAGCAAATGGCAGTTGACCTTGAGCAAAAGAGAGGGTGAAGAGAACAGAGAGAGGGTGAGATAGAGCAGCAGAGCAGGATTTTAGGACCCGTGGGCTGATGCCGTCGGGTCCAGTTGCAGAATCAGAGTCGAGGGTTGACAGAAACTTTTCCACCTTGTCAGGAGGAAAGGACACGGAGTCCAGGAGCAGCAGGGTACGACTGGGTATGGTGGGTACAGAGAGGGATGGGTTTGGGACACAAGATTTAGAGGCAAACACAGAGTTGAGGCATTCAGCTTTTTCACGTGCGGAGTCAGCTGTGTAGCCGTTTGAGGTAAGGGAGGGGATGGAGGGGGAACAAACACCAGAAACGGATTTGACCAGACGCCACCAGGATTTGGAAGAGGGAGACAGATAAGAGAGTTCGGTCTTGAGAACGGAGAGATATTGTTTCCTGGCTCTCCTGAGGGTGGACACACACTTGTTTCGGGCTTTGTGAAAGGAAATGAGATTTCCTTCCGTTGGATTTGCTTTCCAGGAGACGAAGGCAAGTTGTTTCTGGGCAACAGCCTCACCACAAGATTCCGTGTACCATGGACGGGAGGAAGGGTATGACAACTGAAGACGAGATGGGATAAATCTGTGCATGAGAGAGAGCAATTTACTTTGGAAGAATTCCCAGGATGAGTTGATGTCAGAGGGGGTAGAGATGGGAGACCAGTCCAGATGATTGATGGCTGCTTGAAGACCATGCCAGTTGGCCTGAGTGAAATGCCAGACTCGTCGACGCTGAGCAGGCTCCCTGAGGATGGTCAGAGAGATGTCCACTTTAACAAGGACATGATCAGATGATCCGATCGGAGCAGAAGAAGAGCAGCAGACATTTTCAGGGAAGTTAGTCATAACCAAGTCCAGAAGAGAAGATGTTCCGTTGACTGAGATCCGGGTCGGGAAATTGACAGATTGTGTCAGTCCCAGTGAGTCGCAGAAGTCCTTTGCTGAGGAGCCATGGCTGGTGAGAGAGGTACCCACACCCAGCCAACTGGCATGATGACAGTTGAAATCACCACATATGAGGAAGAGAGAGTTGGGATGAGTAGATAGAAGTTGGTCCATATCATCAGACAGCGAGATGTAGATGGAGTCATCACTGTTTGGTGGACGGTACAACACACATATGAACAAGAGGTGGGAGCGAAGGGGAAGCCGTAGCCAGAGGTATTCCTGGGGGTGAGGTGGAGAGAGTGCAGTGCAGGGCGAGTGAGGAAGAGAGTTTTTGATAAAGATAGCAACCCCGCCTCCAGGACGAGGCTCAGGTCTATCATACCGGAGGAGGGAGTAGCCCGGGAGAGATACTATGGAATCAGAGACATCATAAAGGAGGAAAGTTTCTGTTAAGCAGATCACGTCTGGTTTGACAGAAGCAACCTGTATGGAGAGATCAGTTAAGTTTGAACGAAGGCCCCGGATGTTTGAGGTC
Organism: Myxine glutinosa; assembly: GCF_964187855.1. Classification (NCBI taxonomy): domain Eukaryota; kingdom Metazoa; phylum Chordata; class Myxini; order Myxiniformes; family Myxinidae; genus Myxine; species Myxine glutinosa. Next base: position 14,299,816 of record NC_136270.1, on the reverse strand, counting down.
CATACCGTTAATGAAGAGGAAGGGGGAGCATCAGATCCAGAACAGGGGGGAGGAGGGGTAGGGTAAGATGTGGAAGAGGTGGAAGAGGTAGGGAGAGCTGTTGAAGGTGTGTCAGAGATTTCAGAATAGCTCGGAGAAAGGGAAGGATGGGGCGGACAAAAGGTTTGATGGTGATTGGGTGAGCCACAATGAGGTGTTATTTGAGGAGGGGGAAGAGCGAGGCAGAAGGTTGGGGGAGATGGAGGTGAGAGTTTGAAGGGGGAAGAAGCGGGGAGGACGCTTTGAGGAGGGGGAGTGAGAGGGGGGAAATTGAGAAGCAATGAGGGTGGTGAGATTTGAAGGGGAGGGGTGAGGGGGGAGTTTGGGAGGGAAGGGACAAGGGGAGGGATTTGAAAGGGATGGGATATGGGGGAGATTTGGAGGGGAGGGGTGAGGCAGGAGTCTAGGAGGGGAGGGGCGAGGGGGCGTCTTGGCGGGGAGGGGTGAGGGGGTAGTTTAGGAGGGAGGGGGCAAGGGGGGAGATTTGAAAGGGATGGGTGATGGGGAAGATTTGGAGGGGAGGGGTGATGGGGAAGATTTGGAGGGGAGGGGTTATGGGGAAGATTTGGAGGGGAGGGGTGAGATTGGATTTTTGAAAGTGTACGATTTATGGGAAACGAACATTTATTGCAAAATGAGTTTCTTGTGACCTTCGAGTTAAAAATACGTTTAAGGACGCTGGATGGAGGATGGAGTGCAGGAGAGTTTAGGGAATGTAGAAAAAAGGCACTATAGGAGATGGATATTTTTTTGGGGATGAATTGATTTGGTGAGCAAGTCGAAAGCAGCCTTTTAAAGAAGAAGAAGAAAAAGGTGTTATAAAATATGACGGAATACATAACTTGAGGGGAAAGTGTAAACATTGAAGGTTAATGAGTGAAAACTATCTGGGGAAATGGGGGAGAAACACGTGGTTGAAGAACGAACGAACGAATAAGAATGAATAAACGAATGAGAACAGATAAGGAAATCTTTTCTTTTTTTTTTTTGAGTTGAGATTTACACAAGGAAGTAGGCTATGGGTGAAAAGTCTGGGAATACAGAGAACGAAAGTTATTGGATCACAAACGACGGACCACTGAGAAAAACAAAGCCTCAAGGTTGTACAGTGCACACTGTACAAGGCCTCAAGACACGACACGAATTAACACGATTTTCAATACAGGTATGAAAGATTTGCACCGAAAAATCTTCGTCGGGACACAATATACGTACAACACCATAAATAAATACAGTTTTAACGAAAATACAAATGGGAACAATCACTTAACTTCGATTTCAAATCGTTCGCGACGCGGCAAAGGCCTTGCTCGCGACACGGCAAACAGACGATCAATTTATGAAAGATAAACACCGAGAAACAACCAAAGTTGCACACAATAACTTCACACACCGAAAGATAAATACAGTTTCGACAAAATACAATTGTGAACAGACTTAACTTCGAAAAACGTGGAGACCGTGTGGAGCTTCGAAAATCCCTCCCACCGTCTCCGAGATCTCACGAGATCTTTGATGGTGGTGAACAGCTGTTTTGAAGACCTGGAGGGAGGAGTGTGATTGAAGTGAGTGTGGGAGTTTGTTCCAGAGGCGGGAGAAAAGAGGAATGAAAGAGTGAAGGTGAGCAGAGAGCCGAGATTTCGGCAGTTTAACCATCAGAGGGTGGCTGGCAGATCTTGTGCGACCTGTAGGAATATTTGGGGGACAGAGCACAGAGAGAGCTGGGGGAGCAAGGCCGGAGAGGAGTCGGTAGAAGACAGAAAGACCACCTACCTGCCTGCGGTGAGTGAGTGAAAGGCCCTCAGAGATAGCTTCATCGCGGGAGATTCTAATGATTCTGAAAGCTTTGGATTCAACAGCGTGAAGCCGAGCCAGGTGTGAGGCAGGAGCACCAGCCCATAGGGGAGAACAGTATTCCATTGAGCTGCGGATGAAAGCCTTGTATGTGGTGAGGAGCTCAGGTGTGCCTAGGAAGGACTTCGCACGACGGAGGATGCCCAGTCGGCGACTGGCTTTGGAGGCCAGCTTGGAAATGTGGTTTTCCCAAGAAAGATCATGGCAGATGGTGAGACCCAAAAGCTTGAGCGACAGAACTTCTTGGAGAGGATTGTTGAGAAAGTAGATGGGAGGGTTGTCCAGTCGATCTTTTCGGAGAGACATAGTAAGAGTGTGAGATTTGTCAGGATTGAAAGACATGTTCCACATGTTTGACCAGTCTGTGATTTTGTCCAGGTCTGCAGAGAGTGAGGAGGCTGCAGACTGCCGATCTGAGGGAAGAGGAATGGAGCGGCAGAGAGTGGAGTCATCAGCAAAGAGATACAGAGGATTTTCCAGAGAGTCGGAGAGATCATTGATAAAGACCAGAAAAAGCACAGGGCCCAGCACACTGCCTTGGGGAACTCCAGCCTGAACGGGAAGGGGAGATGAGAGAAATCCATTCAGGGCCACACGTTGACTACGACCAGAGAGGAAGTCCGCAAGCCATGCATGGAGATTTCCATGGATACCATAGGAGGAGAGTTTGGTGAGCAGAGCTGGGTGCCAGACCGTATCGAAGGCACGTGATATGTCAAGGGAGACAGCTCTGATTTCCTGTTTGGCATTGAGGACCTCCATCCATTGTTGAGACAGCAGAAGCAGCATGTCCAGAGTAGAGTGACCTGGTCTGAAACCAAATTGATGATCAGAGATCAAGCCATTGGAGAAGAGGAAAGATTTCATATCCGAAGCAATGATGGATTCCATGACTTTGCTGATAATTGGGAGCAGGCTGATTGGTCTGTAGTTGCAAGGATCTGTTTTTGCACCTTTTTTGTGTAAAGCGGTAATGTTTGCTGATTTCCAGGATTCTGGCAGATGACCTTGAGCAAAAGATAGGGTGAAAAGAACAGAGAGAGGGTGAGATAGAGCGGCAGAGCACGATTTTAGGACCCGTGGGCTGATGCCATCTGGTCCAGTTGCAGAATCAGAGTCGAGGTTTGACAAAAACTCCTCCACCTTGTCAGGAGAGAAGGTCACAGAGTCCAGGAGCAGTTTGGTTCGACTGGGAAAGGTGGGAACAGAGAGAGATGGGTTTGGGACTAAGGATTTTGAGACAAACACAGAGTTGAGGCATTCGGCTTTGTCACGTGCGATGTCAACTGTGTGGCCATTTGAGGTAAGGGAGGGGATGGAGGGGGAACAAACACCAGAAACGGATTTGACCAGACGCCACCAGGATTTGGAGGAAGGAGACAGGTTTGAGAGTTCATTCTTGAGTGAGGAGAGATAGTGCTTCCTGGCACTCCTGAGGGTAGACACACACTTGTTCCGAGCTTGGTGGAAGGAACTGAGATTTCCTTCAGTTGGATTAGCCTTCCAAGAGGCAAAGGCAAGTTGTTTCAGGGCAACTGCCTCACCACAAGATTCAGTGTACCATGGATGGGAGGAAGGGTAAGACAACTGAAGGCGAGATGGGATAAATTTGTGCATGAGAGAGATCAGTTTGCTTTCGAAGAATTCCCAGGAAGAATTGATGTCAGAGGCAGTGGAGATGCGAGACCAATCCAGACGATTGATGGCTGCTTGAAGACCGTCCCAGTCGGCCTGAGTGAAATGCCAGACTCGTCGATGCTGAGGAGGCTCTCTGAGAATGGCCAGAGAATTGTCCACTTTGACAAGCACATGATCAGAAGAACCGATTGGAGCAGAAGAAGAGCAGCAGACATTAGCAGGGAAGTTAGTCATAACCAAGTCTAGAAGAGAAGATACTCCATTGGCTGAGATCCGGGTCGGGAAATTGACAGATTGTGTCAATCCCAGTGAGTCACAGAAGTCCTTTGCTGAGGTGCCATGACTGGTGAGAGAGGAACCCACACCCAACCAGGTGGCATGATGACAATTGAAGTCACCACATATGAGGAAGAGAGAGTTGGGATGAGTGGATAGAAGTTGGTCCATGTTGTCAGACAGTGAAATGTAGATGGAGTCATCACTGTTTGGGGGACGGTACAGAACACATATGAACAAAAGGTGGGAGCGGAGAGGAAGCCGTAGCCAGAGGTACTCCTGGGGGTGAGGAGGAGAGAGGGCAGTGCAAGGAGAGTGAGGAAGAGAGTTTTTGATAAAGATAGCCACCCCACCACCAGGCCGAGGCTCAGGTCTATCATACCGGAGGAGGGAGTAACCAGGAAGAGATATTAAGGAATCAGAGACATCTTGAAGGAGGAAAGTCTCTGTCAAGCAGATCAAGTCTGGATTGTCAGAAGCAACCTGTATGGAGAGATCAGTCAGGTTTGAGCGAAGGCCCCAGATGTTTGAGGTCCATACCGTTAATGAAGGGAGAGGGGGAGCATCGGGTACAGGACAGGGGAGGGGAGGAGTAGGGTAAGATGAAGGATGAGAGGGGGAGGTAGGGAGAGCAGTTGTTAGTGTGTCAGCGATTGCAGAAGAGTTCCAAGAAAGGGAAGGATGAGGAGGATGAAAGGTTTGAAGGTGAAGGGATGAGGCACAGAGAGGGGTTGTTTGAGGGGGGGGGGCAGAGGAAAGAAGAAGGTTGGGGGGGTGGAGGTATGAGATAGAAGGGAGACGAAGTGGGGAGGAGGCAGCTTTGAGGAGGAGGGGGGAGGAGGGAGAATTGGAGAGGAATGGTATGGGGGGAGATTTGAATGGGAGGGGTTGGGGGGGAGTTTTGAAGGGGAGGAGTGAGGGGGGAGTTTAGGAGGGGAAGGGCAAGGGGGGAGTTCAGGAGTGGAAGGGCAAGGGGGGAGTTCAGGAGTGGAGGGGTAGGGGGGAGTTTAAGAGTGGCAGGGCAAGGGGGGAGTTTAGGAGTGTAGGTGCAAGGGGAGGGATTTGGATGGGAGGGGCAAGAGGGGAGTTTAGAAAGTGGATGATTAATGAAAGACGAACATTGAAAACAAATTGGGTTTGTTGTGATTTTCAAGTTAGCAATCCGGTTCAGAATGATGGAGGAGGGATGGAATGAATGTGAATTTAGACCATGTAGTGAGGGAGACGTATAAGATATTGAATTTCTTTTTTTTGAGGTGGAATGAGTTGGAGAGGAAATTGAGAAAAGCCTTTTAAATAGGAAGAAAAACAGCGTGTTGTAAAATACCACTGAGTAAAACACTGAAGGGGAAAGGTTATACATATTTAAATAATATTTAAACAGTACCGTGAACAATCTTATGTGCACAAAAATACCAACGGGGGGAGAGCCGAGAGGGACCACCACGAGTCACGTGAAGGGCAAACGGTGGATGGCAAGGAGTTAATGGGGGCGGGGCGAACAGCACACCTGGACAGAAAATACAGGATGAGTCAACAGTACACGTGGAGAAAGGAAAATAAATGTTTTTGGTTTTTTTTTTGTTTGTTTGGTTTTTGGGGGTGGGGGGGGGGGGAGGTGAGGATTTAGAACGTTTGACAGAGTATTATGTTCGGGGTAGAAGGGAAAAAAACTAAGAGCCAAGCAAAACACGATTAAGATAACAAACACCGACGGGGGTACAACTACAAGGCCGCACACGAGGAGCAGAACACGATTAAATAATTACAAGTTACAGGAAATTCAAACCAAAAGTAACTATAATCAAAACAATAACGCATGGACGATAAAATAACGAGTTGAAATTTGACAATCTATCTGGGGAAATGGGGGAGAAACACGTGGTCGAAGTACGAACGAACGAACGAATAAGAATGAATAAACGAATGAGAACAGAGAAGGAAATGTTTTTTTTTTGGATTTTTTTGAGTTGTGATTTACACAAGGAAGAGGGCTATGGGGTGAAAAGATTGGGAAAACAGAGAACGAAAGTTATTGGATCACAAAAACACGGACCGCTGAGAGAAAAACAAAGCCTCAAGGTTGTACAGTGTTCACTGTACAACTACAAGGCCTCAAAACACGACCCGAATTAACACGATTTTCAATACAGGTATGAAAGATTTGCACCGAAAATCTTCGTCGGGAGACAATATATACACCATAAAAGAAATAGTTATAACGAAAATACAAATGGGAACAATTACTTAACTTCGATTTCGATGGATAGCATGGAGAGCTGAGAATAAACGAACCCTCGCCAGCAAGACCGGAAACGGAAGTGATGCCAGCACAAGTGCGAAAAGTGGTTTTGCAACAGCAACACAAGTGAGACAAATGGTTTTGCAACACTAACACAAGTGCGAAAAGTGGTTTTGCAACACAAACACAAGTGTAAAAGTGGTTTTCAATGCCAGCACAAGTGCGAAAAGTGGTTTTGCAACAGCAACACAAGTGAGACAAATGGTTTTGCAACACTAACACAAGTGCGAAAAGTGGTTTTGCAACACAAACACAAGTGTAAAAGTGGTTTTCAACACTATCACAAGTGCAAAAAGTGTTTTTTCCACACTAATACAAGTGCAAAAGTGGTTATGCAACACAAACACAAGTGTGGAAGGGGTTATGCAACACAAACACAAGCATGGAAACTGGTTTTGCATAACTAACACAAGTGTGGAAAGTGGTTTTTGCAACACTACCAAGTGGGGAAAGTGGTTTTGCATCACGAGCACAAGTGTTGAAAAAGGTTTTGCAACACTAATACAAGTGCAGAAAGTGGTTCTGCAACACTTGCACAAGCGTGAAAAGCGGTTTTCAACACCAACAGAAGTGTGGAAAGTGGTTTTGCATAACTAACACAAGTGTGGAAAGTGGTTTTGCAACACTAACCCAAGTGCGGAAGGTGGTTTTCAATGCTAGCACGAGAGCAGAAAGTGCTTTTGGACACTAACACAAGTGCCGGAAATAGTTTCCAATGCCAGCACAAGTGCGCAAAGTGGATTTTAACACTAACACAAGTGCGGAAAGTTGTTCTGCAACAATTGCACAAGCGTGAAAAGGGGTTTTCGACACCAGCACAAGTACGGAAAGTGGTTTTACAACACTAACCCAAGTGCGGAAGGTGGTTTTCAGTGCTAGTACGAGAGCAGAAAGTGGTTTTTCAACACGATGAGGAGTGCGAAAAGTGGTTTTCAACACGAGCACCATTGCGGAAAGTGGTTTTAAACACCAGCACAAGTACTGAAAGTGGTTTTGCAACACTAACCCAAGTGCAGAAGGTGGTTTTCAATGCCAGCACGACAGCGGAAAGTGGTTTTTTTAAACACAATGAGGAGTGTGAAAAGAGGTTTTCAACACTAACACAAGTGTGAAATGTGTTTTTCAAAACTAAGAGGAGTGCGAAAAGTGGTTTTCAACGCCAGCACAAATTGCGGAAAGTGGTTTTTCAACACTAACAGAATTGCGGAACGTGTATTCAACAGTTGCACAAAAGCGGAAAGTGTTTTTTTAACACAATGAGGAGTGTGAAAAGAGGTTTTCGACACTAACACAAGTGCGGGAAGTGGTTTTGCATCACAAGCACAAGTGTGGTAAGTGGTTTTGCAACACCAACAGAAGTGCGAAAAATGGATTTTAACACTAACAGGAGTGCGGAAAGTGGTTTTGCAACAATTATACAAGTGCGCAATGTGGTTTTGCATCACGAGCACAAGTGTGGAAAGTGGTTTTGCAACACTAACACAAGTGCAGAACATAGTTTTGCAACACTAACAGAAGTGCGAAATGTGGATTTCAACACTAACAGGAGCGCGAAACGTGGTTTTGCAACAATTACACAAGTGCACAAAGTCGTTTTGCATTGCCAGCACAAGTGTGGAAAGTGGTTATGCAACACAAACACAAGGGTGGAAAGTGATCGTGCAACACAAACACAACTGTGGAAAGTGGTTTTGCAACACTTGCACAAGCGTGAAAAGTGGTTTTCGACACTAACATAAGTGCAAAAAGTGGTTTTGCATCACTAGCACAAGTGTGTAAAGTGCTTTGCAACACTAGCACAAGCGTGAAAAGTGGTTTTGCATCACTAGCACAAGTGTGTAAAGTGCTTTGCAACACTAGCACAAGCATGAAAAGTGGTCTGCAACACTAGCACAAGCGTGAAAAGTGGTTTTCAATGCCAGCACAAGTGCGGAAAGAGGTTTTGCAACAACCACACAAGTGCGAAAAGTGGTTTTTCAACACTAACACAAGTGCGAAAAGTGGTTTTTCAACACTAACACAAGTGCGAAAAGTGGTTTTTCAACACTAACACAAGTGCGAAAAGTGGTTTTTCAACACTAACACAAGTGCGAAAAGTGGGTTTTCAACACTATCACAAGTGCGAAAAGTGTTTTTTCCACACTAATACAAGTGCGAAAAGTGGTTTTTCAACACAAACACAAGTGCGAAAAGTAGTTTTTCAACACTAACACAAGTGCGAAAAGTGTTTTTTCCACACTAACACAAGTGCGAAAAGTGGTTTTTCAACACTAACACAAGTGCGAAAAGTGTTTTTTCCACACTAATACAAGTGCGAAAAGTGGTTTTTCAACACAAACACAAGTGCGAAAAGTAGTTTTTCAACACTAACACAAGTGCGAAAAGTGGTTTTTCAACACTAACACAAGTGCGAAAAGTGTTTTTTCCACACTAATACAAGTGCAAAAGTGGTTTCCTGCACCAACAAGTGCGAAAAGTGGTTTTTCAACACTAACACAAGTGCGAAAAGTGTTTTTTCCACCCTAATACAAGTGCGAAAAGTGGTTTTTCAACACTAACACAAGTGCGAAAAGTGGTTTTTCAACACTATCACAAGTGCAAAAAGTGTTTTTTCCACACTAATACAAGTGCAAAAGTGGTTTCCTGCACCAAAACAAGTGCGAAAAGTGGCTTTTCAACACTAACACAAGTGCGAAAAGTGGTTTTTCAACACTAACACAAGTGCGAAAAGTGGTTTTTCAACACTAACATAAGTGCGAAAAGTGTTTTTTCCACACTAATACAAGTGCAAAAGTGGTTTCCTGCACCAACACAAGTGCGAAAAGTGGTTTTTCAACACTAACACAAGTGCGCAAAGTGTTTTTTCCACACTAATACAAGTGCAAAAGTGGTTTCCTGCACCAACACAAGTGCAAAAAGTGGTTTTTCAACACTAACACAAGTGTGAAAAGTGGTTTTTCAACACTAACACAAGTGCGAAAAGTGGTTTTTCAACACTATCACAAGTGCAAAACGTGTTTTTTCCACACTAATACAAGTGCAAAAGTGGTTTCCTGCACCAACACAAGTGCAAAAAGTGGTTTTTCAACACTAACACAACTGCGAAAAGTGGTTTTTCAACACTATCACAAGTGCAAAAAGTGTTTTTTCCACACTAATACAAGTGCAAAAGTGGTTTCCTGCACCAACACAAGTGCGAAAAGTGGTTTTTCAACACTAACACAAGTGCGAAAAGTGTTTTTTCCACACTAATACAAGTGCAAAAGTGGTTTCCTGCACCAACACAACTGCGAAAAGTGGTTTTTCAACACTAACACAAGTGCGAAAAGTGTTTTTTCCACACTAATACAAGTGCAAGAGTGGTTTCCTGCACCAACACAAGTGCGAAAAGTGGTTTTTCAACACTAACACAAGTGCGAAAAGTGGTTTTTCAACACTATCACAAGTGCAAAAAGTGTTTTTTCCACACTAATACAAGTGCAAAAGTGGTTTCCTGCACCAACACAAGTGCGAAAATTGGTTTTTCAACACCAACACAAGTACGAAATTGGTTTTTCAACACTAACACAAGTGCAGAAAGTGGTTTTCAATGCCAGCACAAGTGCAGAAAGTGGTTTAGCAATACTAGCACATGTGTGAAAAGTGGTTTTCAATGCCAGCACAAGTGTGGAAAGTGGTTTTGCAACAGCAACACAAGTGAGACAAATGGTTTTGCAACACTAACACAAGTGTGAAAAGTAGTTTTGAGCACTAACAGGAGCGTAAAAAGTGGTTTTCAACACTAGCAGATGTGCAAAAAGTGGTTTTCAACACCAGCACAAGTGCAGAAAGTGGTTTTGCAATACTAGCACATGTGTGAAAAGTGGTTTTCAATGCCAGCACAAGTGTGGAAAGTGGTTTTGCAACACTAACACAAGTGCAAAAAGTGGTTTTCAATGCCAGCACAAGTGAGAAAAGTGGTTCTGCAACACAAGCTCTAGTCTGGAAAGTGGTTTTCAATGCCAGCACATGTGTGAAAAGTGGTTTTGCAACAGCAACGCAAGTGAGAAAAATGGTTTTGCAACACTTACACAAGTGCGAAAAGTGGTTTTGCAACAAAAACACAAGTGTAAAAGTGGTTTTGCAACACTAACCCAATTGCGATTTGTGGTTTTCAACACTGGTGCAAGTGTGAAAAGTGGTTTTGCAACACGAACACAAGTGAGACAAATGGTTTTGCAACACTAACACAAGTGCAGAAAGTGGTTTTCAATGCCAGCACAAGTGCAGAAAGTGGTTTTGCAATACTAGCACATGTGTGAAAAGTGGTTTTCAATGCCAGCACAAGTGTGGAAAGTGGTTTTGTAACACTAACACAAGTGCAAAAAGTGGTTTTCAATGCCAGCACAAGTGAGAAAAGTGGTTCTGCAACACAAGCTCTTGTCTGGAAAGTGGTTTTCAATGCCAGCACAAGTGCGAAAAGTGGTTTTGCAACAGCAACACAAGTGAGACAAATGGTTTTGCAACACTAACACAAGTGCGAAAAGTGGTTTTGCAACACAAACACAAGTGTAAAAGTGGTTTTCAACGCAAGCACAAGTGCAGAAAGTGGTTTTCCAATACTAGCACATGTGTGAAAAGTGGTTTTCAATGCCAGCAGATGTGCAAAAGGGTGGAAAGTGGTTTTGCAACAGCAATACAAGTGCAAAAAGTGGTTTTCAATACCAGCACAAGTGCAGAAAGTGGTTTTGCAATACTAGCACATGTGTGAAAAGTGGTTTTCAATGCCAGCACAAGTGTGGAAAGTGGTTTTGCAACACTAACACAAGTGCAAAAAGTGGTTTTCAATGCCAGCACAAGTGCGAAAAGTGGTTTTGCAACACTAGCAGAAGTGCGAAAAGTGGATTTCAACACTAACAGGAGCGCGAAACGTGGTTTTGCAACAATTACACAAGTGCGCAAACTGGTTTTGCATTGCGAGCACAACTGTGGAAAGTGGATATGCAACACAAACAAGCGTGGAAAGTGGTTTTGCATCACTAACACAAGTGTGGAAAGTGGTTTTGCAACACTAACACAAGTGGGGAAAGTGGTTTTGCATCACGAGCACAAGTGTGGAAAGTGGTTTTGCATCACGAGCACAAGTGGTGGAAGTGGTTTTGCAAAACTAACAGAAATGCGAAATGTGGATTTCAAAACTAACAGGAGCGCGAAACGTGGTTTTGCAACAATTGCACAAGTGAGCAAAGTGGTTTTGCATTGCCAGCACAAGTGTGGAAAGTGGTTCGGCAACACAAACACAAGCCTGGAAAGTGGTTTTACATCACTAACACAAGTGTGGAAAGTGGTTATGCAACACCAACACAAGTGTGGAAAGTGGTTATGCAACACAAACACAAGTGTGGAGAGTGGTTTTCCATCAATAACACAAGTGTGGAAAGTGTTTATGCAACACAAACACAAGTGTGGAAAGTGGTTATGCAACACAAACACAAGCGTGGAAAGTGGTTTTGCATAACTAACACAAGTGTGGAAAGTGGTTTTGCAACATTAACAATTGGGGAAAGTGGTTTTGCATCAGCAGCACAAGTGGGCAAAGTGGTTTTGCGACACTAATACAAGTGCAGAAAGTGGTTATACAACACAAACACAAGCGTGAAAAGTGGTTTTCAACACTAGCACAAGCGTGAAAAGTGGTTCTGCAACACCAACACAAGTGGGGAAAGTTGTTTTGCATCACGAGCACAAGTGTGGAAAATGGTTTTACATCACTCGCACAAGTGTGGAAAGTGGTTTTGCATCACTAGCACAAGTGGGCAAAGTGGTTTTGCAACACTAACACAAGTGGGGAAAGTGGTTTTGCAACACTAACAGAAGTGCGAAATGTATATTTCAACACTAACAGGAGCGCGAAACGTGGTTTTGCAACTATTACACAAGTGCGCAAAGTGGTTTTGCATTGCCAGCACAAGTGTGGAAAGTGGTTCAGCAACACAAACACAAGCCTGGAAAGTGGTTTTACATCACTAACACAAGTGTGGAAAGTGGTTATGCAACACCAACACAAGTGTGGAAAGTGGTTATGCAACACAAACACAAGCATGGAAAGTGGTTTTCCATCACTAACACAAGTGTGGAAAGTGGTTATGCAACACAAACACAAGTGTGGAAAGTGGTTATGCAACACAAACACAAGTGTGGAAAGTGGTTTTGCATAACTAACACAAGTGTGGAAAGTGGTTTTGCAACACTAACAAGCGTGTAAAATGGTTTTCGACACTAACAAAAGTGCGAAAAGTGGTTTTGCATCACGAGCACAAGTGTGTAAAGTGGTTTTGCAACACCAACAAAAGTGTGGAAAGTGGTTTTGCATCACTAGCACAAGTGTGGAAATTGGTTTTGCAACACTAACATAAGTGCAAAAAGTGGATTTTAACACTAACAGGTGTGCGCAAAGTGGTTTTGCAACAATTATACAAGTGCGCAAAGTGGTTTTGCATCACAAGCACAAGTGTGGAAAGTCGTTATGCAACACCAACAGAAGTGTGGAAAGTGGTTTTGCATCAAGAGCACAAGTGTGGAAAGTGGTTTTCATCACAAGCACAAATGGGGAAAGTGGTTTTGCAACACTAACACAAGTGGGGAACGTGGTTTTGCAACACTAACAGAAGTGCGAAATGTGGATTTCAACACTCACAGGAGCGGGAAACGTGGTTTTGCAACAATTACACAAGTGCGCAAAGTGGTTTTGCATTGCCAGCACAAGTGTGGAAAGTGGTTATGCAACACAAACACAAGCATGGAACGTGGTTTTGCAACACTAACACAAGTGCGAAAAGTGGTTTTTCCACACTAATACAAGTGCAAAAGTGGTTTCCTGCACCAACACAAGTGCGAAAAGTGGTTTTTCAACACTAACACAAGTGCGAAAAGTGGTTTTTCAACACTAACACAAGTGCGAAAAGTGGTTTTTCAACACTAACACAAGTGCGAAAAGTGGTTTTTCCACACTAATACAAGTGCAAAAGTGGTTTCCTGCACCAACACAAGTGCGAAAAGTGGTTTTTCAACACTAACACAAGTGCGAAAAGTGGTTTTTCAACACTATCACAAGTGCAAAAATTGTTTTTTCAACACTAATACAAGTGCAAAAGTGGTTTCCTGCACCAACACAAGTGCGAAAAGTGGTTTTTCAACACTAACACAAGTGCGAAAAGTGGTTTTTCAACACTAACACAAGTGCGAAAAGTGGTTTTTCAACACTAACACAAGTGCGAAAAGTGGTTTTTCAACACTATCACAAGTGCAAAAAGTGTTTTTTCCACACTAATACAAGTGCAAAAGTGGTTTCCTGCACCAACACAAGTGCGAAAAGTGTTTTTTCAACACTAACACAAGTGCGAAAAGTGGTTTTTAAACATTAACACAAGGGCGAAAAGTGTTTTTTCCACACTAATACAAGTGCAAAAGTGGTTTCCTGCACCAACACAAGTGCGAAAAGTGGTTTTTCAACACTAACACAAGTGCGAAAAGTGGTTTTTCCACACTAATACAAGTGCAAAAGTGGTTTCCTGCACCAACACAAGTGCGAAAAGTGGTTTTTCAACACTAACACACGTGCGAAAAGTGGTTTTTCAACACTAACACAAGTGCGAAAAGTGGTTTTTCAACACTAACACAAGTGCGAAAAGTGGTTTTTCCACACTAACACAAGTGCAAAAAGTGGTTTCCTGCACCAACACAAGTGCGAAAAGTGGTTTTTCAACACTAACACAAGTGCGAAAAGTGGTTTTTCAACACTATCAAAAGTGCAAAAAGTGTGATTTCCACACTAATACAAGTGCAAAAGTGGTTTCCTGCACCAACACAAGTGCGAAAAGTGGTTTTTCAACACGAACACAAGTGCGAAAAGTGGTTTTTCAACACTAACACAAGTGCGAAAAGTGGTTTTTCAACACTAACACAAGTGCGAAAAGTGGTTTTTCAACACTATCAGAAGTGCGAAAAGTGGTTTTTCCACACTAATACAAGTGCAAAAGTGGTTTCCTGCACCAACACAAGTGCGAAAAGTGGTTTTTCAACACTAACACAAGTGCGAAATGTGGTTTTTCAACACTAACACAAGTGCGAAAAGTGGTTTTTCAACACTATCACGAGTGCAAAAAGTGTTTTTTCCACACTAATACAAGTGCAAATGTGGTTTCCTGCACCAACACAAGTGCGAAAAGTGGTTTTTCAACACTAACACAAGTGTGAAAAGTGGTTTTTAAACACTAACACAAGTGCGAAAAGTGTTTTTCCACACTAATACAAGCGCAAAAGTGGTTTCCTGCACCAACACAAGTGCGAAAAGTGGTTTTTCAACACTAACACACGTGCGAAAAGTGGTTTTTCAACACTAACACAAGTGCGAAAAGTGGTTTTTCAACACTATCACAAGTGCAAAAAGTGTGTTTTCCACACTAATACAAGTGCAAAAGTGGTTTCCTGCACCAACACAAGTGCGAAAAGTGGGTTTTCAACACTAGCACAAGTGCGAAAAGTGTTTTTTCCACACTAATACAAGTGCAAAAGTGGTTTCCTGCACCAACACAAGTGCGAAAAGTGGCTTTTCAACACTAACACAAGTGCGAAAAGTGGTTTTTCAACACTAACACAAGTGCGAAAAGTGTTTTTTCCACACTAATACAAGTGCAAAAGTGGTTTCCTGCACCAACACAAGTGCGAAAAGTGGTTTTTCAACACTAACACAAGTGCGAAAAGTGGTTTTTCAACACTAACACAAGTGCGAAAAGTGGTTTTTCCACACTAATACAAGTGCAAAAGTGGTTTCCTGCACCAACACAAGTGCGAAAAGTGGTTTTTCAACACTATCAAAAGTGCAAAAAGTGTGTTTTCCACACTAATACAAGTGCAAAAGTGGTTTCCTGCACCAACACAAGTGCGAAAAGTGGTTTTTCAACACGAACACAAGTGCGAAAAGTGGTTTTTCAACACTAACACAAGTGCGAAAAGTGGTTTTTCAACACTATCACGAGTGCAAAAAGTGTTTTTTCCACACTAATACAAGTGCAAAAGTGGTTTCCTGCACCAACACAAGTGCGAAAAGTGGTTTTTCAACACTAACACAAGTGCGAAAAGTGTTTTTTAAACACTAACACAAGTGCGAAAAGTGTTTTTTCCACACTAATACAAGTGCAAAAGTGGTTTCCTGCACCAACACAAGTGCGAAAAGTGGTTTTTCAACACTAACACACGTGCGAAAAGTGGTTTTTCAACACTAACACAAGTGCGAAAAGTGGTTTTTCAACACTATCACAAGTGCAAAAAGTGTGTTTTCCACACTAATACAAGTGCAAAAGTGGTTTCCTGCAACAACACAAGTGCGAAAAGTGGTTTTTCAACACTAACACAAGTGCGAAAAGTGGTTTTTCAACACTAACACAAGTGCGAAAAGTGGTTTTTCAACACTAACACAAGTGCGAAAAGTGTTTTTTCCACACTAATACAAGTGAAAAAGTGCTTTACTGCACCAACACAAGTGTGAAAAGTGGTTTTTCAACACTATCTCAAGTGCAAAAAGTGTTTTTTCCACACTAATACAAGTGCAAAAGTGGTTTCCTACACCAACACAAGTGCGAAAAGTGGTTTTTCAACACTAGTACAAGTGCGAAAAGTGTTTTTTCCACACTAATACAAGTGCAAAAGTGGTTTCCTGCACCAACACAAGTGCGGAAAGTGGCTTTTCAACACTAACACAAGTGCGAAAAGTGGTTTTTCAACACTAACACAAGGGCGAAAAGTGGTTTTTCAACACTAACACAGGTGCGAAAAGTGGTTTTTCAACACTAACACAAGTGCGAAAAGTGGTTTTTCAACACTATCACAAGTGCAAAACGTGTTTTTTCCACACTAATACAAGTGCAAATATGGTTTCCTGCACCAACACAAGTGTGAAAAGTGGTTTTTCAACACAAGTGCGAAAAGTGGTTTTTCAACACTAACACAAGTGCGAAAAGTGGTTTTTCCACACTAATACAAGTGCAAAAGTGGTTTCCTGCACCAACACAAGTGCGAAAAGTGGTTTTTCAACACTAACACAAGTGCGAAAAGTGTTTTTTCCACACTAATACAAGTGCAAAAGTGGTTTCCTGCACCAACACAAGTGCGAAAAGTGGTTTTTCAACACTAACACAAGTGCGAAAAGTGGTTTTTCAACACTAACACAAGTGCGAAAAGTGGTTTTTCCACACTGATACAAGTGCAGAAGTGGTTTCCTGCACCAACACAAGTGCGAAAAGTGGTTTTTCAACACTAACACACGTGCGAAAAGTGGTTTTTCAACACTAACACAAGTGCGAAAAGTGGTTTTTCAACACTAACACAAGTGCGAAAAGTGGTTTTTCCACACTAATACAAGTGCAAAAGTGGTTTCCTGCACCAACACAAGTGCGAAAAGTGGTTTTTCAACACTAACACAAGTGCGAAAAGTGGTTTTTCAACACTAACACAAGTGCGAAAAGTGGTTTTTCAACACTAACACAAGTGCGAAAAGTGGTTTTTCAACACTATCACAAGTGCAAAAAGTGTTTTTTCCACACTAATACAAGTGCAAAAGTGGTTTCCTGCACCAACACAAGTGCGAAAAGTGGTTTTTCAACACTAACACAAGTGCGAAAAGTGGTTTTTAAACACTAACACAAGGGCGAAAAGTGTTTTTTCCACACTAATACAAGTGCAAAAGTGGTTTCCTGCACCAACACAAGTGCGAAAAGTGGTTTTTCAACACTAACACAAGTGCGAAAAGTGGTTTTTCCACACTAATACAAGTGCAAAAGTGGTTTCCTGCACCAACACAAGTGCGAAAAGTGGTTTTTCAACACTAACACACGTGCGAAAAGTGGTTTTTCAACACTAACACAAGTGCGAAAAGTGGTTTTTCAACACTAACACAAGTGCGAAAAGTGGTTTTTCCACACTAACACAAGTGCAAAAATTGGTTTCCTGCACCAACACAAGTGCGAAAAGTGGTTTTTCAACACTAACACAAGTGCGAAAAGTGGTTTTTCAACACTATCAAAAGTGCAAAAAGTGTGTTTTCCACACTAATACAAGTGCAAAAGTGGTTTCCTGCACCAACACAAGTGCGAAAAGTGGTTTTTCAACACGAACACAAGTGCGAAAAGTGGTTTTTCAACACTAACACAAGTGCGAAAAGTGGTTTTTCAACACTATCAGAAGTGCGAAAAGTGGTTTTTCCACACTAATACAAGTGCAAAAGTGGTTTCCTGCACCAACACAAGTGCGAAAAGTGGTTTTTCAACACTAACACAAGTGCGAAATGTGGTTTTTCAACACTAACACAAGTGCGAAAAGTGGTTTTTCAACACTATCACGAGTGCAAAAAGTGTTTTTTCCACACTAATACAAGTGCAAATGTGGTTTCCTGCACCAACACAAGTGCGAAAAGTGGTTTTTCAACACTAACACAAGTGCAAAAAGTGGTTTTTAAACACTAACACAAGTGCGAAAAGTGTTTTTTCCACACTAATACAAGCGCAAAAGTGGTTTCCTGCACCAACACAAGTGCGAAAAGTGGTTTTTCAACACTAACACACGTGCGAAAAGTGGTTTTTCAACACTAACACAAGTGCGAAAAGTGGTTTTTCAACACTATCACAAGTGCAAAAAGTGTGTTTTCCACACTAATACAAGTGCAAAAGTGGTTTCCTGCAACAACACAAGTGCGAAAAGTGGTTTTTCAACACTAACACAAGTGCGAAAAGTGGTTTTTCAACACTAACACAAGTGCGAAAAGTGGTTTTTCAACACTAACAAGTGTGAAAAGTGTTTTTTCCACACTAATACAAGTGCAAAAGTGGTTTCCTGCACCAACACAAGTGCGAAAAGTGGGTTTTCAACACTAGCACAAGTGCGAAAAGTGTTTTTTCCACACTAATACAATTGCAAAAGTGGTTTCCTGCACCAACACAAGTGCGAAAAGTGGCTTTTCAACACTAACACAAGTGCGAAAAGTGGTTTTTCAACACTAACACAAGTGCGAAAAGTGTTTTTTCCACACTAATACAAGTGCAAAAAGTGTTTTTTCCACACTAATACAAGCGCAAAAGTGGTTTCCTGCACCAACACAAGTGCGAAAAGTGGTTTTTCAACACCAACACAAGTGCGAAAAGTGGTTTTTCAACACTAACACAAGTGCGAAAAGTGGTTTTTCAACACTAACACAAGTGCGAAAAGTGGTTTTTCCACACAAATACAAGTGCAAAAGTGGTTTCCTGCACCAACACAAGTGCGAAAAGTGGTTTTTCAACACTAACACAAGTGCGAAAAGTGGTTTTTCAACACTAACACAAGTGCGAAAAGTGGTTTTTCAACACTATCACAAGTGCAGAAAGTGTTTTTTCCACACTAATACAAGTGCAAAAGTGGTTTCCTGCACCAACACAAGTGCGAAAAGTGGTTTTTCAACACTAACACAAGTGCGAAAAGTGGTTTTTAAACACTAACACAAGTGCGAAAAGTGTTTTTTCCACACTAATACAAGTGCGAAAAGTGGTTTTTCAACACTAACACAAGTGCGAAAAGTGGTTTTTCAACACTAACACAAGTGCGAAAAGTGGTTTTTCCACACTAATACAAGTGCAAAAGTGGTTTCCTGCACCAACACAAGTGCGAAAAGTGGTTTTTCAACACTAACACACGTGCGAAAAGTGGTTTTTCAACACTAACACAAGTGCGAAAAGTGGTTTTTCAACACTAACACAAGTGCGAAAAGTGGTTTTTCAACACTATCAAAAGTGCAAAAAGTGTGTTTTCCACACTAATACAAGTGCAAAAGTGGTTTCCTGCACCAACACAAGTGCGAAAAGTGGTTTTTCAACACTATCAAAAGTGCAAAAAGTGTGTTTTCCACACTAATACAAGTGCAAAAGTGGTTTCCTGCACCAACACAAGTGCGAAAAGTGGTTTTTCAACACTATCACGAGTGCAAAAAGTGTTTTTTCCACACTAATACAAGTGCAAAAGTGGTTTCCTGCACCAACACAAGTGCGAAAAGTGGTTTTTCAACACGAACACAAGTGCGAAAAGTGTTTTTTAAACACTAACACAAGTGCGAAAAGTGTTTTTTCCACACTAATACAAGTGCAAAAGTGGTTTCCTGCACCAACACAAGTGCGAAAAGTGGTTTTTCAACACTAACACACGTGCGAAAAGTGGTTTTTCAACACTAACACAAGTGCGAAAAGTGGTTTTTCAACACTATCACAAGTGCAAAAAGTGTGTTTTCCACACTAATACAAGTGCAAAAGTGGTTTCCTGCAACAACACAAGTGCGAAAAGTGGTTTTTCAACACTAACACAAGTGCGAAAAGTGGTTTTTCAACACTAACACAAGTGCGAAAAGTGGTTTTTCAACACTAACACAAGTGCGAAAAGTGTTTTTTCCACACTAATACAAGTGAAAAAGTGCTTTACTGCACCAACACAAGTGTGAAAAGTGGTTTTTCAACACTATCTCAAGTGCAAAAAGTGTTTTTTCCACACTAATACAAGTGCAAAAGTGGTTTCCTACACCAACACAAGTGCGAAAAGTGGTTTTTCAACACTAGTACAAGTGCGAAAAGTGTTTTTTCCACACTAATACAAGTGCAAAAGTGGTTTCCTGCACCAACACAAGTGCGGAAAGTGGCTTTTCAACACTAACACAAGTGCGAAAAGTGGTTTTTCAACACTAACACAAGGGCGAAAAGTGGTTTTTCAACACTAACACAGGTGCGAAAAGTGGTTTTTCAACACTAACACAAGTGCGAAAAGTGGTTTTTCAACACTATCACAAGTGCAAAACGTGTTTTTTCCACACTAATACAAGTGCAAATATGGTTTCCTGCACCAACACAAGTGTGAAAAGTGGTTTTTCAACACAAGTGCGAAAAGTGGTTTTTCAACACTAACACAAGTGCGAAAAGTGGTTTTTCCACACTAATACAAGTGCAAAAGTGGTTTCCTGCACCAACACAAGTGCGAAAAGTGGTTTTTCAACACTAACACAAGTGCGAAAAGTGGTTTTTAAACACTAACACAAGTGCGAAAAGTGTTTTTTCCACACTAATACAAGTGCAAAAGTGGTTTCCTGCACCAACACAAGTGCGAAAAGTGGTTTTTCAACACTAACACAAGTGCGAAAAGTGGTTTTTCAACACTAACACAAGTTCGAAAAGTGGTTTTTCCACACTAATACAAGTGCAGAAGTGGTTTCCTGCACCAACACAAGTGCGAAAAGTGGTTTTTCAACACTAACACACGTGCGAAAAGTGGTTTTTCAACACTAACACAAGTGCGAAAAGTGGTTTTTCAACACTAACACAAGTGCGAAAAGTGGTTTTTCCACACTAATACAAGTGCAAAAGTGGTTTCCTGCACCAACACAAGTGCGAAAAGTGGTTTTTCAACACTAACACAAGTGCGAAAAGTGGTTTTTCAACACTATCACAAGTGCAAAAAGTGTGTTTTCCACACTAATACACGTGCAAAAGTGGTTTCCTGCACCAACACAAGTGCGAAAAGTGGTGTTTCAACACTAACACAAGTGCGAAAAGTGGTTTTTCAACACTAACACAAGTGCGAAAAGTGGTTTTTCAACACTAACACAAGTGCGAAAAGTGGTTTTTCCACACTAATACAAGTGCAAAAGTGATTTCCTGCACCAACACAAGTGCGAAAAGTGGTTTTTCAACACTAACATAAGTGCGAAAAGTGTTTTTTCCACACTAATACAAGTGCGAAAAGTGTTTTTTCCACACTAATACAAGTGCGAAAAGTCGTTTTTCAACACTAACACAAGTGCGAAAAGTCGTTTTTCAACACTAACACAAGTGCGAAAAGTGGTTTTTCAACACTAACACAAGTGCGAAAAGTGGGTTTTCAACACTATCACAAGTGCAAAAAGTGTTTTTCCAAACACCAACACAAGTGCGAAAAGTGGTTTTTCAACACTAACACAAGTGTGAAAAGTGGTTTTTCAACACTAACACAAGTGCGAAAAGTGTTTTTTCCACACTAATACAAGTGCAAAAGTGGTTTCCTGCACCAACACAAGTGTGAAAAGTGGTTTTTCAAAACTAACACAAGTGCGAAAAGTGTTTTTTCCACCCTAATACAAGTGCGAAAAGTGGTTTTTCAACACTAACATAAGTGCGAAAAGTGGTTTTTCAACACTATCACAAGTGCAAAAAGTGTTTTTTCCACACTAATACAAGTGCAAAAGTGGTTTCCTGCACCAACACAAGTGCGAAAAGTGGTTTTTCAACACTAACACAAGTGAGAAAAGTGGTTTTTCAACACTAACACAAGTGCGAAAAGTGGTTTTTCAACACTAACACAAGTGCGAAAAGTGTTTTTTCCACACTAATACAAGTGCAAAAGTGGTTTCCTGCACCAACACAAGTGCGAAAAGTGGTTTTTCATCACTAACACAAGTGCGAAAAGTGTTTTTTCCACACTAATACAAGTGCAAAAGTGGTTTCCTGCACCAACACAAGTGCAAAAAGTGGTTTTTCAACACTAACACAAGTGCGAAAAGTGGTTTTTCAACACTAACACAAGTGCGAAAAGTGGTTTTTCAACACTATCACAAGTGCAAAACGTGTTTTTTCCACACTAATACAAGTGCAAAAGTGGTTTCCTGCACCAAAACAAGTGTGAACAGTGGTTTTTCAACACTAACACAAGTGCGAAAAGTGGTTTTTCAACACTAACACAAGTGCGAAAATTGGTTTTTCCACACTAATACAAGTGCAAAAGTGGTTTCCTGCACCAACACAAGTGCGAAAAGTGGTTTTTCAACACTAACACAACTGCGAAAAGTGGTTTTTCAACACTATCACAAGGGCAAAAAGTGTTTTTTCCACACTAATACAAGTGCAAAAGTGGTTTCCTGCACCAACACAAGTGCGAAAAGTGGTTTTTCAACACTAACACAAGTGCGAAAAGTGGTTTTTCAACACTAACACAAGTGCGAAAAGTGTTTTTTCCACACTAATACAAGTGCAAGAGTGGTTTCCTGCACCAACACAAGTGCGAAAAGTGGTTTTTCAACACTAACACAAGTGCGAAAAGTGGTTTTTCAACACTATCACAAGTGCAAAAAGTGTTTTTTCCACACTAATACAAGTGCAAAAGTGGTTTCCTGCACCAACACTAGTGCGAAAATTGGTTTTTCAACACTAACACAAGTGCGAAAAGTGGTTTTTCAACACTAACACAAGTGCAAAAAGTGGTTTTCAATGCCAGCACAAGTGACAAAAGTGGTTCTGCAACACAAGCTCTAGTCTGGAAAGTGGTTTTCAATGCCAGCACAAGTGCGAAAAGTGGTTTTGCAACAGCAATACAAGTGCGAAAAGTGGTTTTGCAACACCAACACAAGTGAGACAAATGGTTTTGCAACACCAACACAAGTGCAGAAAGTGGTTTTCAATGCCAGCACAAGTGCAGAAAGTGGTTTAGCAATACTAGCACATGTGTGAAAAGTGGTTTTCAATGCCAGCACAAGTGTGGAAAGTGGTTTTGCAACAGCAACACAAGTGAGACAAATGGTTTTGCAACACTAACACAAGTGTGAAAAGTAGTTTTGAGCACTAACAGGAGCGTAAAAAGTGGTTTTCAACACTAGCAGATGTGCAAAAAGTGATTTTCAACACCAGCACAAGTGCAGAAAGTGGTTTTGCAATACTAGCACATGTGTGAAAAGTGGTTTTCAATGCCAGCACAAGTGTGGAAAGTGGTTTTGCAACACTAACACAAGTGCAAAAAGTGGTTTTCAATGCCAGCACAAGTGAGAAAAGTGGTTCTGCAACACAAGCTCTAGTCTAGAAAGTGGTTTTCAATGCCAGCACATGTGCGAAAAGTGGTTTTGCAACAGCAACGCAAGTGAGACAAATGGTTTTGCAACACTTACACAAGTGCGAAAAGTGGTTTTGCAACAAAAACACAAGTGTAAAAGTGGTTTTGCAACACTAACCCAATTGCGATTTGTGGTTTTCAACACTGGCGCAAGTGTGAAAAGTGGTTTTGCAACACGAACACAAGTGAGACAAATGGTTTTGCAACACTAACACAAGTGCAGAAAGTGGTTTTCAATGCCAGCACAAGTGCAGAAAGTGGTTTTGCAATACTAGCACATGTATGAAAAGTGGTTTTCAATGCCAGCACAAGTGTGGAAAGTGGTTTTGTAACACTAACACAAGTGCAAAAAGTGGTTTTCAATGCCAGCACAAGTGAGAAAAGTGGTTCTGCAACACAAGCTCTTGTCTGGAAAGTGGTTTTCAATGCCAGCACAAGTGCAAAAAGTGGTTTTGCAACAGCAACACAAGTGCGAAAAGTGGTTTTCCAACACAAACACAAGTGTAAAAGTGGTTTTCAATGCAAGCACAAGTGCAGAAAGTGGTTTTCCAAAACTAGCACATGTGTGAAAAGTGGTTTTCAATGCCAGCAGATGTGCAAAAGTGTGGAAAGTGGTTTTGCAACAGCAATACAAGTGCGAAAAGTGGTTTTGCCACACCAACACAAGTGAGACAAATGGTTTTGCAACACCAACACAAGTGCAGAAAGTGGTTTTCAATACCAGCACAAGTGCAGAAAGTGGTTTTGCAATACTAGCACATGTGTGAAAAGTGGTTTTCAATGCCAGCACAAGTGTGGAAAGTGGTTTTGCAACACTAACACAAGTGCAAAAAGTGGTTTTCAATGCCAGCACAAGTGAGAAAAGTGGTTCTGCAACACAAGCTCTAGTCTGGAAAGTGGTTTTCAATGCCAGCACAAGTGCGAAAAGTGGTTTTGCAACACTAGCAGAAGTGCGAAAAGTGGATTTCAACACTAACAGGAGCGCGAAACGTGGTTTTGCAACAATTACACAAGTGCGCAAACTGGTTTTGCATTGTGAGCACAACTGTGGAAAGTGGATATGCAACACAAACACAAGTGTGGAACATGGTTATGCAACACAAACAAGTGTGGAAAGTGGTTTTGCATCACTAACACAAGTGTGGAAAGTGGTTTTGCAACACTAACACAAGTGGGGAAAGTGGTTTTGCATCACGAGCACAAGTGTGGAAAGTGGTTTTGCATCACGAGCACAAGTGGTGGAAGTGGTTTTGCAAAACTAACAGAAATGCGAAATGTGGATTTCAAAACTAACAGGAGCGCGAAACGTGGTTTTGCAACAATTGCACAAGTGAGCAAAGTGGTTTTGCATTGCCAGCACAAGTGTGGAAAGTGGTTCGGCAACACAAACACAAGCCTGGAAAGTGGTTTTACATCACTAACACAAGTGTGGAAAGTAGTTATGCAACACCAACACAAGTGTGGAAAGTGGTTATGCAACACAAACACAAGTGTGGAAAGTGGTTTTCCATCAATAACACAAGTGTGGAAAGTGTTTATGCAACACAAACACAAGTGTGGAAAGTGGTTATACAACACAAACACAAGCGTGGAAAGTGGTTTTGCATAACTAACACAAGTGTGGCAAGTGGTTTTGCAACATTAACAATTGGGGAAAGTGGTTTTGCATCACCAGCACAAGTGGGCAAAGTGGTTTTGCGACACTAATACAAGTGCAGAAAGTGGTTCTGCAACACTTGCACAAGCGTGAAAAGTGCTTTTCGACACAAACAAAAGTGCGAAAAGTGGTTTTGCATCACTAGCACAAGTGTGTAAAGTGGTTTTCCAACACCAACACAAGTGTGGAAAGAGGTTTTGCAACACTAATACAAGTGCAGAAAGTGGTTCTGCAACACTTGCACAAGCATGAAAAGTGGTTTTCAACACTAGCAC
Source organism: Myxine glutinosa (assembly GCF_964187855.1). Taxonomy (NCBI): domain Eukaryota; kingdom Metazoa; phylum Chordata; class Myxini; order Myxiniformes; family Myxinidae; genus Myxine; species Myxine glutinosa. The sequence continues at coordinate 14,274,876 of NC_136270.1, read as the reverse complement.
AAGCGTGAAAAGTGGTTCTGCAACACCAACACAAGTGGGGAAAGTTGTTTTGCATCACGAGCACAAGTGTGGAAAATGGTTTTGCATCACTCGCACAAGTGTGGAAAGTGGTTTTGCATCACTAGCACAAGTGGGGAAAGTGGTTTTGCAACACTAACACAAGTGGGGAAAGTGGTTTTGCAACACTAACAGAAGTGCGAAATGTATATTTCAACACTAACAGGAGCGCGAAACGTGGTTTTGCAACTATTACACAAGTGCGCAAAGTGGTTTTGCATTGCCAGCACAAGTGTGGAAAGTGGTTCGGCAACACAAACACAAGCCTGGAAAGTGGTTTTACATCAATAACACAAGTGTGGAAAGTGGTTATGCAACACCAACACAAGTGTGGAAAGTGGTTATGCAACACAAACACAAGCATGGAAAGTGGTTTTCCATCACTAACTCAAGTGTGGAAAGTGGTTATGCAACACAAACACAAGTGTGGAAAGTGGTTATGCAACACAAACAAGTGTGGAAAGTGGTTTTGCATAACTAACACAAGTGTGGAAAGTGGTTTTGCAACACTAACAAGCGTGTAAAATGGTTTTCGACACTAACAAAAGTGCGAAAAGTGGTTTTGCATCACGAGCACAAGTGTGTAAAGTGGTTTTGCATCACCAACAAAAGTGTGGAAAGTGGTTTTGCATCACTAGCACTAGTGTGGAAATTGGTTTTGCAACACTAACATAAGTGCAAAAAGTGGATTTTAACACTAACAGGTGTGCGGAAAGTGGTTTTGCAACAATTATACAAATGCGCAAAGTGGTTTTGCATCACAAGCACAAGTGTGGCAAGTCGTTATGCAACACCAACAGAAGTGTGGAAAGTGGTTTTGCATCAAGAGCACAAGTGTAGAAAGTGGTTTTCATCACAAGCACAAATGGGGAAAGTGGTTTTGCAACACTAACACAAGTGGGGAACGTGGTTTTGCAACACTAACAGAAGTGCGAAATGTGGATTTCAACACTCACAGGAGCGGGAAACGTGGTTTTGCAACAATTACACAAGTGCGCAAAGTGGTTTTGCATTGCCAGCACATGTGTGGAAAGTGGTTATGCAACACAAACACAAGCATGGAAAGTGGTTTTGCATAACTAACACAAGTGTGTAAAGTGGTTTTGCATCACTAGCACAAGTGTTGAAAGTGGTTTTGCAACACTAATACAAGTGTAGAAAGTGGTTCTGCAACACTTGCACAAGCGTGAAAAGTGGTTTTCAACACCAACAGAAGTGTGGAAAGTGGTTTTGCATCACCAGGACACGTGTCGAAAGTGGTTTTGCATTGCCAGAACAAGTGTGGAAAGTGGTTATGCAACACAAACACAAGCGTGGAAAGTGGTTTTGCATCCTCAACACAAGAGTGGAAAGTGGTTTTGCAACACTAACAAGTGGGGAAAGTGGTTTTGCATCACTAACAGAAGTGCGAAATTTGGATTTCAACACAATGTGCAACACAAACACAAGTGTGGAAATTGGTTTTGCAACACAAACAAGTGGGGAAGTGGTTTTGCTTCACGAGCACAAGTGGGGAAAGTGGTTTTGCAACACTAACAGAAGTGCGAAAAGTGGATTTCAACACTAACAGGAGCGCAAAACGTGGTTTTGCAACAATTACACAAGTGCGCAAAGTGGTTTTGCATTGCGAGCACAAGTGTGGAAAGTGGAAATGCAACACAAATACAAGCCTGGAAAGTAGATTTTCATCACTAACACAATTGTGGAAAGTGGTTTTGCAACAAGAACAAGTGGGGAAAGTGGTTTTGCATCACGAGCACAAGTGTGGAAAGTGGTTTTGCATCACGAGCACAAGTGTGGAAAGTGGTTTTGCATCACGAGCACAAGTGGAGAAAGTGGTTTTGCAACACTAGCAGAAGTGCGAAAAGTGGATTTCAACACTAACAGGAGCGCGAAACGTGGTTTTGCAACAATTACACAAGTGCGCAAACTGGTTTTGCATTGCAAGCACAACTGTGGAAAGTGGATATGCAACACAAACACAAGCCTGGAAAGTGGTTTTGCATCACTAACACAAGTGTGGAAAGTGGTTTTGCAACACTAACATAAGTGAGGAAAGTGGTTTTGCATCACGAGCACAAGTTAGCAAAGTGGTTTTGCATTGCCAGCACAAGTGTGGAAGGTGGTTCGGCAACACAAACACAAGCCTGGAAAGTGGTTTTACATCACTAACACAAGTGTGGAAAGTGGTTATGCAACACAAACACAAGTGTGGAAAGTGGTTTTCCATCAATAACACAAGTGTGGAAAGTGTTTATGCAACACAAACACAAGTGTGGAAAGTGGTTATGCAACACAAACACAAACGTGGAAAGTGGTTTTGCATAACTAACACAAGTGTGGAAAGTGGTTTTGCAACACTAACAATTAGGGAAAGTGATTTTGCATCACCAGCACAAGTGGGCAAAGTGGTTTTGCGACACTAATACAAGTGCAGAAAGTGGTTCTGCAACACTTGCACAAGCGTGAAAAGTGCTTTTTGACACGAACAAAAGTGCGAAAAGTGGTTTTGCATCACTAGCATAAGTGTGTAAAGTGGTTTTCCAACACCAACACAAGTGTGGAAAGAGGTTTTGCAACACTAATACAGTGCAGAAAGTGGTTCTGCAACACTTGCACAAGTGTGTAAAGTGGTTTGCAACACTAGCACAAGCATGAAAAGTGGTTCTACAACACTGGCACAAGCATGAAAAGTGGTCTGCCACACTAGCACAAGCGTGAAAAGTGGTTTTCAACGCCAGCACAAGTGCGGAAAGAGGTTTTGCAACACTAATACAAGTGCAGAAAGTTGTTCTGCAACACTTACACAAGCGTGAAAAGTTGTTTTCGACACTAACAAAAGTGCGGAAGGTGGTTTTCAATGCTCGCATGAGAGCGGAAAGTGGTTTTTCAATGCTATGAGGATTGTGAAAAGAGGTTTTCAACGCCAACACAAGTGTGAAATGTGTTTTTCAAAACTAGGAGTGCGAAAAGTGTTTTTTCCACACTAATACAAGTGCAAGAGTGGTTTCCTGCACCAACACAAGTGCGAAAAGTGGTTTTTCAACACTAACACAAGTGCGAAAAGTCGTTTTGCATCACGAGCACAAGTGTGGAAAGTGGTTTTGCAACACTAACAGAAGTGCAAAAAGTGGATTTTAACACTAACAAGAGTGCGGAAAGTGGTTTTGCAACAATTACACAAGTGCGCAAAGTGGTTTTGCATCACAAGCACAAGTGTGGAAAGTGGTTTTGCAACATCAACAGAAGTGTTTTGCACAGTGATGGTTTTGTGATGGTTTTGTGATGGTTTTGCATCACGTGATGGTTTTGATGGATGTGATGGTTTTGCATCACGAGCACAAGTGTGGAAAGTGGTTTTGCATCACAAGCACAAATGGGGAAAGTGGTTTTGCAACACTAACACAAGTGCGGAACGTGGTTTTGCAACACTAACACAAGTGCGAAAAGTGGTTTTTCCACACTAATACAAGTGCAAAAGTGGTTTCCTGCACCAACACAAGTGCGAAAAGTGGTTTTTCAACACTAACACAAGTGCGAAAAGTGGTTTTTCAACACTATCACAAGTGCAAAAAGTGTTTTTTCCACACTAATACAAGTGCAAAAGTGGTTATGCAACACAAATACAAGTGTGGAAGGGGTTATGCAACACAAACACAAGCATGGAAAGTGGTTTTGCATAACTAACACAAGTGTGGAAAGTGGTTTTTGCAACACTAACAAGTGGGGAAAGTGGTTTTGCATCACGAGCACAAGTGTTGAAAAAGGTTTTGCAACACTAATACAAGTGCAGAAAGCGGTTCTGCAACACTTGCACAAGCATGAAAAGAGGTTTTCAACACCAACAGAAGTGTGGAAAGTGGTTTTGCATAACTAACACAAGTGTGGAAAGTGGTTTTGCAACACTAACCCAAGTGCGGAAGGTGGTTTTCAATGCTAACACGAGAGCAGAAAGTGCTTTTGGACACTAACACAAGTGCCGGAAATAGTTTCCAATGCCAGCACAAGTGCGCAAAGTGGATTTTAACACTAACACAAGTGCGGAAAGTTGTTCTGCAACAATTGCACAAGCGTGAAAAGGGGTTTTCGACACCAGCACAAGTACGGAAAGTGGTTTTACAACACTGACCCAAGTGCGGAAGGTGGTTTTCAGTGCTAGTACGAGAGCAGAAAGTCGTTTTTCAACACGATGAGGAGTGCGAAAAGTGGTTTTCAACACGAGCACCATTGCGGAAAGTGGTTTTAAACACCAGCACAAGTACTGAAAGTGGTTTTGCAACACTAACCCAAGTGCAGAAGGTGGTTTTTAAATGCCAGCACGAGAGCGGAAAGTGGTTTTTTTAAACACAATGAGGAGTGTGAAAAGAGGTTTTCAACACTAACACAAGTGTGAAATGTGTTTTTCAAAACTAAGAGGAGTGCGAAAAGTGGTTTTCAACGCCAGCACAAATTGCGGAAAGTGGTTTTTCAACACTAACAGAATTGCGGAACGTGTATTCAACAGTTGCACAAAAGCGGAAAGTGTTTTTTTAACACAATGAGGAGTGTGAAAAGAGGTTTTCGACACTAACACAGGTGCGGGAAGTGGTTTTGCATCACAAGCACAAGTGTGGAAAGTGGTTTTGCAACACCAACAGAAGTGCGAAAAATGGATTTTAACACTAACAGGAGTGCGGAAAGTGGTTTTGCAACAATTATACAAGTGCGCAAAGTGGTTTTGCATCACGAGCACAAGTGTGGAAAGTGGTTTTGCAACACTAACACAAGTGCAGAACATAGTTTTGCAACACTAACAGAAGTGCGAAATGTGGATTTTAACACTAACAGGAGCGCGAAACGTGGTTTTGCAACAATTACACAAGTGCACAAAGTCGTTTTGCATTGCCAGCACAAGTGTGGAAAGTGGTTTTGCAACACTTGCACAAGCGTGAAAAGTGGTTTTCGACACTAACATAAGTGCAAAAAGTGGTTTTGCATCACTAGCACAACTGTGGAAAGTGGTTTTGCAACACTAGCACAAGCGTGAAAAGTGGTTCTGCAACACTGTCACAAGCATGAAAAGTGGTCTGCAACACTAGCACAAGCGTGAAAAGTGGTTTTCAATGCCAGCTCAAGTGCGGAAAGAGGTTTTGCAACAACCACACAAGTGCGAAAAGTGGTTTTTCAACACGAACACAAGTGCGAAAAGTGGTTTTTCAACACTAACACAAGTGCGAAAAGTGGTTTTTCAACACTAACACAAGTGCGAAAAGTGGGTTTTCAACACTATCACAAGTGCAAAAAGTGTTTTTTCCACACTAACACAAGTGCGAAAAGTGGTTTTTCAACACTAACACAAGTGCGAAAAGTGTTTTTTCCACACTAATACAAGTGCGAAAAGTGGTTTTTCAACACAAACACAAGTGCGAAAAGTGGTTTTTCAACACTAACACAAGTGCGAAAAGTGGTTTTTCAACACTAACACAAGTGCGAAAAGTGTTTTTTCCACACTAATACAAGTGCAAAAGTGGTTTCCTGCACCAACACAAGTGCGAAAAGTGGTTTTTCAACACTAACACAAGTGCGAAATGTGTTTTTTCCACCCTAATACAAGTGCGAAAAGTGGTTTTTCAACACTAACACAAGTGCTAAAAGTGGTTTCTCAACACTAACACAAGTGCGAAAAGTGGTTTTTCAACACTAACACAAGTGCGAAAAGTGTTTTTTCCACACTAATACAAGTGCAAAAGTGGTTTCCTGCACCAACACAAGTGCGAAAAGTGGTTTTTCAACACTAACACAAGTGCGAAAAGTGGTTTTTCAACACTAACACAAGTGCGAAAAGTGTTTTTTCCACACTAATACAAGTGCAAAAGTGGTTTCCTGCACCAACACAAGTGCGAAAAGTGGTTTTTCAACACTAACACAAGTGCGCAAAGTGTTTTTTCCACACTAATACAAGTGCAAAAGTGGTTTCCTGCACCAACACAAGTGCAAAAAGTGGTTTTTCAACACTAACACAAGTGTGAAAAGTGGTTTTTCAACACTAACACAAGTGCGAAAAGTGGTTTTTCAACACTATCACAAGTGCAAAACGTGTTTTTTCCACACTAATACAAGTGCAAAAGTGGTTTCCTGCACCAACACAAGTGCGAAAAGTGGTTTTTCAACACTAACACAACTGCGAAAAGTGGTTTTTCAACACTATCACAAGTGCAAAAAGTGTTTTTTCCACACTAATACAAGTGCAAAAGTGGTTTCCTGCACCAACACAAGTGCGAAAAGTGGTTTTTCAACACTAACACAAGTGCGAAAAGTGGTTTTTCAACACTAACACAAGTGCGAAAAGTGTTTTTTCCACACTAATACAAGTGCAAAAGTGGTTTCCTGCACCAACACAAGTGCGAAAAGTGGTTTTTCAACACTAACACAAGTGCGAAAAGTGTTTTTTCCACACTAATACAAGTGCAAGAGTGGTTTCCTGCACCAACACAAGTGCGAAAAGTGGTTTTTCAACACTAACACAAGTGCGAAAAGTGGTTTTTCAACACTATCACAAGTGCAAAAAGTGTTTTTTCCACACTAATACAAGTGCAAAAGTGGTTTCCTGCACCAACACAAGTGCGAAAATTGGTTTTTCAACACCAACACAAGTGCGAAAAGTGGTTTTTCAACACTAACACAAGTGCAAAAGTGGTTTTCAATGCCAGCACAAGTGACAAAAGTGGTTCTGCAACACAAGCTCTAGTCTGGAAAGTGGTTTTCAATGCCAGCAGAAGTGCGAAAAGTGGTTTTGCAACAGCAATACAAGTGCGAAAAGTGGTTTTGCAACACCAACACAAGTGAGACAAATGGTTTTGCAACACCAACACAAGTGCAGAAAGTGGTTTTCAATGCCAGCACAAGTGCAGAAAGTGGATTAGCAATACTAGCACATGTGTGAAAAGTGGTTTTCAATGCCAGCACAAGTGTGGAAAGTGGTTTTGCAACAGCAACACAAGTGAGACAAATGGTTTTGCAACACTAACACAAGTGTGAAAAGTAGTTTTGAGCACTAACAGGAGCGTAAAAAGTGGTTTTCAACACTAGCAGATGTGCAAAAAGTGGTTTTCAACACCAGCACAAGTGCAGAAAGTGGTTTTGCAACACTAACACAAGTGCAAAAAGGGGTTTCAATGCCAGCACAAGTGAGAAAAGTGGTTCTGCAACACAAGCTCTAGTCTGGAAAGTGGTTTTCAATGCCAGCACATGTGCGAAAAGTGGTTTTGCAACAGCAACGCAAGTGAGACAAATGGTTTTTCAACACTTACACAAGTGCGAAAAGTGGTTTTGCAACAAAAACACAAGTGTAAAAGTGGTTTTGCAACACTAACCCAATTGCGATTTGTGGTTTTCAACACTGGCGCAAGTGTGAAAAGTGGTTTTGCAACACGAACACAAGTGAGACAAATGGTTTTGCAACACTAACACATGTGTGAAAAGTGGTTTTCAATGCCAGCACAAGTGTGGAAAGTGGTTTTGTAACACTAACACAAGTGCAAAAAGTGGTTTTCAATGCCAGCACAAGTGAGAAAAGTGGTTCTGCAACACAAGCTCTTGTCTGGAAAGTGGTTTTCAATTTTTTTTTTTTTTTTTTTTTTTTTTTTTGTATACAAGATCGAGGCTCGTGAAAGAGCGAACATTAATCACACAGAAAGACAAACAGACACACAAAACAAATAACATCGGGAGTGGTAGACAAGATGGGGAGAGAGGGGGAAGGACACAAACACAACATTTGAGAGCAGGGACCGAGAGACATGGAGACATCGAGAGAACTGTGGGATGGAGAGGGCTTTGGGGGGGAGGCATGGGAAGGGGGGGGGGGGGATGGGAGAGGTATAAAACATATGGACACTGCCAAGACTTCCAGGAAAGAAGTTGGAATTTCAAACAAGGTGGATCTGGGGGGAATTAGTGGGGGTAGAAAAGATCAAGGTTTTGGATGGGGGAAGATAAGAGATGGTGGTGAACAGCTGTTTTAAAGACCTGGAGGGAGGAGTGGGATTGAAGGGAGTGAGGGAGTTTGTTCCAGAGGCGGGAGAAAAGAGGAATGAAAGAGTGAAGGTGAGCAGAGAGCCGAGATTTCGGCAGTTTAACCATCAGAGGGTTGCTGGCAGATCTTGTGCGACCTGTAGGAATATTTGGGGGACAGAGCACAGAGAGAGATGGGGGTGCAAGGCCGGAGAGGAGTCGGTAGAAGACAGAAAGACCACCTACCTGCCTGCGGTGAGTGAGTGAAAGGCCCTCAGAGATAGCTTCATCGCGGGAGATTCCAATAATTCTGAAAGCTTTGGTTTCAACAGCGTGAAGCCGAGCTAGGTGTGAGGCAGGAGCACCGGCCCATAGGGGAGAACAGTATTCCATTGAGCTGCGGATGAAAGCCTTGTATGTGGTGAGGAGCTCAGGTGTGCCGAGGAAGGACTTCGCACGACGGAGGATGCCCAGTCGGCGACTGGCTTTGGAGGCCAGCTTGGAAATGTGGTTTTCCCAAGAAAGATCATGGCAGATAGTGAGACCCAAAATCTTGAGCGACAGAACTTCTTGGAGAGGATTGTTGAGAAAGTAGATGGGAGGGTTGTCCAGTCGATCTTTTCGGAGAGACATAGTAAGAGTGTGAGATTTGTCAGGATTGAAAGACATGTTCCACTTGTTTGACCAGTCTGTGATTTTGTCCAGGTCTTCAGAGAGTGACGAGGCAGCAGACTGCCGATCTGAGGGAAGAGGAATGGAGCGGCAGAGAGTGGAGTCATCAGCAAAGAGATAGAGAGGATTTTCGAGAGAGTCACAGAGATCATTGATGAAGACCAGAAAAAGCACGGGGTCCAGAACACTGCCTTGGGGAACTCCAGCCTGAACAGGAAGAGGAGATGAGAGAAACCCATTCAGGGCCACACGTTGACGACGACTAGAGAGGAAGTCCGCCAGCCATGCGTGGAGATTTCCATGGATACCAAAGGAGGAGAGTTTGGTGAGCAGAGCGGGGTGCCAGACCGTGTCGAAGGCACGTGATATGTCGAGGGAGACAGCTCTAATTTCCTGTTTGGCATTGAGGACCTCCATCCATTGTTGGGACAGCAGAAGCAGCATGTCCAGAGTAGAATGACCTGGTCTGAAACCAAATTGATGATCAGAGATCAAGCCATTGGAGAAGAGGAAAGATTTCATATCCAAAGCAATGATGGATTCCATGACTTTGCTGATAATTGGGAGAAGGCTGATTGGTCTGTAGTTGCTAGGATCTGTTTTTGCACCTTTTTTGTGCAAAGCGGTGATGTTGGCTGATTTCCAAGCAAATGGCAGTTGACCTTGAGCAAAAGAGAGGGTGAAGAGAACAGAGAGAGGGTGAGATAGAGCAGCAGAGCAGGATTTTAGGACCCGTGGGCTGATGCCGTCGGGTCCAGTTGCAGAATCAGAGTCGAGGGTTGACAGAAACTTTTCCACCTTGTCAGGAGGAAAGGACACGGAGTCCAGGAGCAGCAGGGTACGACTGGGTATGGTGGGTACAGAGAGGGATGGGTTTGGGACACAAGATTTAGAGGCAAACACAGAGTTGAGGCATTCAGCTTTTTCACGTGCGGAGTCAGCTGTGTAGCCGTTTGAGGTAAGGGAGGGGATGGAGGGGGAACAAACACCAGAAACGGATTTGACCAGACGCCACCAGGATTTGGAAGAGGGAGACAGATAAGAGAGTTCGGTCTTGAGAACGGAGAGATATTGTTTCCTGGCTCTCCTGAGGGTGGACACACACTTGTTTCGGGCTTTGTGAAAGGAAATGAGATTTCCTTCCGTTGGATTTGCTTTCCAGGAGACGAAGGCAAGTTGTTTCTGGGCAACAGCCTCACCACAAGATTCCGTGTACCATGGACGGGAGGAAGGGTATGACAACTGAAGACGAGATGGGATAAATCTGTGCATGAGAGAGAGCAATTTACTTTGGAAGAATTCCCAGGATGAGTTGATGTCAGAGGGGGTAGAGATGGGAGACCAGTCCAGATGATTGATGGCTGCTTGAAGACCATGCCAGTTGGCCTGAGTGAAATGCCAGACTCGTCGACGCTGAGCAGGCTCCCTGAGGATGGTCAGAGAGATGTCCACTTTAACAAGGACATGATCAGATGATCCGATCGGAGCAGAAGAAGAGCAGCAGACATTTTCAGGGAAGTTAGTCATAACCAAGTCCAGAAGAGAAGATGTTCCGTTGACTGAGATCCGGGTCGGGAAATTGACAGATTGTGTCAGTCCCAGTGAGTCGCAGAAGTCCTTTGCTGAGGAGCCATGGCTGGTGAGAGAGGTACCCACACCCAGCCAACTGGCATGATGACAGTTGAAATCACCACATATGAGGAAGAGAGAGTTGGGATGAGTAGATAGAAGTTGGTCCATATCATCAGACAGCGAGATGTAGATGGAGTCATCACTGTTTGGTGGACGGTACAACACACATATGAACAAGAGGTGGGAGCGAAGGGGAAGCCGTAGCCAGAGGTATTCCTGGGGGTGAGGTGGAGAGAGTGCAGTGCAGGGCGAGTGAGGAAGAGAGTTTTTGATAAAGATAGCAACCCCGCCTCCAGGACGAGGCTCAGGTCTATCATACCGGAGGAGGGAGTAGCCCGGGAGAGATACTATGGAATCAGAGACATCATAAAGGAGGAAAGTTTCTGTTAAGCAGATCACGTCTGGTTTGACAGAAGCAACCTGTATGGAGAGATCAGTTAAGTTTGAACGAAGGCCCCGGATGTTTGAGGTCCATACCGTTAATGAAGAGGAAGGGGGAGCATCAGATCCAGAACAGGGGGGAGGAGGGGTAGGGTAAGATGTGGAAGAGGTGGAAGAGGTAGGGAGAGCTGTTGAAGGTGTGTCAGAGATTTCAGAATAGCTCGGAGAAAGGGAAGGATGGGGCGGACAAAAGGTTTGATGGTGATTGGGTGAGCCACAATGAGGTGTTATTTGAGGAGGGGGAAGAGCGAGGCAGAAGGTTGGGGGAGATGGAGGTGAGAGTTTGAAGGGGGAAGAAGCGGGGAGGACGCTTTGAGGAGGGGGAGTGAGAGGGGGGAAATTGAGAAGCAATGAGGGTGGTGAGATTTGAAGGGGAGGGGTGAGGGGGGAGTTTGGGAGGGAAGGGACAAGGGGAGGGATTTGAAAGGGATGGGATATGGGGGAGATTTGGAGGGGAGGGGTGAGGCAGGAGTCTAGGAGGGGAGGGGCGAGGGGGCGTCTTGGCGGGGAGGGGTGAGGGGGTAGTTTAGGAGGGAGGGGGCAAGGGGGGAGATTTGAAAGGGATGGGTGATGGGGAAGATTTGGAGGGGAGGGGTGATGGGGAAGATTTGGAGGGGAGGGGTTATGGGGAAGATTTGGAGGGGAGGGGTGAGATTGGATTTTTGAAAGTGTACGATTTATGGGAAACGAACATTTATTGCAAAATGAGTTTCTTGTGACCTTCGAGTTAAAAATACGTTTAAGGACGCTGGATGGAGGATGGAGTGCAGGAGAGTTTAGGGAATGTAGAAAAAAGGCACTATAGGAGATGGATATTTTTTTGGGGATGAATTGATTTGGTGAGCAAGTCGAAAGCAGCCTTTTAAAGAAGAAGAAGAAAAAGGTGTTATAAAATATGACGGAATACATAACTTGAGGGGAAAGTGTAAACATTGAAGGTTAATGAGTGAAAACTATCTGGGGAAATGGGGGAGAAACACGTGGTTGAAGAACGAACGAACGAATAAGAATGAATAAACGAATGAGAACAGAGAAGGAAATCTTTTCTTTTTTTTTTTTGAGTTGAGATTTACACAAGGAAGTAGGCTATGGGTGAAAAGTCTGGGAATACAGAGAACGAAAGTTATTGGATCACAAACGACGGACCACTGAGAAAAACAAAGCCTCAAGGTTGTACAGTGCACACTGTACAAGGCCTCAAGACACGACACGAATTAACACGATTTTCAATACAGGTATGAAAGATTTGCACCGAAAAATCTTCGTCGGGACACAATATACGTACAACACCATAAATAAATACAGTTTTAACGAAAATACAAATGGGAACAATCACTTAACTTCGATTTCAAATCGTTCGCGACGCGGCAAAGGCCTTGCTCGCGACACGGCAAACAGACGATCAATTTATGAAAGATAAACACCGAGAAACAACCAAAGTTGCACACAATAACTTCACACACCGAAAGATAAATACAGTTTCGACAAAATACAATTGTGAACAGACTTAACTTCGAAAAACGTGGAGACCGTGTGGAGCTTCGAAAATCCCTCCCACCGTCTCCGAGATCTCACGAGATCTTTGATGGTGGTGAACAGCTGTTTTGAAGACCTGGAGGGAGGAGTGTGATTGAAGTGAGTGTGGGAGTTTGTTCCAGAGGCGGGAGAAAAGAGGAATGAAAGAGTGAAGGTGAGCAGAGAGCCGAGATTTCGGCAGTTTAACCATCAGAGGGTGGCTGGCAGATCTTGTGCGACCTGTAGGAATATTTGGGGGACAGAGCACAGAGAGAGCTGGGGGAGCAAGGCCGGAGAGGAGTCGGTAGAAGACAGAAAGACCACCTACCTGCCTGCGGTGAGTGAGTGAAAGGCCCTCAGAGATAGCTTCATCGCGGGAGATTCTAATGATTCTGAAAGCTTTGGATTCAACAGCGTGAAGCCGAGCCAGGTGTGAGGCAGGAGCACCAGCCCATAGGGGAGAACAGTATTCCATTGAGCTGCGGATGAAAGCCTTGTATGTGGTGAGGAGCTCAGGTGTGCCTAGGAAGGACTTCGCACGACGGAGGATGCCCAGTCGGCGACTGGCTTTGGAGGCCAGCTTGGAAATGTGGTTTTCCCAAGAAAGATCATGGCAGATGGTGAGACCCAAAAGCTTGAGCGACAGAACTTCTTGGAGAGGATTGTTGAGAAAGTAGATGGGAGGGTTGTCCAGTCGATCTTTTCGGAGAGACATAGTAAGAGTGTGAGATTTGTCAGGATTGAAAGACATGTTCCACATGTTTGACCAGTCTGTGATTTTGTCCAGGTCTGCAGAGAGTGAGGAGGCTGCAGACTGCCGATCTGAGGGAAGAGGAATGGAGCGGCAGAGAGTGGAGTCATCAGCAAAGAGATACAGAGGATTTTCCAGAGAGTCGGAGAGATCATTGATAAAGACCAGAAAAAGCACAGGGCCCAGCACACTGCCTTGGGGAACTCCAGCCTGAACGGGAAGGGGAGATGAGAGAAATCCATTCAGGGCCACACGTTGACTACGACCAGAGAGGAAGTCCGCAAGCCATGCATGGAGATTTCCATGGATACCATAGGAGGAGAGTTTGGTGAGCAGAGCTGGGTGCCAGACCGTATCGAAGGCACGTGATATGTCAAGGGAGACAGCTCTGATTTCCTGTTTGGCATTGAGGACCTCCATCCATTGTTGAGACAGCAGAAGCAGCATGTCCAGAGTAGAGTGACCTGGTCTGAAACCAAATTGATGATCAGAGATCAAGCCATTGGAGAAGAGGAAAGATTTCATATCCGAAGCAATGATGGATTCCATGACTTTGCTGATAATTGGGAGCAGGCTGATTGGTCTGTAGTTGCAAGGATCTGTTTTTGCACCTTTTTTGTGTAAAGCGGTAATGTTTGCTGATTTCCAGGATTCTGGCAGATGACCTTGAGCAAAAGATAGGGTGAAAAGAACAGAGAGAGGGTGAGATAGAGCGGCAGAGCACGATTTTAGGACCCGTGGGCTGATGCCATCTGGTCCAGTTGCAGAATCAGAGTCGAGGTTTGACAAAAACTCCTCCACCTTGTCAGGAGAGAAGGTCACAGAGTCCAGGAGCAGTTTGGTTCGACTGGGAAAGGTGGGAACAGAGAGAGATGGGTTTGGGACTAAGGATTTTGAGACAAACACAGAGTTGAGGCATTCGGCTTTGTCACGTGCGATGTCAACTGTGTGGCCATTTGAGGTAAGGGAGGGGATGGAGGGGGAACAAACACCAGAAACGGATTTGACCAGACGCCACCAGGATTTGGAGGAAGGAGACAGGTTTGAGAGTTCATTCTTGAGTGAGGAGAGATAGTGCTTCCTGGCACTCCTGAGGGTAGACACACACTTGTTCCGAGCTTGGTGGAAGGAACTGAGATTTCCTTCAGTTGGATTAGCCTTCCAAGAGGCAAAGGCAAGTTGTTTCAGGGCAACTGCCTCACCACAAGATTCAGTGTACCATGGATGGGAGGAAGGGTAAGACAACTGAAGGCGAGATGGGATAAATTTGTGCATGAGAGAGATCAGTTTGCTTTCGAAGAATTCCCAGGAAGAATTGATGTCAGAGGCAGTGGAGATGCGAGACCAATCCAGACGATTGATGGCTGCTTGAAGACCGTCCCAGTCGGCCTGAGTGAAATGCCAGACTCGTCGATGCTGAGGAGGCTCTCTGAGAATGGCCAGAGAATTGTCCACTTTGACAAGCACATGATCAGAAGAACCGATTGGAGCAGAAGAAGAGCAGCAGACATTAGCAGGGAAGTTAGTCATAACCAAGTCTAGAAGAGAAGATACTCCATTGGCTGAGATCCGGGTCGGGAAATTGACAGATTGTGTCAATCCCAGTGAGTCACAGAAGTCCTTTGCTGAGGTGCCATGACTGGTGAGAGAGGAACCCACACCCAACCAGGTGGCATGATGACAATTGAAGTCACCACATATGAGGAAGAGAGAGTTGGGATGAGTGGATAGAAGTTGGTCCATGTTGTCAGACAGTGAAATGTAGATGGAGTCATCACTGTTTGGGGGACGGTACAGAACACATATGAACAAAAGGTGGGAGCGGAGAGGAAGCCGTAGCCAGAGGTTCTCCTGGGGGTGAGGAGGAGAGAGGGCAGTGCAAGGAGAGTGAGGAAGAGAGTTTTTGATAAAGATAGCCACCCCACCACCAGGCCGAGGCTCAGGTCTATCATACCGGAGGAGGGAGTAACCAGGAAGAGATATTAAGGAATCAGAGACATCTTGAAGGAGGAAAGTCTCTGTCAAGCAGATCAAGTCTGGATTGTCAGAAGCAACCTGTATGGAGAGATCAGTCAGGTTTGAGCGAAGGCCCCAGATGTTTGAGGTCCATACCGTTAATGAAGGGAGAGGGGGAGCATCGGGTACAGGACAGGGGAGGGGAGGAGTAGGGTAAGATGAAGGATGAGAGGGGGAGGTAGGGAGAGCAGTTGTTAGTGTGTCAGCGATTGCAGAAGAGTTCCAAGAAAGGGAAGGATGAGGAGGATGAAAGGTTTGAAGGTGAAGGGATGAGGCACAGAGAGGGGTTGTTTGAGGGGGGGGCAGAGGAAAGAAGAAGGTTGGGGGGGTGGAGGTATGAGATAGAAGGGAGACGAAGTGGGGAGGAGGCAGCTTTGAGGAGGAGGGGGGAGGAGGGAGAATTGGAGAGGAATGGTATGGGGGGAGATTTGAATGGGAGGGGTTGGGGGGGAGTTTTGAAGGGGAGGAGTGAGGGGGGAGTTTAGGAGGGGAAGGGCAAGGGGGGAGTTCAGGAGTGGAAGGGCAAGGGGGGAGTTCAGGAGTGGAGGGGTAGGGGGGAGTTTAAGAGTGGCAGGGCAAGGGGGGAGTTTAGGAGTGTAGGTGCAAGGGGAGGGATTTGGATGGGAGGGGCAAGAGGGGAGTTTAGAAAGTGGATGATTAATGAAAGACGAACATTGAAAACAAATTGGGTTTGTTGTGATTTTCAAGTTAGCAATCCGGTTCAGAATGATGGAGGAGGGATGGAATGAATGTGAATTTAGACCATGTAGTGAGGGAGACGTATAAGATATTGAATTTCTTTTTTTTGAGGTGGAATGAGTTGGAGAGGAAATTGAGAAAAGCCTTTTAAATAGGAAGAAAAACAGCGTGTTGTAAAATACCACTGAGTAAAACACTGAAGGGGAAAGGTTATACATATTTAAATAATATTTAAACAGAACCGTGAACAATCTTATGTGCACAAAAATACCAACGGGGGGAGAGCCGAGAGGGACCACCACGAGTCACGTGAAGGGCAAACGGTGGATGGCAAGGAGTTAATGGGGGCGGGGCGAACAGCACACCTGGACAGAAAATACAGGATGAGTCAACAGTACACGTGGAGAAAGGAAAATAAATGTTTTTGGTTTTTTTTTTGTTTGTTTGGTTTTTGGGGGTGGGGGGGGGGGGGGAGGTGAGGATTTAGAACGTTTGACAGAGTATTATGTTCGGGGTAGAAGGGAAAAAAACTAAGAGCCAAGCAAAACACGATTAAGATAACAAACACCGACGGGGGTACAACTACAAGGCCGCACACGAGGAGCAGAACACGATTAAATAATTACAAGTTACAGGAAATTCAAACCAAAAGTAACTATAATCAAAACAATAACGCATGGACGATAAAATAACGAGTTGAAATTTGACAATCTATCTGGGGAAATGGGGGAGAAACACGTGGTCGAAGTACGAACGAACGAACGAATAAGAATGAATAAACGAATGAGAACAGAGAAGGAAATGTTTTTTTTTTGGATTTTTTTGAGTTGTGATTTACACAAGGAAGAGGGCTATGGGGTGAAAAGATTGGGAAAACAGAGAACGAAAGTTATTGGATCACAAAAACACGGACCGCTGAGAGAAAAACAAAGCCTCAAGGTTGTACAGTGTTCACTGTACAACTACAAGGCCTCAAAACACGACCCGAATTAACACGATTTTCAATACAGGTATGAAAGATTTGCACCGAAAATCTTCGTCGGGAGACAATATATACACCATAAAAGAAATAGTTATAACGAAAATACAAATGGGAACAATTACTTAACTTCGATTTCGATGGATAGCATGGAGAGCTGAGAATAAACGAACCCTCGCCAGCAAGACCGGAAACGGAAGTGATGCCAGCACAAGTGCGAAAAGTGGTTTTGCAACAGCAACACAAGTGAGACAAATGGTTTTGCAACACTAACACAAGTGCGAAAAGTGGTTTTGCAACACAAACACAAGTGTAAAAGTGGTTTTCAATGCCAGCACAAGTGCGAAAAGTGGTTTTGCAACAGCAACACAAGTGAGACAAATGGTTTTGCAACACTAACACAAGTGCGAAAAGTGGTTTTGCAACACAAACACAAGTGTAAAAGTGGTTTTCAACACTATCACAAGTGCGAAAAGTGGTTTTTCAACACTAATACAAGTGCAAAAGTGGTTATGCAACACAAACACAAGTGTGGAAGGGGTTATGCAACACAAACACAAGCATGGAAACTGGTTTTGCATAACTAACACAAGTGTGGAAAGTGGTTTTTGCAACACTACCAAGTGGGGAAAGTGGTTTTGCATCACGAGCACAAGTGTTGAAAAAGGTTTTGCAACACTAATACAAGTGCAGAAAGTGGTTCTGCAACACTTGCACAAGCGTGAAAAGCGGTTTTCAACACCAACAGAAGTGTGGAAAGTGGTTTTGCATAACTAACACAAGTGTGGAAAGTGGTTTTGCAACACTAACCCAAGTGCGGAAGGTGGTTTTCAATGCTAGCACGAGAGCAGAAAGTGCTTTTGGACACTAACACAAGTGCCGGAAATAGTTTCCAATGCCAGCACAAGTGCGCAAAGTGGATTTTAACACTAACACAAGTGCGGAAAGTTGTTCTGCAACAATTGCACAAGCGTGAAAAGGGGTTTTCGACACCAGCACAAGTACGGAAAGTGGTTTTACAACACTAACCCAAGTGCGGAAGGTGGTTTTCAGTGCTAGTACGAGAGCAGAAAGTGGTTTTTCAACACGATGAGGAGTGCGAAAAGTGGTTTTCAACACGAGCACCATTGCGGAAAGTGGTTTTAAACACCAGCACAAGTACTGAAAGTGGTTTTGCAACACTAACCCAAGTGCGGAAGGTGGTTTTCAATGCCAGCACGAGAGCGGAAAGTGGTTTTTTTAAACACAATGAGGAGTGTGAAAAGAGGTTTTCAACACTAACACAAGTGTGAAATGTGTTTTTCAAAACTAAGAGGAGTGCGAAAAGTGGTTTTCAACGCCAGCACAAATTGCGGAAAGTGGTTTTTCAACACTAACAGAATTGCGGAACGTGTATTCAACAGTTGCACAAAAGCGGAAAGTGTTTTTTTAACACAATGAGGAGTGTGAAAAGAGGTTTTCGACACTAACACAAGTGCGGGAAGTGGTTTTGCATCACAAGCACAAGTGTGGTAAGTGGTTTTGCAACACCAACAGAAGTGCGAAAAATGGATTTTAACACTAACAGGAGTGCGGAAAGTGGTTTTGCAACAATTATACAAGTGCGCAATGTGGTTTTGCATCACGAGCACAAGTGTGGAAAGTGGTTTTGCAACACTAACACAAGTGCAGAACATAGTTTTGCAACACTAACAGAAGTGCGAAATGTGGATTTCAACACTAACAGGAGCGCGAAACGTGGTTTTGCAACAATTACACAAGTGCACAAAGTCGTTTTGCATTGCCAGCACAAGTGTGGAAAGTGGTTATGCAACACAAACACAAGGGTGGAAAGTGATCGTGCAACACAAACACAACTGTGGAAAGTGGTTTTGCAACACTTGCACAAGCGTGAAAAGTGGTTTTCGACACTAACATAAGTGCAAAAAGTGGTTTTGCATCACTAGCACAAGTGTGTAAAGTGCTTTGCAACACTAGCACA
The DNA here is from genome assembly GCF_964187855.1 of Myxine glutinosa. Classification (NCBI taxonomy): domain Eukaryota; kingdom Metazoa; phylum Chordata; class Myxini; order Myxiniformes; family Myxinidae; genus Myxine; species Myxine glutinosa. The sequence goes on along the minus strand of NC_136270.1, from coordinate 14,256,141 downwards.
AGCGTGAAAAGTGGTTTTGCATCACTAGCACAAGTGTGTAAAGTGCTTTGCAACACTAGCACAAGCATGAAAAGTGGTCTGCAACACTAGCACAAGCGTGAAAAGTGGTTTTCAATGCCAGCACAAGTGCGGAAAGAGGTTTTGCAACAACCACACAAGTGCAAAAAGTGGTTTTTCAACACTAACACAAGTGCGAAAAGTGGTTTTTCAACACTAACACAAGTGCGAAAAGTGGTTTTTCAACACTAACACAAGTGCGAAAAGTGGTTTTTCAACACTAACACAAGTGCGAAAAGTGGGTTTTCAACACTATCACAAGTGCGAAAAGTGTTTTTTCCACACTAATACAAGTGCGAAAAGTGGTTTTTCAACACAAACACAAGTGCGAAAAGTAGTTTTTCAACACTAACACAAGTGCGAAAAGTGTTTTTTCCACACTAACACAAGTGCGAAAAGTGGTTTTTCAACACTAACACAAGTGCGAAAAGTGTTTTTTCCACACTAATACAAGTGCGAAAAGTGGTTTTTCAACACAAACACAAGTGCGAAAAGTAGTTTTTCAACACTAACACAAGTGCGAAAAGTGGTTTTTCAACACTAACACAAGTGCGAAAAGTGTTTTTTCCACACTAATACAAGTGCAAAAGTGGTTTCCTGCACCAACAAGTGCGAAAAGTGGTTTTTCAACACTAACACAAGTGCGAAAAGTGTTTTTTCCACCCTAATACAAGTGCGAAAAGTGGTTTTTCAACACTAACACAAGTGCGAAAAGTGGTTTTTCAACACTATCACAAGTGCAAAAAGTGTTTTTTCCACACTAATACAAGTGCAAAAGTGGTTTCCTGCACCAAAACAAGTGCGAAAAGTGGTTTTTCAACACTAACACAAGTGCGAAAAGTGGTTTTTCAACACTAACACAAGTGCGAAAAGTGGTTTTTCAACACTAACATAAGTGCGAAAAGTGTTTTTTCCACACTAATACAAGTGCAAAAGTGGTTTCCTGCACCAACACAAGTGCGAAAAGTGGTTTTTCAACACTAACACAAGTGCGCAAAGTGTTTTTTCCACACTAATACAAGTGCAAAAGTGGTTTCCTGCACCAACACAAGTGCAAAAAGTGGTTTTTCAACACTAACACAAGTGTGAAAAGTGGTTTTTCAACACTAACACAAGTGCGAAAAGTGGTTTTTCAACACTATCACAAGTGCAAAACGTGTTTTTTCCACACTAATACAAGTGCAAAAGTGGTTTCCTGCACCAACACAAGTGCAAAAAGTGGTTTTTCAACACTAACACAACTGCGAAAAGTGGTTTTTCAACACTATCACAAGTGCAAAAAGTGTTTTTTCCACACTAATACAAGTGCAAAAGTGGTTTCCTGCACCAACACAAGTGCGAAAAGTGGTTTTTCAACACTAACACAAGTGCGAAAAGTGTTTTTTCCACACTAATACAAGTGCAAAAGTGGTTTCCTGCACCAACACAACTGCGAAAAGTGGTTTTTCAACACTAACACAAGTGCGAAAAGTGTTTTTTCCACACTAATACAAGTGCAAGAGTGGTTTCCTGCACCAACACAAGTGCGAAAAGTGGTTTTTCAACACTAACACAAGTGCGAAAAGTGGTTTTTCAACACTATCACAAGTGCAAAAAGTGTTTTTTCCACACTAATACAAGTGCAAAAGTGGTTTCCTGCACCAACACAAGTGCGAAAATTGGTTTTTCAACACCAACACAAGTACGAAATTGGTTTTTTAACACTAACACAAGTGCAGAAAGTGGTTTTCAATGCCAGCACAAGTGCAGAAAGTGGTTTAGCAATACTAGCACATGTGTGAAAAGTGGTTTTCAATGCCAGCACAAGTGTGGAAAGTGGTTTTGCAACAGCAACACAAGTGAGACAAATGGTTTTGCAACACTAACACAAGTGTGAAAAGTAGTTTTGAGCACTAACAGGAGCGTAAAAAGTGGTTTTCAACACTAGCAGATGTGCAAAAAGTGGTTTTCAACACCAGCACAAGTGCAGAAAGTGGTTTTGCAATACTAGCACATGTGTGAAAAGTGGTTTTCAATGCCAGCACAAGTGTGGAAAGTGGTTTTGCAACACTAACACAAGTGCAAAAAGTGGTTTTCAATGCCAGCACAAGTGAGAAAAGTGGTTCTGCAACACAAGCTCTAGTCTGGAAAGTGGTTTTCAATGCCAGCACATGTGTGAAAAGTGGTTTTGCAACAGCAACGCAAGTGAGACAAATGGTTTTGCAACACTTACACAAGTGCGAAAAGTGGTTTTGCAACAAAAACACAAGTGTAAAAGTGGTTTTGCAACACTAACCCAATTGCGATTTGTGGTTTTCAACACTGGTGCAAGTGTGAAAAGTGGTTTTGCAACACGAACACAAGTGAGACAAATGGTTTTGCAACACTAACACAAGTGCAGAAAGTGGTTTTCAATGCCAGCACAAGTGCAGAAAGTGGTTTTGCAATACTAGCACATGTGTGAAAAGTGGTTTTCAATGCCAGCACAAGTGTGGAAAGTGGTTTTGTAACACTAACACAAGTGCAAAAAGTGGTTTTCAATGCCAGCACAAGTGAGAAAAGTGGTTCTGCAACACAAGCTCTTGTCTGGAAAGTGGTTTTCAATGCCAGCACAAGTGCGAAAAGTGGTTTTGCAACAGCAACACAAGTGAGACAAATGGTTTTGCAACACTAACACAAGTGCGAAAAGTGGTTTTGCAACACAAACACAAGTGTAAAAGTGGTTTTCAACGCAAGCACAAGTGCAGAAAGTGGTTTTCCAATACTAGCACATGTGTGAAAAGTGGTTTTCAATGCCAGCAGATGTGCAAAAGGGTGGAAAGTGGTTTTGCAACAGCAATACAAGTGCAAAAAGTGGTTTTCAATACCAGCACAAGTGCAGAAAGTGGTTTTGCAATACTAGCACATGTGTGAAAAGTGGTTTTCAATGCCAGCACAAGTGTGGAAAGTGGTTTTGCAACACTAACACAAGTGCAAAAAGTGGTTTTCAATGCCAGCACAAGTGCGAAAAGTGGTTTTGCAACACTAGCAGAAGTGCGAAAAGTGGATTTCAACACTAACAGGAGCGCGAAACGTGGTTTTGCAACAATTACACAAGTGCGCAAACTGGTTTTGCATTGCGAGCACAACTGTGGAAAGTGGATATGCAACACAAACAAGCGTGGAAAGTGGTTTTGCATCACTAACACAAGTGTGGAAAGTGGTTTTGCAACACTAACACAAGTGGGGAAAGTGGTTTTGCATCACGAGCACAAGTGTGGAAAGTGGTTTTGCATCACGAGCACAAGTGGTGGAAGTGGTTTTGCAAAACTAACAGAAATGCGAAATGTGGATTTCAAAACTAACAGGAGCGCGAAACGTGGTTTTGCAACAATTGCACAAGTGAGCAAAGTGGTTTTGCATTGCCAGCACAAGTGTGGAAAGTGGTTCGGCAACACAAACACAAGCCTGGAAAGTGGTTTTACATCACTAACACAAGTGTGGAAAGTGGTTATGCAACACCAACACAAGTGTGGAAAGTGGTTATGCAACACAAACACAAGTGTGGAGAGTGGTTTTCCATCAATAACACAAGTGTGGAAAGTGTTTATGCAACACAAACACAAGTGTGGAAAGTGGTTATGCAACACAAACACAAGCGTGGAAAGTGGTTTTGCATAACTAACACAAGTGTGGAAAGTGGTTTTGCAACATTAACAATTGGGGAAAGTGGTTTTGCATCACCAGCACAAGTGGGCAAAGTGGTTTTGCGACACTAATACAAGTGCAGAAAGTGGTTATACAACACAAACACAAGCGTGAAAAGTGGTTTTCAACACTAGCACAAGCGTGAAAAGTGGTTCTGCAACACCAACACAAGTGGGGAAAGTTGTTTTGCATCACGAGCACAAGTGTGGAAAATGGTTTTACATCACTCGCACAAGTGTGGAAAGTGGTTTTGCATCACTAGCACAAGTGGGCAAAGTGGTTTTGCAACACTAACACAAGTGGGGAAAGTGGTTTTGCAACACTAACAGAAGTGCGAAATGTATATTTCAACACTAACAGGAGCGCGAAACGTGGTTTTGCAACTATTACACAAGTGCGCAAAGTGGTTTTGCATTGCCAGCACAAGTGTGGAAAGTGGTTCAGCAACACAAACACAAGCCTGGAAAGTGGTTTTACATCACTAACACAAGTGTGGAAAGTGGTTATGCAACACCAACACAAGTGTGGAAAGTGGTTATGCAACACAAACACAAGCATGGAAAGTGGTTTTCCATCACTAACACAAGTGTGGAAAGTGGTTATGCAACACAAACACAAGTGTGGAAAGTGGTTATGCAACACAAACACAAGTGTGGAAAGTGGTTTTGCATAACTAACACAAGTGTGGAAAGTGGTTTTGCAACACTAACAAGCGTGTAAAATGGTTTTCGACACTAACAAAAGTGCGAAAAGTGGTTTTGCATCACGAGCACAAGTGTGTAAAGTGGTTTTGCAACACCAACAAAAGTGTGGAAAGTGGTTTTGCATCACTAGCACAAGTGTGGAAATTGGTTTTGCAACACTAACATAAGTGCAAAAAGTGGATTTTAACACTAACAGGTGTGCGCAAAGTGGTTTTGCAACAATTATACAAGTGCGCAAAGTGGTTTTGCATCACAAGCACAAGTGTGGAAAGTCGTTATGCAACACCAACAGAAGTGTGGAAAGTGGTTTTGCATCAAGAGCACAAGTGTGGAAAGTGGTTTTCATCACAAGCACAAATGGGGAAAGTGGTTTTGCAACACGAACACAAGTGGGGAACGTGGTTTTGCAACACTAACAGAAGTGCGAAATGTGGATTTCAACACTCACAGGAGCGGGAAACTTGGTTTTGCAACAATTACACAAGTGCGCAAAGTGGTTTTGCATTGCCAGCACAAGTGTGGAAAGTGGTTATGCAACACAAACACAAGCATGGAACGTGGTTTTGCAACACTAACACAAGTGCGAAAAGTGGTTTTTCCACACTAATACAAGTGCAAAAGTGGTTTCCTGCACCAACACAAGTGCGAAAAGTGGTTTTTCAACACTAACACAAGTGTGTAAAGTGGTTTTTCAACGCTATCACAAGTGCAAAAAGTGTTTTTTCCACACTAATACAAGTGCAAAAGTGGTTATGCAACACAAACACAAGTGTGGAAGGGGTTATGCAACACAAACACAAGCACGGAAAGTGGTTTTGCATAACTAACACAAGTGTGGAAAGTGGTTTTTGCAATACTAACAAGTGGGGAAAGTGGTTTTGCATCACGAGCACAAGTGTTGAAAAAGGTTTTGCAACACGAATACAAGTGCAGAAAGTGGTTCTGCAACACTTGCACAAGCGTGAAAAGAGGTTTTCAACACCAACAGAAGTGTGGAAAGTGGTTTTGCATAACTAACACAAGTGTGGAAAGTGGTTTTGCAACACTAACCCAAGTGCGGAAGGTGGTTTTCAATGCCAGCACGAGAGCAGAAAGTGCTTTTGGACACTAACACAAGTGCCGGAAATAGTTTCCAATGCCAGCACAAGTGCGCAAAGTGGATTTTAACACTAACACAAGTGCGGAAAGTTGTTCTGCAACAATTGCACAAGCGTGAAAAGGGGTTTTCGACACCAGCACAAGTACGGAAAGTGGTTTTACAACACTAACCCAAGTGCGGAAGGTGGTTTTCAGTGCTAGTACGAGAGCAGAAAGTGGTTTTTCAACACGATAAGGAGTGCGAAAAGTGGTTTTCAACACGAGCACCATTACGGAAAGTGGTTTTAAACACCAGCACAAGTACTGAAAGTGGTTTTGCAACACTAACCCAAGTGTGGAAGGTGGTTTTCAATGCCAGCACGAGAGCGGAAAGTGTTTTTTTTTTAACACAATGAGGAGTGTGAAAAGAGGTTTTCAACACTAACACAAGTGTGAAATGTGTTTTTCAAAACTAAGAGGAGTGCGAAAAGTGGTTTTCAACGCCAGCACAAATTGCGGAAAGTGGTTTTTCAACACTAACAGAATTGCGGAACGTGTATTCAACAGTTGCACAAAAGCGGAAAGTGTTTTTTTAACACAATGAGGAGTGTCAAAAGAGGTTTTCGACACTAACACAAGTGCGGGAAGTGGTTTTGCATCACAAGCACAAGTGTGGAAAGTGGTTTTGCAACACCAACAGAAGTGCGAAAAATGGATTTTAACACTAACAGGAGTGCGGAAAGTGGTTTTGCAACAATTATACAAGTGCGCAAAGTGGTTTTGCATCACGAGCACAAGTGTGGAAAGTGGTTTTGCAACACTAACACAAGTGCAGAACATAGTTTTGCAACACTAACAGGAGCGCGAAATGTGGTTTTGCAACAATTACACAAGTGCACAAAGTCGTTTTGCATTGCCAGCACAAGTGTGGAAAGTGGTTATGCAACACAAACACAAGGGTGGAAAGTGATCGTGCAACACAAACACAAGCCTGGAAAGTGGTTTTGCATCACTAACACAACTGTGGAAAGTGGTTTTGCAACACTAATACAAGTGCAGAAAGTGGTTCTGCAACACTTGCACAAGCGTGAAAAGTGGTTTTCGACACAAACATAAGTGGAAAAAGTGGTTTTGCATCACTAGCACAAGTGTGTAAAGTGCTTTGCAACACTAGCACAAGCGTGAAAAGTGGTTCTGCAACACTGTCACAAGCATGAAAAGTGGTCTGCAACACTAGCACAAGCGTGAAAAGTGGTTTTCAATGACAGCACAAGTGCAGAAAGAGGTTTTGCAACAACCACACAAGTGTGGAAAGTGGTTTTGCAACACTAATACAAGTGCAGAAAGTTGTTCTGCAACACTTACACAAGCGTGAAAAGTTGTTTTCGACACTAACAAAAGTGCGGAAGGTGGTTTTCAATGCTCGCATGAGAGCGGAAAGTGGTTTTTCAATGCTATGAGGATTGTGAAAAGAGGTTTTCAACACCAACACAAGTGTGAAATGTGTTTTTCAAATCAAGGAGGAGTGCGAAAAGTGGTTTTCAACACCAGCACAAGTGTGGAAAGTGGTTTTGCATCACTAGCATAAGTGTGGAAAGTGGTTTTGCAACACTAACAGAAGTGCAGAAAGTTGTTCTGCAACACTTACACACGCGTGAAAAGTGGTTTTCGACACTAACAAAGGTGCGGAAGGTTCAATGCTCGCACGCTCGCACGAGCTCGTGCACTGTGGCATTCAATGCTCGCACAAGAGCGGAAAGTGGTTTTTCAATGCTACGAGGATTGTGAAAAGAGGTTTTCAACACCAACACAAGTGTGAAATGTGTTTTTGAAAACTAGGAGGAGTGCGAAAAGTGGTTTTCAACACCAGCACAAGTACGGAAAGTGGTTTTGCAGCACGAACCCAAGTGCGGAAGGTGGTTTTCAATGCTCGCACGAGAGCGGAAAGTGGTTTTTCAACACTTTGAGGAGTGTGAAAAGAGGTTTTCAACACCAACACAAGTGTGAATTGTGTTTTTCAAAACTAAGAGGAGTGCGAAAAGTGGTTTTCAACACCAGCACAAATTGTGGGAAGTGGTTTTTCAACACTAACAGAAGTGCGGAACGTGGATTTCAACAGTAGCACAAGTGTGGAAAGTGGTTTTCAATACCACACAAGTGCCGAAAGTGCTTTTGCAACATTAACACAAGTGCAAAAGTGGTTTTGCAACACTTTGCTTTGTGGTTTTCAACGCCTGCACGAGGGTGAAAAGAGGTTTTCAACACTAACAGTAGTGCGGAAAGTGGTTTTGCAACACTAACACAAGTGCGAAAAGTCGATTTCAAAACTAAGAAGAGTGCGAAAAGTGGTTTTGCAACACCAGCACAAGTGCTGGGAGTGGTTTTGCAACGGAAGAGTGGCCAGACGGAAGCCTCTCCACAGTGAAAGACACATGAAAGCCCGCTTGGAGTTTGCAAAATAGCACCTAAAGGACTCTCAGACTGTGAGAAACAAGATTCTGTGGTCTGAAGAAACCAAGATGGAACTGTTTGGCATAATTCCCATAAATATATTGTTACGGTCCGCGGATAAGGATGTTGTTTGCCGAGCGGAGGCACCGCGGCCGAACAGTTTTCCCCGACTAAACCCGATTCCCGAACGTTGGCGGATCGCGCCACAGATATTCAATTTGGAAACCTCTAAAGTGACCGAATGTAAAGAGGAAGAAGAAGACGTACAGAAGAGTAACGGGATTTATTATTTACACACACAAGCAAAAGGAGCAGTCAAAGTTATATACAGGGAAGATGGAAAAAGCAGGTGACACAGTGAAAATACTAGCTCATTCAAACTTAATTAAATACCCAGGACAGAACAACAGAACAAACTCACATACACAAGAAGGATGGAATGGCAGGAATGAATGCTGGAAGGAGGATTGGGAAGGTTCAGCTGGGGCAGATGGTTCGGGCTTGATCCCGCACGGGACGTCGGCTGGACATCGATGGCCACCGATGCCACCGCTATCTGGTTCCCACGGGGTACAGGTTGAAGCTGCCTGGTGGAGTCAACGCTGCTTGTGGAGCCAAAGCTGCTTCTCTGGCTCACCTCAGGACGCGTCTGCCGTCTCTGGCGCAACTGCTTGTCATTGACCTTGAACCTTCTCTCTCTCCCGCAGGACCTTGCGCGCACGCTTTTATAACGCCTCCGGTGATCAAGCCGCCGGCCTTTAGGACACGCCCATCGGTGTGCTCACCTCGGCCCTGGATGGTCGCGCGACCCTCTGGCTCCGCCCTTGATGACGACGGGCGGGCACGCCTTTCTTCCCCGACCCGAGCACATGTTCAATGGTGGTTTTGGAGGGGATGTAATATTGGCAATCGAGGCTTGGCCATGACGAAAGGGGAAATGGAGGTTTTGGGAATGGGAATGAAGAATGAAGGGAATCTATCTTATTTCACTTGGTGCAATGGAGTGTCATTTTAATGGAAGACAAAGCCTTAACCTAATACACAGAATAAGGAAATAAACTACTGAACAGGGGTATTATAGTGTCCTTCAATGTATGCTTTATGGAATTAACTACCGGAACGCCCTTTGACCTTTATACACACTGGAGCAAGGAGGGCTCAGACTAAAACAATAATTCACAACCATTTACTATACAATACAACACAATCAAAAAAACACAATCCTCAAATCCACAACACTGCACCCTCCTCCTCTTAGGCACGTCCCGGGCCTATAACTTTAATTTAGTGTGACACGTAGGTGTAGTTCCCTCTACTTTTAACCTGACCCTGAGTGCGACAGTTTTAAAACATAAATAAATATGTCCCGCTGCTCCATTGCACCCTACCTAACAGACTCACGCCCACAGCTAACCGAATTGCGGAATGGTCTTCAAACTATACATGGAAGGTGGGGAGCATTATTTACAACTGACGCTACTTTATTTACAAAACGCAACCCAGGACCTGTGATTGTTCTTTCTGGGGGGGGAGACAGTCTGCTCTGCATCAATGCACCATGAAAGCACCCAAAACGCACCAAAACACCCTCAAGCACCAATCGGTGCACAGTCATCACTATACATCGGATTTTTATGTGAAAAAATAAAAAATATTTTTTCACATAAAACGGCTTTTTTGCGCGCAAAAAAATTATTTTGCTATTTTCGGAGGGAAAAAATATTTCGCCCTTTTTCGGGAAAAATAAAATAAAATGCCCTTTTTGGTCGAAAATGTCTGGCAACGCTAAAAAAAATTAGGGAATTTTTCGAAATTTTTAACTGCGATCGAAATTTTTAACTGCGATCGATCTCAAAAACAAAACGTTGCGTCCACTTGCGTGCGTTGCGTCCCCAGCGTGTACAGCAGTGAGGCGGTGTACTACAGTGAGAGAGTGTACACAAAGTGTGAACAAGTCTCCTATCAAGATGAGTGCTGCTCTTCGTGACAAGTGGCTGAAGGAATTCAACGCTGGCGGCGATGGGGCCACCTTCAAGTACGTGTCGAGTGACACGGCTTTCTGTCGAGCTTGTGAAAAGACTTTCCGGGCGAAGCAGAAGTCTGAGCTGGCCCAACATGTCCGAGGAGACCGCCACAAGAGCAACTTGGCCTTGAAGAAGAAGACGGTCACGCAAGCCACCATGGAGGACTTTGGTGGCGGAAAGAGGCACAAGTGCGACGTCGTGGCTCAGGAGCTGTGCCAGGCCATGCTGGCCGCTGGCATCCCATGGTCGAAATTGGAAAACCCTGCCCTCCGGTCGTTCCTGGAGAAGCACATCACTCTCCAGATCCCCGATGAAAGCTGGATTCGAAAGCACTACCTCGACAAGTGCTACGACGAGGCCTTGGCGGGGATCCATGCCGACCTCGGACAGCAGCCCATCTGGCTGTCCGTCGACGAGACGACCGATTCGGCAGGTCGATATGTGGCCAACATCATCGCGGGACGCTTGTCCAAGGAGGGGTACTTTCGTCCCCACCTCGTCCAGTGCATGTTTCTGGAGAAGACCAACTCCGGGGAGATCGTGCGTGCAGTCAATGACACGCTGCGCTATCTTTGGCCTGATTTCAAGCCGGAGTGCCTCAAGGTCCTCGTCAGCGACGCCGCGGCCTATATGATCAAGGGGGGCCATGCCCTGAAGGAACTCTTCCCGGACTTGCTGCATGTGACTTGCGTTGCCCACGCGCTCCACCGTGTCTGCGAGACAGTCCGAGAAATGTTCAAGGACGTCAACGACCTGATTGCCACGACGAAGAAGGTGTTCGTCAAAGCCCCGTCGCGTGTTGTCTTTTGGAAGGAGCAGCAGCCCAATCGTTCTCTCCCCCCGGAGCCCATTCTGACTCGGTGGTGGACGTGGATCGACGCCGCGGTGTTTTATGCCGAGCACTTCGAGGCCGTCAAGGACATTGTGGACCAGCTGAACGATGACGACGCGATGGCAATCCGGAGTGCCAAGGACCTGTTCGGAAAGGCGGACATCAAGCTCAGTTTGGTCTTCTTAAATGCCCACGTGTCGTTCATCCCGAAGATCCTTAAGCAGCTGGAGGAGGCCGGCATGGAGCTGGCCAAGGCCTTCCAGCTCCTTGATCAGGCCAAGGAGGAGCTCGAAAAGATCCGAGGCTGCCGTAAGGAGATCCTGCTCACCAAGTTCAAGGCGGTGCTGCAGCGCAATCCCGACATTGGTGTGCTGAGGACAGTGGCTTTGATCCTGGATGGAGATCAGCACGGATCTGAGGTTGGTGTGCCGGCTGGAGTCAAGCTTGCTGACATCCCCCTCTTGAGGTACTGCCCCATCGTCAGCGTCGACGTGGAAAGGTCCTTCTCCGTCTACAGAAACGTCCTCACCGACCGCCGACACCGCCTCACCAAGGAGAACATTACCAAGATAATGATTTCAAACACCTACTTTAACCGTTCCTAAAAGGGTCTTGTCAATTTCTTCTAGTCCTCTACTTATCAAACAATGCGGTTGCAATAAAGGTACCTGAACGTCATTTTTTACCTGTTTACTAGCCCAGAGTGCTTAATGTTGTGCAGGAAAAAGCTTACCATTTTTTGTTCTTTTTTTGACTGATTTCTGAAAAACTTGGTAAAAATAAAAAATGAATAAAACGGGGGGAAAAAATATTTCGGGATTTTTTCACGTAAAAAAAAAATATATATCCGCTTTTCAAAACATAAAAGGCCTATTTTCTTAACATAAAAATCCGTAGTCTACATCACTGTTCATGAAAATAAAAACAACAACCCCTAACCCTGCAGGTGGTCTCTTGCTCTTCGGCTCCCTCTGCTGGCTATTACTCTCTTCCAGATGTTGTCATTTTCTTTGCTGGCGGCCTATTTGCAATAAAACTTACACCCATGGTGTCCATTTCTTTTTTTTTTATGGCCCACAGGGGGCCGACTAGTGTGGTTCACCTGTGGGGCATCGGTGCCCTGTGATCAAGGTCCGCCAGCAAGATTTCTGGCCTTCATGGCCGGTTCCAGCAGAGGGGCCATGCCCCAACCCATGGGGTCCATCAGTGGTGCTCAGCCACAGACATGTGGTCCATAATGTGGTGCATCGATGCAGACAGCTGGTTCTGGGAGTTCCGGGCGCACAATGGCGGACTCACGCACGCTCCCCTCGGCGCCCAGTGGCGCTCAGGTCCTCATGTGGGAGACAAAGGGGGGAAGACAGATGAGCGAGGGGTAAGGTCACAAGGGTACACATCAATAAGGCAATGCAAGGCGAAGTGCGTACGGAGAGCGAAGTGAGAAAAGCTCGTCCCTACCGTACGTCACCCCCCCCCCCCCCCCCCCCCGTCACCTACACTACCCTTGCCCTTACCCCATATTTACAAAATCTACACATTTACAAATTCGTCACTACTGTCACGTCTTCCCCATATTTCTTCTATTCCAAATTCGTCCCCACAAACCCTCTAACCAAAATTTGCCATCACCCAATTCATCATCAATCCTCATAAGGAGGAAGAGATGGAACATCAGCACAATGTCACACCCACGTCATGATGCGTCTCACATTCCAAACATTTGCATCAAAATAATAAAAAAACAACCATGGCATGGTGTGGAGGTACGTCATCCCAGGTGAGTGGATGTAGATGGTGCGAGGAGATTTTCATCCTAACTACTTTCTAAATGACATTAACAAACTTTACACTACCCGGGGTCTTTCCCTGCCAATCCATTGGCCAACTTACACTATGGGTTCTAAAAACCAATTCCCATTGACCAAACTGTGGTGCTTCATCAATTTGGGGTCTCACTCCCCCGATTCAACTCCCTGTGCCTTCGCACAATTTCCGGGCTGGGTCGTGCAGCTCTCCCAGCAGGTCTACCCACCTGCACACCTCCACCACTGTAGTTGCCTCCGAGCTTACCTAGCTCCTCACCCTAATCTATCTAACTGGGGAAGGCCCCTCCTGGCTCTGTCACCCCTCGGTGCCCTCTGGCACTGGGCTACCTGGGTCCGTCCTCCGGATCCTCAGGCCCCACTCACAACTACACAACTACCCTAACTGGGGGAGGCCCCTCCTGGCTCTCTCACCCCTCGGTGCCCTCTCTGGCACAGGGCTACCCGGGTCCGTCCTCCGGATCCTCGGGCCCCATCCACAACAACTCTACTGGCTCCCAGAGCCCACCTGCGGCCTCACCTGGCCGACATCCTCACAGTGGTGGAGTGCCCAAACCAACTACACACACTAACAGGCTACACGCCCAGCCATTTCCACAACACTAATGCGCCCATCCAAACATCATTCTTCCACCACGCACCACAGATGCCAATATCCAACCACAATTTACCTATACCCTCTACCTAACACTTACACTACCCTCCCCGGGTATTCGTGATCGGGGTCCATCTTTCCCCCATTCACACCTTCGCACCATCCACTCCACTCCATAGTTTCCACCATACTCACTCCACGACCATCCATTTCAATACTCCATATACTCCATACCATTTATTCCACACAACCATTCTCCATACACCTGTCGTTGCACACCTGTGCAATCACACCTGGTGCCACCTGCACCCTCCTTCCTTCCTGGACCATTCGGTCAATTCAACTCACATCACCATCACTCACTCATACACTGCTCCATCCACCTGTCCAGTTGCACACCTGCGCAATCACACCTGTCCCTCACACACTTTTAACAATACACTTCCGAATACACCTCCAACACTCACACGGCATCATCTAAACTACCTGTTGCCCTGCTAACTTAGTGCTCCCCGTCTTCCCTTTAAACTAAGCACATACCACGTCATTATCATCCACTCTAATCTACCTGCGTCCCCACTACAGGTATCATTGTCACTAACTAACCTTACCGTTACCTATTGTCATCTTCTCTAGATCCCTATCATTATATCCTAACCCTCCCGGGCTAGTTTTCACTGCCATAAACCCCATAACCTAGTGCTCCTTTGCCCCCGCTGTGAGAGATGGCAGAGTTGCCATCCCACCACATCGGGTATCTTCTACTATCAATTTTGCTCACCAAATTCAACAAATCAAAAATTTTCCAATTACTACTAATCGTCTGCCAATCCTCACTCTGCCAATCATCAAATTTTGTTTTTCTAATTTCGGGGCCAAAACACTATCCTCGTCATCAGTCTACTCACTAGTGCCTCTCGGTGCGCCAATTCACTTCTAAAGCTCGGCTTCGTAAAGCCGAGCAATGAATGCGGGTTGTTTGGTGCCGGCGGCTGGATACGTCCGGCACTCGGTGCAGGGAAGGAGGTTTACCCGGGCCGAGATCCCACGCACCACCTCGGCACGGAGCCATCCAATGGCCCGATCTCGACCTGCCGGAACGCCTCAACAAAAAGGGGTCGCCATGACGACCCTTTCCTATCGGGCTGCCCGCTCCGCCTAGTGGAGCACGGACGCGGCCGTTCCAAGCGAGGCCCAGCGTGGATCGCGTACGACGGTTCTTTCGAAACCGCCGTGGTTCGGATCCCGCTGGTCCTCGCGGCACGCGAAGCTGCCCGGCGTGCACCGAGGGCCCGATTCGGCTATACGTCACTCTAACCGCTAACCCGGTTACCGTCGATGCTCCACTTGTATGCTCACACCCCACAGCCCGTTCCTTGCTCCTTATCATTGCACATTCTCTTACACCCCCAGGTACACTCATTCCGCTCACAGACTTGGTCACACACCTGACTACCGCACACCTTTGCACACACTCGTTGTTCGCACACCCCACCAACACACCTCTTCGCGCCCCCTTCTCTGTCACCGCCTCAGTGACCACCACAGGTGTGCTCTCACTTGCACACCCAACCACGTGCCTCACTACTAACTCAAGTGTGCATTCCCACACACGCTCTACCATGCCAGGTGTGCATCCTTCCATTCCAGGTGTACATCCTCTCTCACCTGCCACAACCAACTCACGCTCCGTGTCACTCTTACTACTCTTACCACCACTCTTGACAGCGCACTCTTTCCCCATGCACCCGTCCGCTACACACCTTTCTCGCGCATCCTCTTGCACACACTCGCCCGTTACTTCCTCCGTAACACTCACCACAGGTGTGCATTCTTCCTTACTTTTGACAGTGCACTCTTTCCTCATGCACCTGTCCGTTACACACCTTTCTCGCGCATCCTCTTGCGCACACTCTCTCGTTACTCCCTCCGTAACACTCACCACAGGTGTACACTCTCTCGTTACATCCTCTGTAACACTCCCCACTACGCGCTTCCATGTGCTCCCTCGCACACGCGCTACGACCGACTCACTCTCGACAGCACACTCACTCCTTGGCGCGCACTTTTTTCTCACACACCCCAGAGTCGGACATTCTCGCACACCTCCTCATTCGCACACCGTACCTGTCGCACACTTCACCAACGGCCTCTCACGAACACCCGGATCCAAATCAACCCCCAAGCCGACTGAAGCTCCCCTCACATCATGTACATTTCCTCGTATATCGCCACTCACCTTGGCACCTCGTCTCCACACCTCCTTCGCCACCTGCAAACTCTTTATTTGGTTAGCGAGCACATAATCACGATTTGAGCACCGACCTTGCACATATTCCATCACCTCCTCCTGTATTTCTCTCTTAGTTTCCGTCCGTCTCTTCTTAATTTCACTCACCTCCTCTTCCACTTCCTCTAATTTTTCCTTTACCTCCTTCATTTCCCAGTGCGTCTCCTCTATCTCTTCCTCTAACGCTACCTTGACCGTCTCTATGTGCGTCCTCACCTCCCGGTCCTTCGTCTCCATTACTTCTGTCACCTCGTCCAACCTCGTTGTCAGTCCCTCACGTACCATCTGACATTGCCTCTGTGTCGCTATTAAGTCATTTTTAATGTCGTTTTGTGTCGCTTTTAACCCTCCTAGCACCGCAGTGTTCCTTTGAACCTGCTCCACTAACTCCGTCTGTCCCACCGTCAGCTGTTCCACCTCCTCCGTCAGGTCCTCTATTCCCCCTTGTAACCTCGCCGTATTATTCCTCACCTCCTTCTCCATACGCTTTTCACCTCGCTTTACCTCCTCGCGTACCCCCGAGACCTACTCACTTACACCTCGTCGTATCTCCTCCTTCATCTCCTCCCTCTCTTTTGTAGATGCCACCCTCATCTGTCCCAATTCATCCCTCTGAGCATGCAATTTGGTTTCTACCCCGATTTTCACCTCCTCTATCTGCTCTCCCATTTGTTTAATTTCTCGGGCGGATTGCTCCCCTATTTCCCGCAATTTGTTTTCCATCTTGTTTTCTAACCCCTCTAACCCATTTTTCACCCCCTCTATCTGATTCTCCTGGGCAGCCATTTTATTTTCCACCCCCGCTAACCCATTCTTTACCCCTTCTATCCCATTGTCTAACCCCTCAAATTTTTTTTCTAACCCCTCAAATTTCTTGTCTAACCCCTCGAATTTAGCTTCTAGCCGCTCCCCCATTTCTCCCATTTTGCCCCCCATTTCGCCCCCCAATCGCTCACTATCAGCCCTCATTCTGTTTTCCAATCCTCAGATTTGGTTTCCCAATTGCTCACTATTCTTGTCCATAAGGGCCTTCATTTACATCATAAAAAGGTTCAAATCCACCGGTGGCGCTGCTACGGTCGCGGGCACGGTCGCCGTAGCCATGTGCGAGGCGCCATTTTGCGCGCCCGTAACCTCGTGCGCGAGAGCGCCATTTTGCGCGCCTGAAACCTCCTCAACCACATTGCCAATGTTCTCCTCCTCTCTTTCCTCCACATACATTTCCCCGAGGTCCTGGGTCGATTCTACCCCGTCTATCTCTCCCACCGACATCCCGTCGCCTTGACCAGCCATGGCGCGATTTCAAAATTCGGGTTTTGTCTTTGAAACAATTTCAGCAGCTTGTAATTTTGAGCGCGTTAAGCACGCTTCGGGTCCGTTCCCGCTCCCGACACCAATTGTTACCGCCAATAGTACAATTGGTGTTCCAAAATTTGGGCTAAATAAATTTAGTCCCAGGTCCGAATCCGACACTCCTGACACCAATTGTTACGGTCCGTGGATAAGGATGTTGTTTGCCGAGCGGAGGCACCGCGGCCGAACAGTTTTCCCCGACTAAACCCGATTCCCGAACGTTGGCCGGATCGCGCCACAGATATTCAATTTGGAAACCTCTAAAGCGACTGAATGTAAAGAGGAAGAAGAAGACGTACAGAAGATTAACGGGATTTATTATTTACACACACAAGCAAAAGGAGCAGTCAAAGTTATATACAGGGAACATGGAAAAAGCAGGTGACACAGTGAAAATACTAGCTTATACAAACTTAATTAAATACCCAGGACAGAACAAACAGAACAAACTCACATACACAAGAAGGATGGAATGGCAGGAATGAATGCTGGAAGGAGGATTGGGAAGGTTCAGCTGGGGCAGATGGTTCGGGCTTGATCCCGCACGGGACGTCGGCTGGACATCGATGGCCACCGATGCCACCGCTATCTGGTTCCCACGGGGTACAGGTTGAAGCTGCCTGGTGGAGTCAACGCTGCTTGTGGAGCCAAAGCTGCTTCTCTGGCTCACCTCAGGACGCGTCTGCCGTCTCTGGCGCAACTGCTTGTCATTGACCTTGAACCTTCTCTCTCTCCCGCAGGACCTTGCGCGCGCGCTTTTATAACGCCTCCGGCGATCAAGCCACCGGCCTTTAGGACACGCCCATCGGTGTGCTCACCTCGGCCCTGGTTGGTCGTGCGACCCTCTGGCTCCGCCCTTGATGACGGGCGGGCACGCCTTTCTTCCCCGACCCGAGCACATGTTCTATGGTAGTTTTGGAGGGGATGTAATATTGGCAATCGAGGCTTGGCCATGACGAAAGGGGAAATGGAGGTTTTGGGAATGGGAATGAAGAATGAAGGGAATCCATCTTATTTCACTTGGTGCAATGGAGTGTCATTTTAATGGAAGACAAAGCCTTAACCTAATACACAGAATAAGGAAATAAACTACTGAACAGGGGTATTATAGTGTCCTTCAATGTATGCTTTATGCAATTAACTACCGGAACGCCCTTTGACCTTTATACACACTGGAGCAAGGAGGGCTCAGACTAAAACAATAATTCACAACCATTTACTATACTGAAGGAGCTGCGCTCCAACGCGAGTCGAAAGAATTGACGCGACCAAAGACGGAATCCGTCCGAGTTGCTTTATTGAAACAAAACAGCTCAGGTATTCTCACAAGCCCGTTTATCGGGCAGCAATATATATACACATTTATGCCGGGGCGTTTGCCCGGGAAAACCGAGACCGGGCATGCCCGGGTGTCAAGGGCGAGTCCTGGAAAGGCGAGTCTGGACATGCCCGGGCGTCCTGGACGCGGCCTGGCAAGTCGAGGCTGGGCGTGCCCGAGCGCTCTGGGCGAGCCCTGGAAAGGCGAGAGCGGGCATGCCCGGGAAAGACGAGACCGGGCGTGCCCGAGAGGTTCGGGCGCGCCTGGGAACAGCGAGTCCGGGCATGCCCAGGAGAGGCGCGTCTGGGCCCATCCGGACGAGCCCGGCATGGCGATCGCGCCCTGGCCGCGTCCTGGCAGGTGCAAGGCGATTGTGTACATTCAGCGGGAACCGCTACAATACAATACAACACAATCAAAAAAACACAATCCTCATATCCACAACAATATATTGTTTGGCATGAGCATAAATCCCAATGTTTGGCATAAATCCCAAATTGCCATAAATCCCAGATCGGTGGAGTGTTGCAGTGATGGTTGTCCTTCTGGAAGTTTCTCCCATCTCCACACAGGATCGCTGGAGCTCAGCCAGAGTGACCATCGGGTTCTTGGTCACCTCTCTTACCAAGGCCCTTCTCCCCTGATTGCTGTTTGGCCGGGCGGCCAGCTCTAGGAAGAGTCCTGGTTGTTCCAAACTTCTTCTATTTAAGAATTATGGAGGCCACTGTGCTCTTGGGAACCTTAAATGCAGCAGAAAATTATTTGTGGGCTTCCCCAGATCTGTCCTC
The DNA here is from genome assembly GCF_964187855.1 of Myxine glutinosa. Lineage (NCBI taxonomy): Eukaryota > Metazoa > Chordata > Myxini > Myxiniformes > Myxinidae > Myxine > Myxine glutinosa. The sequence continues at coordinate 14,237,163 of NC_136270.1, read as the reverse complement.
GACCCAATCTTGTCTCTGAGCTCTGCAGGCAGTTCCTTCGACCTCATGGCTTGGTTTTTGCTCTGATATGCATTGTCAGCTGTGAGACCTTATATAGACAGGTGTGTGCCTTTCCAAATCATGTCCAATCAATTGAATTTGCCATAGGTGGACTCCAATCAAGGTTTGTGGAAGCATCTCAAAGATGATCAAGGGAAATGGGAGGCACTTGAGCTAAATTTCAAGTGTCATAGCAAAGGGTCTGAATACTTATGTCAATGTGATATTTCAGTTTTTTCTTGTTAATAAATTTGCAAAACTTTCTAAAATCCTGTTTTCTCTTTGTCATTATGGGGTATTGAGTGCGGATTGATGAGGGGAAAAAATGAATTTAAACGATTTCAGCATGAGGCTGCACCATAACAAAATGTGAAAAAATGGAAGGGGTCTGAATACTTTCTGAATGCACTGTATGTCTTGTTTTGCTGTACACAAGCATAATATACACTATTTGACAAAGCACACACATTTCTGCACCAAAAGTGACTTGCAACAAAAAAAACATCACTTTTGTGTCAAAACTGCTTCTATTTGGCAAACAAGATTGGTTTTGCACGAAAAAGGTTTCTTGTCAGATATGTGTTATTTTGCTGTATTCAATCATAATACACACTATTTGACGAAGCACACACGGTTCTGCACTTGAATAGATACTTGCAACCAAAAAACCATGCACTTTTGTGTCAAAACTGCTTCTATTTGGCAAACAAGATTGGTTTTGCACGAAAAAGGTTTATTGTCAAATATGTATTATTTTTCTGCGTACAAGCATAATACACACAATTTGACGAAGCACACACGTTTCTGCACTGGAATAGTGACCTGCAACCAAAAAAAACCGTGCATTTTTGTGTCAAAACTGCTTCTATTTGGCAAACAAAATTGGTTTTGCACGAAAAAGGTTTATTGTCAAATATGTATTATTTTTCTGCGTACAAGCATAATACACACAATTTGACGAAGCACACACGTTTCTGCACTGGAATAGTGACCTGCAACCAAAAAAACGTGCACTTTTGTGTTAAAACTGCTTCTATTTGACAAACAAGATTGGTTTTGCACGAAAAACGTTTCGTGTCAAATATGTGTTTTTAGCTGTACACAAGCATAATACACACTATTTCATGAAGCACATACGTCTCTGCACTAGAATAGTGACTTGCAACCAAAAAACGTGCACTTTTGCTTCAAAACTGCCTCTATTTTTTGCAAACAAGATTGGATTTGCACAAAAAAGGTTTCTTGTCAAATACGAGTTATTTTGCTGTATACAAGCATAATACACACTATTTCATGAAGCACATACGTCTCTGCACTAGAATAGTGACCTGCAACAAAAAAACGTGCACTTTTGTGTCAAAACTGCCTCTATTTTTTGCAAACAAGATTGGATTTGCACGAAAAAGGTTTCTTGTCAAATATGAGTTATTTTGCTGTACACAAGCATAATACACACTATTCGATAAAGCACACACTTTTCTGCATTATAATAGTGACCTGCAACCAAAAAAACGTGCACTTTTGTGTTAAAACTGCTTCTATTTGACAAATAAGATTGGTTTTGCACGAAAAAGGTTTACTGTCAAATATGTATTATTTTGCTGCATACAAGCATAATACACATTATTTGACGAAGCACACATGTTTCTGCACTGGAATAGTGACCTGCAACCAAAAAACGTGCACTTTTGTGTCAAAACTGCCTCTATTTTTTGCAAACAATATTGGTTTTGCACGAAAAAGGTTTCAGTCAAATATGAGTTATTTTGCTGTACACAAGCATAATACACACTATTCGATGAAGCACACACTTTTCTGCACTAGAATAGTGACCTGCAACCAAAAAACGTGCACTTTTGTGTCAAAACTGCCTCTATTTTTTGCAAACAATATTGGTTTTGCACGAAAAAGGTTTCTTGTCAAATATGAGTTACTTTGCTGTATACAAGCATAATACACACTATTTGACGAAGCACACACGTTTCTGCACTATAATAGTTATTTGCAACCAAAAAAACTTAAAGATGAAAATGTCAAACTACGTGTCTTGAAATGTCTGCATCTCCATTCCAAACTTTCTCATGTCGATGGAATCATGGTGTTACCCTGTCCTCTCAATCAATGATCAAACCCTGTCCAATCAATCCAATCAATCCAATCAATCAATCTATGTCCAATCAATCAATCTGAGTGTGTGCGTGCATCAGCGGCATACCCTGAGAAGAAAGGTGAAGTTTCTCAACTCCCGTGTGCTTTTTGATTTTCCAGAAAAAGTTGACATGTTGAACAGCCTTCGTCGATGTAGTCGGGCTTCATATGGAGGTAGGGGTGAGGGAAATGGTCAAATATTGTCATCACAAAGTAGGACAGTCATTTCGGACAAATCTAACTTTAATTGCAGACGTCACGTGAATTGTATCAGCATATAATACATAGGTTTCGCTGTTGAAACCAAAGCGTTCAGAATCATTGGAATCTCCCGCGATGACACTATCTCCGAGGGCCTTTCACTTACTCACCGCAGGCAGGTTGGTGGTCTTTCCGTCTTCTACCAACTCCTCTCCGGCCTTGCCCCCCCAGCTCTCTCTGGGCTCTGTTCACCAAATATTTCTGCAGGTCGCACAAGATCTGCCTGCAACCCTCTTATGGTTAAACTGCCAAAATCAAGACTCTCTGCTCACCTTCACTCCTCTTTTCTCCCGCCTCTGGAACAAACTCCCTCACTCTCTTCAATCCCACTCCTCCCTCCAGGTCTTTAAAACGGCTGTTCACCACCATCTCTTATCTTCCCCAATCCAAAACCTTGATCTTTTCTATCCCCGCTAATTTCACCCCAAATCCACTTTTTTGAGGTGACTTTTGACTTCTTTCCTGGAAGTCCTTGGTGTCCTTGCGTTTTATACCTATCCTGCCCCCTACCCCCAGGCCCTCTACCTCCAAAAACATCTCCCGATGTCCCTGCTCTCAAATGTTGTTTGTGTGCTTCCTCCCCTTCTCTCCCCATCTTGTCGACCGCTCCCCTTTTTATATACTTTGTTTGCTTGTTTGTTTGATAAATGTTAGCTCTTTCACGAGCCTCGACTCTGTATACAAAAAAAAAGAAAAAAAAGGTGTTTTGTTGTTCCTCAAATCAAGTTGTTCCTGTACCACTGATGTAACGCCCTCTGTAGGGTAGGGAAATAATTTAGAATTTGTCCAGGGATGCCAGTGTTAGCTTGAATACTCTTCGCTAAATACACCGCGGGATCTTTAAGGTCCACCAATTGACGCCAGCAGACAGGACGCCCATCTGAGGGACTGCACACACGTTGCCTGTGAAACACCAGAATGACAAGTTGAAGCTGGACCTGGAACATAAACTACATGCTCAGATCCTGTCATCGCACTCTCATGGTGAAGTTGGTGAAGTGCATCGCGCAGAGAGAAGTTTGTCCAATAGTCCTCTGCAGTCTATGTGCTTCGACTTTATAACCCAAACACTTCAAAATGTAAGTTTTACACTTAACAAATTTATAAAGTTAAGTGTATTCCGAGTCAATTATTACCTCCGCCCCCAAAGGTGGATGGAGGTTATGTTTTCACTCCTGTCTGTCTGTCGTTTGAGAACAAAATAGCTCAAAAAGTTATGGACGGATTCGGACGAAACTTGACAGACATGTAGCGTATGTGACAAGAACGAAATTATTAGATTTTTGGTGAAGATCCAGATTCGGCTACTATAATTATTAAGTGATTCTTCACCATTGGGAGATAGGGCCAAAAACGGTACATAGCAAGATATCTCAAAAAGTTATGGATGGATTTGGATGATACTTGGTGGACCGGTTGTGTGTGTGACAAGGACACATAGATTCGATTTTGGTGAAGATCTGAATATGGATTCGGATATGAGAATTATTTAATTTTTTCAGTGATTCTTCACCATTGAGTGATATGGGCAACCAGGTGGAGGTATGCTCTCTACCGAGTGCCGTTCTAGTTGCTTCTGCAACTGTGGTGAAATCCAAACAGGAGATTACACAATACCATCAACGTGCCACGATGAAGAGAAACAAAACAACTAATCAACCTCAAATATACTTTATTGCAACATTCATCCTCCCTCCTCCCTCCCCCCACTCCACTCCCCCAAAGGATAAACAAGTAACTAATGTTTACATCATTTGCAGCAAAACCATAGGACAGATATGTTTTAAACAAACACACACCATCCTCGAGTGACAAACATCCACGTAAAAAAAAACCAGAGTGACAAACATCCACGTAGATGGACGTTAATGAAGACGTGCATTATAATGAGGCAGCCGATGAATGTGGATCATCTGTACAGGGCCATCGAGATGCAGAAACCTTGGAGCAGGTCATGCTGCTGTAAACTCTTCATTACTAAGTGGGAAAGAGGAAAGGAGAGGTGGGAAGGGAAATGGATATAAACAATCTGGAAACAACCTGTGGTATTGATCATGTGTTAAAAGGACATCATGCGACAATGGACAACACACGTGCTCTTTAAGGAACCCACACCTGGTTACCCACCCTACGTCTGGGCTGGATGATCTCTCATTCCTTCACACAACTTTTCGTTTGTCTGCGGAACCGACTCCCACTGTCAGTCGCCTCACGTTCTTCCCTCGTCTTTCGAGACCGCTGCCCATCTCATCATGGTTTCTCCTGTACCCATTTACAAAGTTGTCTGTACTGGTTGACGACTCAACTCCTCTTCCTACATCTCACCCCTCTTCTCGTACTCGAATGTTTGCGCGTTATTTATCTACCCGATCCCTATGCGGGAGTGGGAGCTGCGAGGGCCGTTAAATATATATTTTTTGTTTGGTTCCGGGGCCACAAGATAAATTATGAGATTTTTGCATCTATTGGTAGGAGGAGAAACGTGTGTGTGTGTGTGTGTGTGTGTGTGTGTGTGTGTGTGTGTGTGTGTGTGTGTGTGTGTGTGTGTGTGTGTGTGTGTGTGTGTGTGTGTGTATTACATCCATTGCCACCACACACTTGTACCAACAGGAAATGGTAGGAACCCAGCTCCTCACATCCACGGATATGTCCCGTATTTCCTATATTTATATAGAAAAGACGATTTGAATTATAGAGGTAAGCTACTCACGGCAGGTTAAAAGTGCATGTCGAGCAGAACCGACTCAGTGGAAACACAGCGCATACACACATACACAAACACACACACACACACACACACACACACACACACACACACACACACACACACACACACACACACACACACACACACACACACAAGGCCTCTTCAGCATTCATAGCTCATTTCAAAGTCTCGTATTGCACAAGGAAACCATTGATAAGAGCAACTTTTCCACTCCTCCATGAGCCTAGATTTAGATTTTCCTTTGGTTTCTTCGACTTGGAGACAAATCACTATGACATTTCCAAATATCAAAACAGGCTGGTAAAGACCAACAAAACAACAACAACAACAACATGAAACACTTCATTATCGATTAGAGGAGCAATTCCCATCCAGGTGCAGTTGCTTTGAGTTTAACTCCAATGTGATTAATTGCTCGTGCATTTCTGGATGGCGGTGTGCAGAATGTCTCCATCCTGTTAATCATTCCATACTAATTGCCCGGGATCTGCACGAAGAAATTCCCTCGAGGTCAAAAACTGTACTTGGCTAACATTTTCGTGTCCAACAACACGGTTACTCCAACTCGCTCCCCTGCCCTTCAATTATATCAACTACAATATTCTCAAAGGACACTGATAAGTCAAGCCTGGACATGTTCAGGTTTTGAGGTAAACGATACGTTTGAGTCCTGGGAGGACTCGGTTCCTCTTTCTGAAAGCCGCAAATGGAGATTACAACCAAGGAGAGTACCAAGGGGAACAGCCGATGCACAGTAGAATAGGACCCGGTGGTGTAATGGTTATGGCGTCACTCTGAGTCGTGGAGGTCGGTGGTTCAAACTCCAGCCAAGTCATACCAAAAACTTTACATTAAATGCTACGTGCTGCTCCCTAGCTCGATTCTCAACATTTAAAAAGGATAGAGCATGGACAAAAACCATTAGTTGGGAACCATAGTGCAGGCTCGATGGGCCAAATGGCCTCCTCCTGCATTGAAGTTCCTGGTAAGGGAACTCATATTTATACCTCCTCTTAAAAACGCCACACTGAGCAGTACAAGTGATTCGGAGTTTGAAAACAAAACTGAAAACAATGATCTGAAAACAAAACTGGTAAGTGTTGCTTGCGTTGGTGGTAGTCGGGAAACCTTGCCTTTGCCTTGGTCTGCACAGGAATGTACAGTTTAAACTCTGCAGGTAACTCGTCCTCGGAGTACAGGCGATCGGAGAAGTACACTCTTCGAATGCGGCAGTTCGCATGGATCTACAAAGACAGCGTGGCACCCAAAATAACATATAAAAGTACCAGTTCTGGTTGACCCTCGACCCTCAAAACCCTCCGTTATATTATTTCCACTTTCTTTATGCCTTTATCATCATCGTTGTACCTGAACGCGCAAGGTCTCAATGTAGTTTGTGCCGTAGGCACGGCGTGTGAAATCCAGGAGATTGAAGTGGATCTGATTCCAGCCATCGTCCAGGCGTAGAGGCATGGTGCAAATGAAAGGCTTGACGCGTGTGGTGCTCTGGTAGTTGCTTGCACGGAAACGCCGCCTCACATTCTTGTCGTCAAGAACCTGAAACAGCACAAGCCATCACTGGTACTCCTGGAAAACGCCATGACAGAAGAGAATGCTTCCCAACAATGCCTTACAAAGACCTCTCCCAACACAGTGTACACTCCATAATGCTGCACCCTGCTTGCTTATAACACAAATAATGTCTTTATTATCCCTGTAAGAGCGCACCCATGTTTCTTCACGAGCCAGGTCCCTTCTTCCTGCCTGTGGTATAAGCACAAGCTCCTCCATGAGTCTTAGATGCACAAAACAATAATCAATACAAAAAAAAAACTAGAAAGTATATAAAAATGCAAAGTCAAAGACCTTTGTCTTTTGTATTAGGTCTTTGAAAAGACCGACTGGACAACCCTCCCATCCACTTTCTCAACAATCCTTTCTAAGAAGTTCTGTCACTCAAGCTTTTGGGTCTCACTATCTGCCATGATCTTTCCTGGGAAAACCACATTTCCAAGCTGGAAAACCTCCAAACCCAGTCACCGGCTGCGCATCCTCTGTCGTGCGAAGTCCTTCCTTCGCACACCTGAGCTCCTCACCACATACAAGGCTTTCATCCACAGCTCAATGGAATACTGTTCTCCCCTCTGGGCCGGTGCTCCTGCCTCACACCTAGCTCGTCTTCACGCTGTTGAAACCAAAGCTTTCAGAATCATTGGCATCTCCTGCGATGAAGCTGATTCTGAGGGCCTTTCACTCTCTCACCGCAGGCAGGTTGGTGGTCTTTCTGTCTTCCACAGACTCGTCTCTGGCCTTGCTTCCCCAGCTCTCTCTGTGCTTTGTCCCGCAAATGCTTGAGAATGCTTTTGGATTGACTGGAAGCAATGGCGGAAAATGTTCCTAAATAATGACAAATAATATTTGAGATGTCATAATGAGAAATACATAGAGTGCACATTGGACTGCCAAGTAGTTTACCTACCTGAACTTCAAATGAGAAATATTTCTTCAGGTTCTTTATTACCATTACAAGAAAGGGAAGCTTTATTCCCAGAGTCTTCCTGGGGTCTGCAGGGCATGTGATGTATGTGGTGCTGCAAACAGATGGCCGGGGTTAGTTTAAAGGGGGAAAGGAAGTCGGGGAGTATGAAGGTTCTCACAGATGCAATTTGGCTTTGAGGCACAGAGATTTTTTTGAGTAAAAAATAATAATCATCGTCACCACACGTTTGACGCCTCAATCTCCAACACCTGCGAATGGATGTCATTGTCTGTGACACGCTTTATATGTCCATTTCGAACCTGAAAAAGGTAGAGAGAGTTTCATTAGCATCAACAACTCGCAATTTAGGTTACACCATCGAAACACCAAATTGTAATGCTACCTCCTACCCCCTAGCCATGCACGCACGCACGCACGCACTTATATAGATATTTCTCGTATACCCTATATTCTCGTGTCTGATTTGCATCCCGGAACACAAGAATTATGGGTAACCATTTTGAAAATGCCACTCTTTCGTTTAAATGCTGAAAATGATGTTAAACAAGCATTCTGAGTATTGCGCTGCAATACATGTCCCCTACCAAAGTTCAAAGTGCCATAACTTTGTCAAAAATGATCGAATATGCAAATTTATACACGGTTGATGCTGGTTTTCAAACTTGATCTGAGGTATGCTGAGACACGTGTGTCACGCCTCGCCTCGTTGATAAGCCCGCAAGGTCGCTCCGTGGAGCGGCCTGCACGTATTGCACTGTGTGATTTATATAAATTATTACCAACTCACGGTCTGAGGTACTAGCGATTCAAGAGATATCCATTTTTTTATGGCACATTGGAGAAGCCAATGCGAGGTTTCTTCTTCCTCAGCTTGTCACAACTCTGTCAAATGCGATCGAGTTAAAAAAGTCAGAATTTGACCAAATCTGTTTTATTCGTTTGTTAATATACCTCAGCTATTGACAAATCTTAAATTAGAATTTTATTTGAGGTTAAAATGACCGCAAGAGATCGTGTCCAACGATCCCTTCAGTCTGTACATGTGATAAATAATTAAATCCGCACACTTGACGCCTCTTCTTCTTCACGCAATAACAACTTCTAGCTTCCAGACCGCACATCCAATCATCTTGAAATTTTGCACACGTGTTACTCTTCATGACTTCTACTATAGTATGAAGTTTCACGTCGATCAATAAAGCGATTCAAGAGATATCCATTTTTTTTTTTTTTCGTTTAATTAACGATATCTGCCAAACCACGTGAGCTATCGCAAATTCCAAAAGGACATTTTAGTAGACTGACATGCGGAACAGATCTGTGAAGTTTCCCCTCGATTGGATCAAAAATGAGGGAGGGGCTCGGTTTTAAAGGTTCATGCTAAAAAACGTCACAACTCTGAAACCATGTGACGCATGACGTCATGCTCGCTGACTTTTTTGTTCGTCATGGGTATGCGATTCTGCCTGCAAAGTTTGGCCTCGATCTGTTCAGCCGTTGCAGAGAAAAAGGGGTTTTCGTGTTTTCACGAAAAACAATATGGAGCCCGAACCATGTGACCTGTGACGTCATAATTACCATTAAAATATTCTACAGACCGAGTCCCACCTGTGGTGAAAATTTGATCTCGATCGGTCCTATTATTGCAGAGAAAATCTTTTTTAAAGGAAATTAAAATTTAAAATGGCACTGAGTTAAGGATCATCAGAATTATCAGAATTCCCAAAGTTCAAAGTGCCATGACTTTGTCAAAAATGATCGAAACGTCGTGAAGTTCAAACTTGATCTGTAACTTATCATGAGGAAACGATGTGCCAAGTTTGAAATCATTAGCATCAAGCGTTTAGAAAAAAAGTCCGGAAAACTGTTCTTTGCGTGACGGACTGACGGACTGACAGACTGACGGACGGAGGGACGGCGTGCAAACCTATAGTCCCCTCCGGTTTACACCGGTAGGGGACTAATAAGACCAAAAGTCTAACAGCGGCATAGCCGGGCTTGTAAAATATTATAAACCACAAACACACATGATTAGCTTTTCAAACAATCGCTAATGCTGTTTATAACATGAAACAGACATTTGGAGAAATACCGACATCCATGATGTAAGTTTTATTTATAGAACTGAGCAAAGATCTACTGTAATCTATATACCCCACAAGGGTTGGAGGTGTGCTCATATACCAAGCAGCTAGCTAACGCTTGCCAAGCCAGCCGTTCCTTTACGGTTTTGAATGGAGTGCTTGCTCGAATGCTTAAACCACTTGGCGATCTCTCCACAAGAAACTTGGTAAATGAACACACACCCAATGTTCTTGAGACCCGATCATAGAGAGACTGTAATCTATATACCCCAATGAGGAATGACCTTTCCTGCCGCTCATGAAGTGAGCGGGTGTTTATGCCGTAATGACATCATATACGTAATGACGTAGCATGACGGCCGGACAGAAAACTTCCGCTTCTTTAAAAGATGTAAGACTAGCCGAAAGCACCCGGCGTTGCCACGGCCTCGACTGGCCTCGCCACCTAGCCTATAACCTTCCCGGGGCCCGTCCAAACATTTTTTGTTTTAGAGGTTTCCTCCTATCTTTCACCGTTCAGGAGATTAGCGCGTGCAGACAAACAAACAAAAACTTTCTTTTATATATATAGATATATATTTAACCTACAGTAACGTTGCAGTCACTACAAAGGGATTAGTGTTACGATTAGATTTACTATAATAATAACGTCAGGTTATTATTACGAAAATTTTATTATTAAAAAAAAACCGAGGTGAATTCCTTACTTCCGCTTTTACACAGCTTCAATCCATCAATTTTCCATTCACGACATTGGGACTAAAGTGTTATGGTTATATTTACTATAATATTATTACTACGAAAAAGATACTCCTGAAATGATACCACTGTATTAAGAAACCTGGGATTAATTTGTCAGAAGCGGACGGTGAGTCATAACGCCGAAGGCCTATACATACCAGTATTGTTGGAAGAGATGTAACGCCGATGCTTTCGATATTTGATGGTCATATTAACAATCGGTTTGTTTGCGTTTCACACTAAATGAAAAACGTAAAGGTAGAGCATGGCGATTGTAATATATGACAGGTTTGACAATACGTTCGGCATTAACAGCATATAAATCAAAATGGCGGTGCGTGGAGAGTCAGCCGCTGCACGGCCGTAATGACATCAGACGTAATCACATCACCCTGTCATGTGACCAGATTCTCAGCTCTGATTGGTATACGTTTGAGGGGACATACATACATACAGATGGACAAACACTGTTCTAGACGGCTCTGCCCGATGGGCTACGCCGTAAAAAGACATTTTAATTTACAGATTTCACACAAACGGCAGGTCAAACTAACATTAGTTTCACACTAACGGTAACGGCAGGTTAAAAGTGCTACGTAATCAGAACCGAGTCACTGAAAACACACAGGCAGGCAGTGCATGCGCAAAATGCTTCGTCATCATTCACATGTCATTTTGAAAGTCCTGTATTGCCACAAAATTTGCTGTACAATATTATTTTCACACAAGGTAAACATCAATTAAAACAAGAAAGAGCAATCAGATTGCAGACCCTCGCCAGGACGTGTTTTAGTGGTGGTTTAAGGCTTTTGTGTTCAAACAAATATGGCGGCCGAAGCAAGTGACCGATGACGTCATCATCTTTCTTTCTCCACCAATTTATCCCCAGATGACGCTCAAGAAATTTCATCTTGATCGGATGAAGTTTTGTACTTGTCGAATTATGGTCATAATGGGGGCACCTATGACATCATCATTAACATGTTATTTCCCTTTGAGAGTTATTTACAATGAGCCATGTCTCAATTTTTTTCTATACAGTGCTTTCGGAGATATAGAGGTGCAACGTTTTTCAGTTTTTCCAAGATGGTGCCCGTACCACGTGACCGATAACGTCAAAATTATCCTTTAAAATTTTAAAGGATGAGGTGCACCTATGGTGAAAAATTCCTGTTAATCGGGCAAACGGTTCCAGAGAAAATCATATTTATTCTGTGCGGACAAACAAACAGACATACAGACAAACAAACAGGGTAAAAATGAGGCCATTTGGCCCATCATTGCCGTTGTACACTCTCAAGTTAATTTTTCTTGCTGCAGCTGTAAACACCAATCTTCTTGACGATTTACTAAAGTTAAAATAACCCCATCTTGATCGGGTGGCCCAGTTTGTCTAGATGATGTGCAAGTTGCTAATCACTAATCATGCTCACGTTTCAATTGGACTGTAAGTAACAAAGTTGAAAACGAGTACGTATTAATAATGTACACTCAGTGAAATGAAATACAGCGCAGCTGTCGGAAATCGGGGCATCCATTGAAACCTTCACCCACGGTTGGAAAAGAGTGTCCCTTTGAGCGAAAACAGCATACTTTCATTGAAAATATTGTCGCGTTCCCTGGGTGAACACCCCTGGGGACAGATTAGCCGATCGAGCTTTACACTCAGGCGTTCAATTCAACTACAGCGAAGGGTAATGAAGCTCTTACCTTCACGGACCCCACTGGACGTCTTTGAACCTGAATAATCAACTCAAACCTGATACGGAATTAAAATGTACAAATAAACAGGTTTAATCTTACTATAATTCACCAAATGTCCGTCCGTCTGTCTGTCTGTCTGTCTGTTCGAAGGTACCGCAAAAACGGCTGAACCGATCGCAACGATATTTTGGATGGGTAATCCTGGGATCTCCTGGAGTAAAATAGGCTATATTGTTTTTCCAATTTCAGCTTTGGTCTCCAGCATTTTCAGTTTTGGACTCCCGCATAACGTTATTTTCCCGGGTACCGCACAAACGGCTGCACCGATCGCAACCTGACGAATAAAAACACACAGTTAAAAATAATGACCTCGGACAAAGACCTTTTATAAGGACATGGGTTGAATCCCTGCTTGAAAGAATGCCAACCCTCTCCCCGCCATCACGGTCGTCTCTCCAACTCACAATCCCACGAGATATGCGGGAAGGACGACCCAAAACCAATTATCTTCTTTTTGATTCGTATATAAACATCATTAAAAGTAAATAATGACCTCGGCCAAAGTTCAAACGACGTGGGTTTCATCTCTACATGAGAGAATTCCACATAGCTATTTGGGCGGTGTATAAGCTAACAGATCGCTGTCTCCATCGATCTTGCCAAGGCCGCAACACCTATCGGCTCAAAATCCTTTTAACTGTTGAGTTGGTAGTTTTTACAATGAAGGAAACATTAACAATGTTGTTAAAAGTTTGTTTTTTATATTAATGTTATTTAATTTGTGATTGGAGTTATGCTGTTTGGAATGAAAAAAGAGATATCGAGTTCAAGTGAATGACGACATGCCGTGATGGTTTCTACTTTCTAAACATGAAATTCACGGATCGCCATGTGCAGATTCGCCATGGACCCATGATCGATGTTTCTATACGTGAACGTACCCGCTTGTTTGCGAATGGGTACGTTTTTCATGGAAGTCCTTCACGAACTTGCTGTCCATGTCTGATTGTCTGACGTGCGACTGAAGGTGCTACAGGAATGTGGAATTTATTGGTTTCATGCTTTAGCATTCGCGTTTCTGCATTGTCTGTTTGCTTCTGGCCTCCCACCCATGCATAGCACGGGTACCTCACTGGTCAAAAATAATGCCACGGAACAAAGAATGCACTGTAAAATATTCCCAAGTTGAGGATCCTCAAAACGGACTCAAATACACACAAGGGGAAAATAAATGAAAGTAATTATTGTGTCTGTGTGGTGCCTTTTCCTGCACTCCGTGGGCTCCTCTAGCGGTCCCCGCAACCTGGCGGCTGTCGACGGTGAAACGAACAGGCCCGCGCTCCTTTTTGCTCGGCCGCACCGAGCCCTGTCATTCCGCTCAGCCTGCACACGGCACCAGCGCAACCGCCACGAGCAAACACCAAGAAGGAGAGAGTTCGTCTGTTTTTTTTCCCAGCCAGGGACCGAGAAAGCAAGATTTTGACCGCCAACGATGATTGTCTGAACCAAGCGAGCCGCAAGGATGTCGACCGCTGGTGTTCAATCTCGGGACCAAGAACACGAACTGCGACCGCACGCGATCAAAGCCAGGGTCAAGAGGAAGATGCACCTGCTCGCGATTAATGTCCCAGGTGGAAGAGAGCGATAATGAATGCCATTGCTCGTGATGAAATCCCCACGCAAGAGCTAAAATGTCCACGTCTGCTCACCACCAAAGCCAGGACCCAAGAGGACAAAATGTCGGGACTAAAATCTTTTGTTCTCCAGGCTCTGACGTCATCCGACAATCCCCGTGCGTGCCCCTATCAGCGAGTTCATCTCATCGCTCGACCATACCGGACCAATCACTGCTCTTCGGGGCATGGCCTCATCAACCTGCCTGCTTGATGTTGCGATGTGGCAGGTGGCGGCACCAGCGGTATTGTTCAATGTCTTGTTCCGGTTACTTTTATTTAATGTTTATTTTAGGTGCAGCGTGCATGGCTGGTGTGGTGTGTGTCATAAGGAACAAGGGGAAAAGTACAGAGGCACTTACATACAGGTGATTAATTACCCTTAATCCCTAATTAATTAACATAACCCCACTCCTCATCATGGGGACAAAGATACACTCTTACATGACATCCGGTCTAACAGATCCCTACTTATGGTATATGGGGGTTCTTCTTCTTCACGACAGTCGGAGCACACTACCTATACACTTCTACCTGGACTAAGGTATTTTATTGCCTACCCCCCCCCCACACAAAGGTAACATCTTTATTTACCAAATCCATTCGGTTCTGTCGGAATATCGGTATTAGCGATTGCATATTGGGCTGGGATTAAATTCTGAATCTGGCCAAATAGTTGCATCACTTAGGCATGGCTGTGCCTCTTTTTGGGATTTGTACCCACATACCGTCAATAACTCAACAACGTGTCACGAAAGACACCGCAATGTGATTAGCGTCCGCCAACTAATGCTCGCAGATGGGACACCCAGCTTAATGTCCATCCGCCGGTGGGCACACACATTAATTAATTGCCCTGCCTGTGAAACACCAGGATGACAGTTTATAGTTGGGTCGGGATTCAAATCCAAATAAAGGGGCTCAAAACATGTTTTCAAAGGGGAAGTCGTAAAGAATCGAGAGAAAGGAAGGGACGAGTTTTCAGCAGCCAAACATGCCGTCGCTTCCTTCGGTACCCTGCATCAGTTCGGACCTTCTGGCAGCTCTTTGTCAAACATGTCTGGCTTCGATGGCCAGGTTTTCCTTCAAACTGCACGTGGCAAACAATTTCGGTGATGCGTGGGGTCAGGTTAAGAAAAAAAGAAGTCAAACCTAGGAATTCCTGCTTGAGCGGTGTAGTTAATACGGTGGTTTGATTTCCAGTCTGGGCTGGCATGATGATCTCGAGGTACGCACACTCACCTTTAAGATCACTAGCCAGGATTCGAATCCCGATGCATCTACAAAGTGTCATCCCGGTGTTTCACAGGCAGGGCGATTCATCAATGTGTCCCTCGGTTGGACATGGCATTAGTTGGTGGATGTTAAAGACCCCATGGTGTCTTTCGCAGAGAGTAGGCGAGCTATCGCCAGCACCCTGAACAAATGACAAATTCCTACCCTAACCTACAGGGGGCACTGCATTAGCAGCACTGCCATACTCCTGCGGAGAGCTCGTGCTAACCTGGAGCCACATGCTACATTATATAGCTTGGTGTTGGCTTAACGGTTAAGGTGGTTGGCTTGAGATCTTAGGGTCCTGAGTTGGAGCCCCTGTCATGCCGTTGAATTAACACCAGGTCACCAGGTGGGTTGACAGCCTGTGGTGCCTCTGAAGTCGGCAAAATGAGCACCAGCTTCCATCAGTGACACAGACGCGTCCCCAGAAAATGATGCAGCCACAGGCTGCATATGACCCATGACCCACCACCACTACCATCACGTGATGCATACGAATGATGACGACGAACGGTGTTTGTCCTTCAAACAACAACGGCAGATCACCAGGAGTCTACTCTTACCATAGGATGACAAAGCGGAGCAACCACTGAAAGGCACCAAGAGAAACCCCGACACCTACCTGTATGTGTATGTTAACCACGAGATGCTGTATTGTTTGCGTTGTCGATATAAAAACAGACCCGGTACATTACAAACCGAGATCCACGTACGAGCACGTCAGCACAGCACGTTGGAAAATAGCTTGGTCTGCACCTACAGGTCATGTGCGGGTCAAACGGCTACAACCGACTTTACTTCAAAGGCCGACACAGGACTCAACACGGTACGGTTTGTTATCGTCGCCATAACAATTCAAATTCGGTATTAAACATTCACAAGAGTGAAGAGGTAACGAGTTCGTGGTCCCCATGCAAACGACTCACCTTTTTGTCCCAGATCTGGAGGGGTTTGCTTCCGATGCTGTACAATATGGACAGAAATCCGCTCTGGAAGGTATTTTTGAACATGGTGTCCGCACAGTTCTCTCACGAATCACCGCCGGGCCGTGACTAGACCTCGCAAACGGCCCCCGAAGGAATCCTTTACTTTGTGATATTAAAAACGAGCTCAGGCCTCAGGCCTTCACTCATCCGTTGCTAGACGACGACGCTCTGATAACATCATTAATTTTAGCATGGAATATTTTGGCAATAAAACCTGGTGAACACCTTTTTTTTCACTCTATCATAAAATAGAATGCGTTGGAGTTTCATTCGATTTTTACACAATTCCACATTTAAGTCATCAGCTCGTGTGGGTGCCAAACTTAAATTGCCGATAGCGCCATTTGTGACTCATTGATCTAACATCGCTAGTATATTATTGAACGACGAGAGCCAACACCAAAGATGTGCAGAACACTTTTCACGACCTAGCAAGACTGCAAGAGGGGCAGCAAATGCAAAAACGATAAAAAAATAATTAGGAAATATTATAAAGCCGCGAACTACACCATCATGGTCACGACATAGTGACATACCGTACAACATCCAAAAATGTTAAAAATTGTTGGTTGGCGTTAAATGTTTATCCTGACGAATATATACTGAAACAAAGCATTATAAACTACAAGTCTCATAGCTCTTACACGAGCCTCGATCTTGTCTACAAAAAAAATCTACGAGAATAGCAAGATAAATCACGTAATGGTCCATCTATAATTGATAATTCTATATATTATATGCGGACTACATATGTATATGTACGCAATGTATACTATATATGTGTATATTGTAATGGACGTAATGGTCTATATATTATGTATAGAGTGGAGCCCTCTGATCTAAATATAATTGGATCAATGCTTTGCTGAAAAAAAAAAAAAGCTTGTCACCGGCCACCATCTTGGTATTCACCACAACATGAAAAAGCCCCATTAAAAACAGTTTACTGAGAAAAAAACCTACTAATCTCAGATCATTTTTCCCCACGTTGTTTACTATGGAATTTTCGGTTGTCACATAGCCTTATCAGTAAACACTAATCACACGCACCGGAAGTTCCTCCATATTATTAAGCTCAGTGGTATGGCCAAACTGAGATGCTGAATTACATTGAAATAAGAAACGGGGATAATACAAAAGAGAAACGAGGTTCGGGAATGTGTGGGAGTAGCGGATAAAGAGACCACCCCCACTCAAAATCTTACTATAATTCACCAAATGTCTGTCTGTCTGTCTGTTCGAAGGTACCGTAAAAACGGCTCAACCGATCGAAACGATATTTTGTGTGGGTAATCCTGGGATCTCCAGGAGTAAAATAGGCTATTTCTATTTAGTTTTTCCAAATTCAGCTTTGGTCTCCAGTATCCTCAGATTTTGACTCCCACATAACATTCACGTTCGCATAACGTCCATTGTTCTCATTGTGACGATGTTGTTTTCCCGGGTGCTGCACAATTGGCTGCACCGATCGCTGCACAGCTGCACCTATCGAACTCGGTGACCTCGGACAAAGACCTTTTATTATTCCTTTTAACCTTTTATTAATTTAAATTTAAATTTAAATTAAAAAATTTAAATATTCCTTTAAACCTTTTATGAATTTTTTAAATTAAAGACCTTTTATTAGTCCCCTACCGGTGTACACCAGAGGGGACTATAGGTTTGCACGCCGTCCCTCCGTCCGTCACTCCAGTTTTCCGGACTTTTTTTCTAAACGCTTAAAGCTAATGATTTCAAACTTGGCACATGGTTTCCTCATGATAAGTTACAGGTCAAGTTCGAACTTCACGACGTTTCGGTCATTTTAAACAAAGTCATGGCACTTTGAACTTTGGGAATTCTGATAATTCTGATGATCCTTAACTCAGTGCCATTTTAAGTTTTAATTTTCTTTAAAAAAAGATTTTCTCTGCAATAATAGGACCGATTGAGATCAAATTTTCACCGTGGGGGGGACTCGGTCTGTAGAATATTTTTATGGTCATTATGACGTCACAGGTCACGTGGTTCGGCCGCCATATTGTTTTTCGTGAAAACACGAAAACCCCTTTTTCTCTGCAACGGCTGAACAGTTCGAGGCCAAACTTTGCAGGCAGAATCGCATACCGCTGACGAACAAAAAAGTCAGCGAGCATGACGTCATACGTCACATGGTTTCAGAGTTATGACGTTTTTAAGCATGAACCTTTAAAAACGAGCCGCTCCCTCATTTTTGATCCAATCGAGGGGAAACTTCACAGATCTGTTCAGCATGTCAGTTCACTAAAATGTCATTTTGGAATTTGAAATAGGGCACGTGGTTTGGCAGATATCGTTAATTAAACGAAAATATTTTTTTAAAGGATATCTCTTGTTTATTCCAGAGTTCTCCTCAAGCCGCACCGCGCGCCCTCAGCCTCGTCTGCGAACGTCAACAGCGCGACACAGCGCGTGCTTTCGGGAGGGGCGGAGCCAAGCCAAGCAACATATACATATATATATACACATCGATCATTGATCGTGAACCGGAAAATATAATAAATTACTGATATTTCGCGACTCGAAAGGTTCTTTGTCAACAACTTATTTTCTCGTGCTTCTGCTGACCTGTCTGCAAGGTGTATAAATCGAAGTCCCGAGTGCGAATCACAGGTGAGCCCGTCCTGAGGTAATTAGCGATTGGGAAAGATTCAGAACCTGTGGGTAAATAACCCTTGGTAATTTCCCCAACAGTTTTCCAGACGACAGACTGCCGGTAGGGGACATGTATTGCAGCGTAATACTCAGAATGCTTGTTTTATTTTATTATTATATTATTCCATCGTGTTTCAAATCGTGATATCAACTGTACACTTTTCTTTAGGAAAAAAAATGGAATGATTTTGTACCAACATCACAATGAAACACACTCACAATTCACATATTCGTGAAATTCGAATATTTTCGTCACAATGAAAACATCATCACAAACGGGTACTGGAGACAATGTGACAAACGTCACAAACGGGTACAATATTGGAGAGGCCATTGCCAAAACGATTTGTTTTCTCTGGTACGTGTTTCTGGGCGAGTACTGTTTCAGATAAACTGGTAAAATGCCTACCAAACGGAAAGCCTCATTAACGAAAACGTCCAAGGAAGCTGTTGCAAGAAAGAAGGCTCGCCTAGACGAGGACTATCGGAGGCAGGAACAAGTACGTGACACAGCTGCACACCAGTCTCGGAGGCAGTCCGAGGAATACAGATCTGGTGAACAAGGACATGACAGAGCTGCACACCAGTCTCGGAGGCAGTCCGAGGAATACAGATCTGCTGAACAAGATCGTGACACAGCTGCACACCAGTCCCGGAGGCAGTCGGAGGAATACAGATCTGGTGAACAAGGACATGACAGAGCTGCACACCAGTCTCGGAGGCAGTCCGAGGAATACAGATCTGGTGAACAAGGACGTGACACAGCTGCACACCAGTCTCGGAGGCAGTCCGAGGAATACAGATCTGGTGAACAAGATCGTAACACAGCTGCACACCAGAGCGCTAGGAAAATCCAGCTTAAAGTGGCTCTAACGCAAAAGATGAGGATTGGAGCCGTGTTTGATGTCCAGCACCTTGAAGAAGCTGACTATCCAGCAAAGCAGCAAGGTCACAAGCTGCCAAATCTGTATGATACAGGACGTAAGTGCCCCTTCTGCAAGGCCCACTGCTGGAATGACGAACGACCTGGATTCTGCTGTGAGAAGGGAAAAATTGCAATCAATCTGCTCGAGACCTACCCTGAAGATTTCAAAGTTCTGTTCAACCGAAAGGAGTTTATTGAGAAGATACGCCAGTTCAACAATGCCTTGGCCATGGCATCGATCGGAATCAAGGAGCACTTCATGCCAGGATTCAGCCCCATGGTGAAGCTTCAAGGTAAAGTCTACCATTGCATTGGACCACTCCAGCCAGAAAGTGATCAATCGCTTCCAACGTTCACTCAAATATGGTTCCATGACAGTGACGAACTGGAAAACCGACTGCGATTTAATGAACAGCTCAACGGTAATATTGACATTCTGAAGACTCTCCAAGACTGGCTGCGTCAGAACAATCCCTACATCCAGTCTCTGAAATCTGCCCTTGAGTTGATGGAAGCAGACAACAACATCACCATGGTTCTGCATGCAAGAAAGCGGCCTTCAGGTGAGCATGCTCGACGTTACAACCTCGTGCAGGCAAGCGAGGTATCCATCATCATACCCGGCGAGCATGTGGACCTACGTCATCCTCTATAAGCGTGAAGGTAGACTTCAAACCATCACGGAGCTGCACCGGAGCTATGATCCTCTTCACGATGTGCTGATGTTTCCCAATTGAAGCCCCGTCCGTAGGGCGGGTACCGTTGCTAGTTTATTTTAATCTTAACCCTTCCCTCCACACTGACAAATTTCCTTAACCAGGGTCGAACAAAAGTTTCACAAGCTGGAAGGCGCAAAAAAGAATGAATGGATTGATGCAGAAAAGGTTTTCCAATTTTGAGGTTTACCTTGGAGCATCTGCTGGTTCCCATACAGAACATCTGGAGAAGCCCACATACCAAATATGTACATTGGATAGAATGGGATAGGGGAGAGGAGATCAATTTATTTTACTCATTCACCAAGAACGAGACATCAACAGAGTACCATAATTTATTTGAAAATTCGTTTTTCCTGCATGTGTAGAGGATAACATAAAATCATGATACAACTTGGCTTGTTTCACATCCCGACACGAGCATTAGGTCTTTAATTATTTTATCCCATATTCAAATCACACATATTGTTTCCCATTAAATGTCTTTGTCCTGCATACAATTTATGTAACCTTCTAGCCTCAATGCTTCCAAGTACCCATCCAACTCGAGTTTAAACCGTTACTGTTTCAGTGGTCACCATTACTCCAGGGAGACCTTCTTTTTTTTTTTGGTATACAAGATCGAGGCTCATGAAAGAGCTAACATTAATCACACAAAAAGTCAAACCGACACATAAAACACAAAATAAGGGGAGCGGTAGACAAGATGGGGAGAGAGGGGGAAGGACACAAACACAACATTTGAGAGCAGGGACATCGAGAGAACTGTGGGAGGGAGAGGGCTTGGGGGGGAGGTGGGAGAAGTATAAAACACATGGACACTGCAAGGACTTTCAAAAGATCAAGGTTTTGGATGTGGGAAGATAAGAGATGGTGGTGGACAGCTGTTTTAAAGACCTGGAGGGAGGAGTGGGATTGAAGGGAGTGAGGGAGTTTGTTCCAGAGGCAGGAGAAAAGAGGAATGAAAGAGTGAAGGTGAGCAGAGAGCCTAGATTTTGGCAGTTTAACCATCAGAGGGTTGCTGGCAGATCTTGTGCTACCTGTAGGAATATTTGGCGGACAGAGCACAGAGAGAGCTGGGGGGGGGGGGGGGGGGGGAGCAAGGCCGGAGAGGAGTCGGTAGTAGACAGAAAGACCACCAACCTGCCTGCGGTGAGTGAGTGAAAGGCCCTCGGAATTAGCTTCATCGCAGGAGATTCCAATTGCCTCTTCATGCCTCTTCTGGTCTTCCCAACTCTCCTCTTCACTCTAAAGCTAGCTAAGGCCCCTGGTCTTATCACTGTATTCTGCTGAAGAACTCTTCTGCACTTATTACTGTATACCTATATTCTATAGCTATACCCTCCATTATCTTAAACATCTCTATTAGGTCCCCTCGTAAACGCCTCTTTTTAACGAATAAAGTCCAGTCTCCTTCAGCCGTTCCTCATAGCTAGTCCAGGAATCAATGTGGTCGCTCTGCGATGGACCCTTTCAAAGGCAGCTAATTCAATCAACGATTCAATTATTTCCCCATTACACATAAAAAAAATAAAATCAATAAAGATCCCGATTTTCAAAATATTAAATCTTTATAAAAGTCTGTCAATTTACAGGTATTGTGAAGTTGTATACAATGTAAAGTCACTATTTCAATGGGCTTGATTGAGCTCCCTTAGTTCCTTGTCAGTTCCTTGTACATTAGTTCCTTGTACATTAGTTCCTTAGTTCCTTGTACCTTGTCAGTCATTGCAAACAAAATGAGCAGAGATTAGCTCCAGAGACAAGTACAGACATCCAACGACAATCTGAGAAATAAAGAAAGCTCCGATGGTCTCGTAAAGGACAGAGAAAGGGGAATTTAGGCTTTAGAATATAAACGTTACCAAGGCAACCCTCGATTGCTACACAACTCTGCATGTTAGGATCAGCAGTTTAAAACAGGTCCATATGGCAAACGTTTTGCACAATTACTTCACATTTTTTCCCTTTGTACATACAACACACTTTTACAGTTCTCCCCTATATGTTGTTGCATTCACCTGGTAACTCTCACCCATATATACTATGTTTGCAAAAGTAGGAAGCATTTGAAAAAGATGACATGAGACTATGGTAACAATATAGTTACTTTATTAAACTTTTACAAAATACCAATGACACATTGTATTGTTGAAATGGCAACGCCTTTGTACTTGAACAGCTGAGGCATCAGAAATCGAGCGGAGAAGAGGACACCCTCCAAACCATACACCTACAAGGTAGAATCAAGAGTAAAGGCGAACGGTGGTGTCGGCGCCAGCGGTGAAGAGCCATGGCTGTGTAGGATGGAATGTCACATCCAGTATGCCCAGATCACGTGTCACCTGATGACCCTTGAGAACCTTCACTGGAACGATCAAGGGGTTCTTGAGCAAATCACTGTGGGTCGAGGGGAAACCATGAAGCAAGATTAAACATGAGGCTGTCATAGTTCCATTATAATTTGGCTATGTCTAACAGCAGGGGTCAGTAAACCTGCATTGTGGCACGTGTACAGGTGAAAATCGGAACTTGCTTTTTTTTTTTTTTTACTTAAAAAAAAACAATTTGAATTTCAGACGTGCACGCACGCACACACACACACACACACACACACACACACACACACACACACACACACACACACACACACACACACACAATTGCCTTATTACCCCACACATACGAAGCAAAAAGCAGCGTTAATCAATTGGTTCATGTCCATCCATCTTATCAGTTTATGATCGAGGAAAAACTTATTTAAACTACAGTATATATATAGTAGGGGAGCTCCCAATAGAGTTCGTGACCATTTTCCCGTGATCAAGGTTTGAAGGTTGATTTTGAAAGATAAAAATATATATAAAAAAATAAGCTTGGGTATCTTTTTTTAAAATGCGGGCTAACTCGGCCAGAGGACAAAATCCAAGATGTCCGCCAAAACCGCGAAATCGGGCATATTTCCGCCTACGTGAATGCTACATATACATATTGGGTGTCCATATGTGGGTTTTTCTGGGCCCAGATCTTGCATCTTACATCAGTCAAGTGATATTGTGACTTAAAATGATATTAAATGATTAATGTTGACCAAAATCCAAGATGGCCGCTGCAAAAAACCATGTATTGTATATGTTCATAATTGTGCATACCATAGATTCATCGCTGGCGTCTAAATACAGTTTTACATGACTAGTGTTTTCATTTATAACCTTATTGTTACTATGAATGACTTTTTGAGCAGGTAACGAACCAAGATTGCTGCCTTATCTACAAGATGGTTTGATTAAGTTTCACAGGTATTTGTTCACAGGTAGTTGTTAGTATTAATTTCCAGGGAGTACCAGGGTGGACAATGGATCAAGGCATTACAGTTAAGTATATTCAACTAATAATAGTTAAAATATTAGTTAAGTCCCTTTCTTTAAGAGATAAAGATCTGTCCTGTTCAATATTTAAGTTCAGTTAAGTCTTAACATCATTCATATCATGCTGTCTGATGTACGGTATGTACAGTAAGTAATAGGTTTTATTTTTCATTGCAGAGTATACCATGGCGACACCACCCATTCAAGGAAAGAAGAGAAAGAGTGAAGATGAGGACCAGCCTCCAGGACTATCAAGCTCCAGTGAGTGTATCCTCTGTCATAAGCATTGTGATGAGGAAAAGAGTAGCTTAAGCCCAGAAGCCTGGCAGCATCTCCAACAACAAGCAGAACGATGGAGAGGATTGGACAAATACGGTCAAGTCTTTGATGCAGTGCCATGGCACAATGGACCAGCTGGAATATATTTCCACAAACTGTGTAAAGTTCAACTGGCCAGTAACTATAAATTGGAGCAGGCACTAAAGCGACAAAAGAAATGTTTTGAAACAGAAATCTCTCGCAGCGATGATGTAGCTGACGAAGCACCTGGACCATCTTGCGCTCAGAGACAATCACGATCACAAACCGGTATTATACAAGACAAACATTTGTGTATTTGGTGTATGAAGGGAGAAGACCTGAAACACCCTGGACGGGACAAGTGGCACATCATGCAACAAATGGATGCATGGCATGTCTTCAAAGGTCACACAGTCCATCTGGACGACGAGAATATGCGGGATCGCATTTTGACACTGATTGATTCCACGTCAGATCCATTTGCCACAGAGATCCGCTACCATCGGTCATGTTGGACGAAATACATCAAAGTCCATGATTATAATGATCAACATTTGCACATGCACAATGTACGACTGGCAGAAGTACGTCAAATGTTTTTCAAACATGTGCGCACTGTAATTTTTGAAAGACATGAACTCCGAACACTACAGAGCCTTCTACAAGACTACACGCAAATGCTGGTGAACTTTGGCATGACTGTGAACACTGTGAAGTCTAGCACAATAAAATCTATGCTCCAAACGGAATTCAGCGACCAAATTGGTTTCCACGAAAGAGTTACAAAAAACAAGAGCTCAATGGTTTTTGACACGTCAGCTGGTGGAACATACATAGAAGCTGCTGTAAATTGCCTAGGTGCAACTGATGACCAACTCGTCTCAATTGTAGCGCAACGAATTAGAGCTGAAGCAGCAAAAGTATCGCCAATGATCTGGCCACCTCACATTGACGATTTACTCAATGAGGACGAAACAAGCAGCCTACTGAAACAGCTCATTTCCCGTCTAAAGTCTTCAAAACCTCAGCGTGACCTTGATATGGAGGATGACGACTCTGCAGTTATCGCTTTGACTGCCTTGCTCTCTTCATATATGACAGGCAAACGAACTTCATTTGGAACAAGGTTGTCTGTTATGATACACGGACTAACCAGAAGCCGGGAACTTGTCGAGTTATTGAAAAAATTCTCAATTGGGATCAGCTACAAAGACGTGCTACATCTCTATGATGCTTGGGCCAAGTACGATATTGAGCAAACAAAGCATGTCCAGAGGAGCTTGCACTGGGTATGCCAGGGACAGCAGTAATGGACAATGATGACTTTTCTGAGGACACGCTAACTGGCGCGAACACTTCACACCGTACAAATGTTATGTTTGTCCAGCCACTTGATTTGGTTCATGCTCCAGAGGAATCGGCCCCAGAATTAACAATTCCCAAGTCTAAAGAAATGAAGCATCTTTGCATCGATCAGCATAAAGTCCATCCTTACAAGACTGTCCAGCGTGGAGCTCCAAGTATGCGAACAGGTGTTGACATTACTCCTTCAGATACTAAAGTCCAGAGGCAGCGAGGACTCATTCATGCCATGGCACGTCTAGATGAGACTCATACACCACCTGCACCATGCAGTCAAACAGTTGGGGGATTTGCAGGTTTCCAGTCAACAGTTCAGCCGCATGTTGTCAAAAGCAAGCCGTATTACTTCTTGACTTTTCCAAATCCTCCTGGAAAATCTGTAGTGCACGAAATAATGTGCCGGATGGTTGATGCAGCAGGCAAAAAGAACATGCCCTTCATCCAGTTGGTAGGAGATCAACCAGTGTATGCCTTGATAGTGCAAATGAGATACGAACACCCTGATAAATTCAGTGTCGTGTTGCCTTCTATGGGCCCATTTCATATTCACATGTCTTACATTTCTGCCATGAATAAGCGTTTTCACGGGTCTGGCTTGTCTGACATCCTCGTTGCGGCAGATGTTATTGCAGAAGGGTCTGTGGACCAGGCATTACGGGGCTAACACTACAAGAGGAGCATACGATGTCTCCGATTGATGTATGAAACTCTGCTGAGAAGAATCATACAACAGTCACTACAGAATGGGGGAAGCATCTCAGATGAACTTGAAGCTCACTTGACTGTCCTGCGGAATCCTTCCTCAACAGCAGAAGAACGGCAGGAATGTTATGCGCTTCTGGAAGCCAACCAAGAGGTTATTTCATTGGTGGCAGATGAGTTCAATAGAATTGAGGAGTCCGGTGGTTCAATGGCAAAGTACTGGATCACATTTATGGAGATGACTGAAATATTGATGATGAATCTGCATGCGTTGAGAATCCAGAACTGGGAACAATTCAAGTCGACATTACGTTTAATGCTACCATGGATCCAGATTTATGACAACGATAAATATGGACGGTGGTTGGTTGAGTATTGGCTGGAAATGGAATCCCTCCCAGAGGATGTAGCACAATACATGCGAGATGGCTTATTTGCTCAATCCATGTCGGGAAAGCCTTACTCATGTTTGCCATTGGATCTCTGGATCGAGATGACAATGAACAAGGGTTCAAAGATGAAAGCTGGCTGGCTCAAAATTTTGAAGAACGAAAAGATGCTGCTGTCACATTCCCGAAATCTATCTATAATTCCAGTAATCTCTGTATGTGTGTCTGTGTGTCTGTGACCGCTGTTTCTCGACAACCACGGGTCCGATATACTTGAAACTTGCCAGGTATATTGCTGGGGACCCGAGGATGTGCCTTTTCAAGGTTTCATATTAATCGGACAAGTAGTTACCGAGCTATGGCGATTTAGCCGTTCGCCGTTCGCTTTGGCTTTGCGAATGGACCAAACCATTTCATGTAAATAGAGGGGGGGGGGTTCTGTGGTCGTTGCGAATGGACCAAACCATTTCATGTAAATAGAGGGGGGGGTTCTGTGGTCGTTACTGTCACGTGGTTTCAAAGTTTTTTTTTGTTGTTGTTGTTTGCACGCATGTTTTTTTGCACGCACGTACGGGCACCCACGTACGGGCACGTCCTAGTGCTAACAATGTTAATAGAGTCCGATCCTCACTGCATGATCTTGCCAGCACATCAGAATCAAAACGACATCACAGTGAAAATGCTCCCACTCGCATGAAGGAAGACGAACAAGCTGTACAAGATATTAACAACTGCATCACTGAATTCGGCTGTGACCCTTTCAATGAAGAAAACAAGGTCTTGAAGTCACTACAGTCTGGAATGGTAGCTTCTGATGACCTCATTCAAGATTTTGAATCGGTCCACACCGATGGCGAGAAATGCTTGAAGGCATTCTGTGAAGACAGAATGTTCAGCAGCAACAAACCTTTCCATGCAACCATTCACAGGAATTTGAGACGGAACTTCAGCAACCCACCTTCAGTCAAGACTGGCGAGCGCATCATGAAGTCAGACGCAATGGAGAACAGAGCGATGGCAGCAGTTGTCTCACTTGCTGAAAATGACACCGAAAATTTCACCTTGTCAGAGATAATGTCGTACCGAGTCACAGATGAATGTCTGCCAATATTCAATATCAACGGCACCATGAAAAAAGTGCAAAAATCTAAGTTGGTAGAAAAATTCAAGCTACATGCGTTGGAACCAACACCAGACAAGTACACGGCGATCCTGGACATGGGATTTATATGGCGTTTGTCTACGCCATCGGTAGAAGACAGGGAAAAGGCTGATGGAATTTCCTACACCTGGAGAGACTACGCATCGAAGGTGTTCGCCGTCATTATGAGCAGACATAAATATGCATCACAAGTTGTGTTTGTCAATGACAGATATGATGTTTCCCTGACCGTCAAGGATAGCGAACGCAAGCTTCGAAAAAGCACTTCTGGATTTTCAGATGGCTCCAAGAATGTATTTTTCAAGCAGTCGGACAAATTCCCATCTGCCAAAGGATTTCAAGACTTCTTCCACAATGCAACAAACAAGCAGCACCTACAGATCTTTCTCAGAAACGAGTTCAGCGTGTTGTACCGAAACTATTCTAACACTGAATTTGTCTACTGCGTTGGGCCCACATGTGTCAATCTATCGACAGGTTTGCCTGTTACAGACTTCCAGTGTGAACAGTTAGAAGCAGACACATGCATGTTCTTCATCTACTCACAAATACGTAAAGCTGGAATAGAAACACCTGTTATCATCGACGCAGAAGATACGGACGTGCTTGTATTGGCATCGTATGTTGCTCATAGAACTGAAGGGGTGCTCGCAATGAAGTACAAAAAGCAGTTCATAGATTGTACAGCTTTCTGCCCGAAGGAAATAGCAGATATCATAGTTCCTCTTCACGTCCACAGCGGCTCAGACACAACAGCAGCATTCTTTGGACATGGGAAGAAAACCATCTTCGACATATCATCCACTTCACCTGAAGCTAGAGCGTTCCTCAGTGAAGTAGGGAAACACCTACCGGTCCCTCAGCAGGTGCTTGATCATATGACGCTGTACACCATACGGTACATATACAAGGACAAACAAAGTACCACTCTGTGTGATGCTCGGGCCAGGAAGTGGCGACAAATGAAAAGGAAATCAATACTGCGGCTTCCACCAGACAAAGAATCCCACGATTTGAAAGTCAAGAGAGTGAACTATCAAACCTACGTGTTGCTCAACTACGAAAAACCTGATGCGCCACCGTCTCCTTTATCTCATGGCTGGCATCTCGAGGAAGGCACGTGTCTTCCATTGAGGTACATTCACCCAGCACTCCCAGAAAAACTAACTCAGGCTTTGGACAGCAGCCCAACTATGGATGATCCAGTCGAGTCTGGGTCCGAGACGGACGATTCGGACAGTGAATAACAATTTCAATCTATCCAACACAAACAAACTGTTATAACAACTATTGTCATTTTCAACCCTACCGTATATGCTACTTGTGCAATGTGTATCACTGCTTGTAAATGTAATGTCATGTCACTGTAAATATAATAAAACAAAATAGAGAAAGATAAATTCTTTCTTACTGATTGCAAATGAAAACCTTGAACATTGTGTCAAATAAAAGACGTTGCAATAGATACAATGTACAGTAGCCATAACTGCTTATCTAACGGGCGAGAGGCAGCCATCTTGGTTCGTTACCTGCTCAAAAAGTCATTCATAGTAACAGTAAGGTTATAAATGAAAACACTAGTCATGTAAAACTGTATTTAGACGCCAGCGATGAATCTATGGTATGCACAATTATGAACATATACAATACATGGTTTTTTGCAGCGGCCATCTTGGATTTTGGTCAACATTAATCATTTAATATCATTTTAAGTCACAATATCACTTGACTGATGTAAGATGCAAGATCTGGGCCCAGAAAAACCCACATATGGACACCCAATATGTATATGTAGCATTCACGTAGGCGGAAATATGCCCGATTTCGCGGTTTTGGCGGACATCTTGGATTTTGTCCTCTGGCCGAGTTAGCCCGCATTTTAAAAAAAGATACCCAAGCTTATTTTTTTATATATATTTTTATCTTTCAAAATCAACCTTCAAACCTTGATCACGGGAAAATGGTCACGAACTCTATTGGGAGCTCCCCTACTAATATACAGTCACGTGAAAAAGTAAGTACACCCCATGTAAAGTTTTGACTTTTTCAACATATTTCAACATACAGCTATTTGATCTTCATTTCAACAATATTGACAGATAAAAGTGATACAATATAACAAATATCATGAAACATTTACATTTTGTAGTCCATTGTATAATTTAAACAAAAATAAATGCAAATTTCGCATGTGGATAAAGTAAGTACACCCCTACATTTATCACTTCTTCAAATACCTAAAATTAGAATCAGGTGCACCAGATCAGGTGCAAATGATTAGAACATCGTCAGAGAGGATCTTGGAGGAAACTGTCTTATTTAAACATCAGACATTTAGTTTGGTTTGCTCTTTGTTGTTGAAGTGTGCGGCGTCACCATGCCTAGATCAAAAGAGCTCTCTGAGACCTTCAGAAAGAAGGTTATAGATGCCTACGAGTCTGGGAAGGGATTTAAAAAGATCTCCAAACAATTTGAAATCAATCATTCGACTGTCCAAAAGATCATCTACAAGTGGAGAAGATTCCAAACAACTGCCAACTTGTTCAGGCCAGGCCGCCCCAGCAAGTTCAGCCCGAGAGCAGACCGCAAGATGCTGAAAGAAGTCTCGAAGAACCCCATAATGTCATCACGGGACCTACAGGTAGCTCTTGCCACTGTTGATGTCAAAGTGCACGAGTCTAACATTAGAAAGAGGCTGCACAAATTTGATCTACATGGGAGGTGTGCCATGAGGAAACCTTTCCTGTCCAGAAAGAACATCAGGGCAAGACTAAAGTTTGCCAATGAACACCTAGGCAAAGACCAGCACTTCTGGAACAATGTGCTCTGGACAGATGAGTCAAAGGTAGAGCTATTTGGCCACACTACCAGAAGACATGTTTGGCGAAAACCAAAGACAGCATTTGACCACAAGAACCTGGTACCAACTGTAAAGCATGGTGGTGGAAATATTATGGTTTGGGGCAGCTTTGCTGCATCAGGGCCAGGGCAGCTCACCATCATAAAATCCACTATGAATTCTTCATTGTACCAGAGGGTGCTTGAGGATAATGTGAGGCCATCTGTCGGAGAAGTTGAAGCTCAACCGAAGGTGGACCTTGCAACATGACAATGACCCAAAACATACCAGTAAATCCACCAATGAATGGCTGAAAAGAAAGAAATGGAGGGTTCTGGAATGGCCAAGTCAAAGCCCGGATCTAAATCCCATTGAGATGTGGGGGGATTTGAAACGAGCTGTGCATGCAAGAAACCCCTCAAACATCGCACAGCTGAAAGAATTCTGCATGGAGGAGTGGGCAAAAATTTCTCCCAGTCGATGTCAGAGACTGGCAGACAGGTAGACAGTTATAAGAATCACCTACTTGAGGTTGTTTCTGCCAAAGGGGGCAATACCACCTATTAGAGCCAAGGGTGTACTTACTTTTTCCACATGCGAAATTTCCATTCATGTTTATTTAAATTATACAATGGACTACAAAATGTAAATGTTTCATGATATTTGCTATATTATATCACCTTTATCTATCAATATTGTTGAAATGAAGATCAAATAGCTGTATGTTGAAATATGTTGAAAAAGTCAAAACTTTACATGGGGTGTACTATGTACTTACTATTTCACGTGACTGTATATACCACCTTTAGAGGCCATTTTCCCCCACAGAGTGGGGTTGGCCTTTATCAGGCACCATGGCCCCCTTTTTAAAGCAATGTTTTACAGCTGGATGTCCTTCCTGCCGCCAACCCTGTTAGTTCCCCAAGGCAGTGTTCTGGGCCCTGTGCTTTTTCTGGTCTTCATTAATGATCTCTCTGACTCTCTTGAAAATCCTCTCTATCTCTTTGCTGATGACTCTACTCTCTGTCGCTCCATTCTTCATCCCTCAGATCGGCAGTCTGCAGCCTCCTCACTCTCTGCAGACCTGGACAAAATCACAGACTGGGCTAACAAGTGGAACATGTCTTTCAATCCTGACAAATCTCACACTCTTACGATGTCTCTCCGAAAATACCGACTGGACAACCCTCCCATCCACTTTCTGAATAATCCTCTCCAAGAAGTTCTGTCACTCAAGCTTTTGGGTCTCACTATCTGCCATGATCTTTCCTGGGAAAACCACATTTCAAATCTGGCCTCCAAAGCCAGTCGCCGACTGGGCATCTTCCGTCGTGCGAAGTCCTTCCTTGGCACACCTGAGCTCCACACCACATACAAGGCGTTCATCCGCAGCTCAATGGAATACTGCTCTCCCCTCTGGGCTGGTGCTCCTGCCTCACACCTAGCTCGTCTTCACGCTGTTGAAACCAAAGCATTCAGAATCATTGGAATCTCCCGCGATGAAGCTAACTCCAAGGGCCTCTCACTCACTCACCGCAGGCAGGTTGGTGGTCTTTCCGTCTTCTACCGACTCCTCTCTGGACTTGCCCCCCCCAGCTCTCTCTGGGCTCTGTCCCGCAAATATTCCTACAGGTCGCACAAGATCTGCCTGCAACCCTCTTATGGTTAAACTGCCAAAATCAAGACTCTCTGCTCACCTTCACTCCTTCATTCCTCTTTTCTCCCGCCTCTGGAACAAACTTCCTCACTCTCTTCAATCCCACTCCACCCTTCAGGTCTTTAAAACAGCTGTTCAACACTATCTCTTATCTTCCCCCATCCAAAACCTTGAGCTTTTCTCTCCCCGCTAATTTCACCCCAATTCCACTTTTTTGAAATACCAACTTCTGTCCTGGAAGTCCTTGGTGTCCTTGTGTGTTATACTTCTCCCACCCCCCCCCCTCCCCCACCACCCACCCCTCCCCACGCCTCCTCCCCCCAAGCCCTCTCCCTCCCACACATCTCCCTGCTCTTAAATGTTGTGTGCTCTCAAGTGTTTGTGTGCTTCCCCTTCTCTTGTCTTCCGCTCCCTCTTTTTATATATTTTGTTTGTCTGGTTGATTTGTTTGTGAAGTAAATGTCAGCTCTTTCACGAGCCTCGATTCAGTATACAACAAGTACAAAAAGTTTTAATTAAAACAAAAGCCACATCGATGTTACACAATACCTAGATGCAGCTGTGCCTATAACGTCGATGTTATAGGCACAGGACATTCCTATTGATTCGATTACTTGATGTTATTTTTGTGCAAAGTGAAAATATATCTCGGCAATTTCCCGTGTGTGGTGACGAATTTTTAATATATCTCGGCATTTTCCCGTCTGTTATTTCAGGCGGTGTATGACTGACCATGCCGCGATTTAAAAAAAATATATCTCGGCAATTTCCCGTGTGTGGCGACACGTGAACGAAGCTATGCTCCTCTCTCCACATTATTGTGACGACATATAAATTAAATATTTCATCGTGACGATTGTCATCAAATGGACGAATTTTTAATATATCTCGGCATTTTCCCGTCTGTTATTTCGGGCGGTGTATGACTGACCATGCCGCAATTTAAACAAAATATATATATCTCGGCATTTTCCCGTCTTATTTCGGGCGGTGTATGACTGACCATGCCGCGATTTTAAAAAAATATATCTCAATGGACTTGAAGTTACAGGCCTTTGAGAATTCATTTCGTTCTATAAAGGGCAACTTTCATCGGATTTTCTTCCCGTTTTTTTTCAACCGAGTCTAAAACTATGTTAGCGACTGTGAAAAATGAAATGATATATCGAATTTGATTTGAAATAAAACTGTGTGAGAGAGGAAGACACCACGGGCCTACAAAACAGGCCTCAAAGCTATGCGAGTTAATAAAATGGTGGATATTTGTTTATATGAAGCCTCTCCCAAAATGGGTAGAGCTATGGTTCCCAGAATGGGTGGAGCTTTGAGGTTTTGTCTTCTCTGCAAGAACAACAAGAAGAAGAAGAACAAGAAGAAGAACAACAACAACAGCAGAGGGCACTCTATGAGCAGCGTCTGCGATGCGGCTAAAAGGTCACCTCTTGAGACAGGCAGGGAATTACCAGTGAACTGGTACTCAATTTGCCGACCTTGGAAGGATGATAAGCTGAGTCAGCCTCCCTGGCGTTAATTCAGTGATCGACCGGGATTCAAACCCAGGATCCTAGGATCCCAAGCCTGGCACCCTAACCGCCAAGCCAACACCACGTTAAACTTATATAAATTTAATGTTATATTTTAAACACGATTTGGAACATGAATAAGAAGACAAATCTTTCATTTTAACGTACTTTGTCTCTGAAATTGTCCCGTTCGCACATGCTCAGAGGAGTGCGATCATATTTTTACTTTATCTGTCTGCCTGACAGTCAAACAAAATTGAAAATCATTCCAAACAGGAAACTTACTGTTTGTAAAGATGTTATAATGGACACACACACCAGGCACGAAAAACGAATGCAACGTGTTAAATTAGGTGGTGCAATAGACACTGGGTAAAATGGTGGTAAAACCGGAATGAATTTATTTATACGACTTTTACAATCTTTATTTTGCTTAAACTTAATTGTACACCTGAAGACTAGAATACAGATCGTCTTCATAATACTTCCGAGAACCTCCAGTTTTGTCGTGCTTCAACTTAAATAAAGGTTCAGTGGGGTGATGTACAAAGGGGCTGTTTGTAGAATTTATGGTGATGGAAAACGCAGACATCAAAGATAAAAAGCAGTTTTATTTTGTCAATCAAAGAGCAGATAAGATGTTGCTGTCAATTTGGATATATTTACACCACCAACATTAAAAATCATAACCAACATAAACAATAATTGCCTTCATGTCATAGTGATGTCAAAATGACGGAAACAAAGATAACATGATTCATATACTTTGCATCTAGATAAAACAATCAAGATAAAACTAATTAAGATTGTCAATCAGGCCGACACCAGAAGCAACTACCGACAACATATACAGCGCTGAACCTTTAAAGAATGCAGGGCCTCACTGGGGTAATATAGATTACAGTAGATCTGAGAACGAATGACGTGTATTAAAGTAGATCTGCGTGTGGACGGCACTGACCAATTGCAATAACCTCTCCTCTCCATTTACCACTCTCGAAATAAAGTTTTTCTCCACTCTAATAGAGGCATGAATAAACATGCATGATAAATGAATGAGGAGTACAAGAGTGATGTAGCAAGTTTTATAAACAAAAAATGCAACTTTGATAGAAATGTGGAAAAAAAAAGTATGACAAAATATTTATGAGCATCTCTTCGGTGGTGTATTTATACAATGCCACGTTAACGCTCGAAATCCTAGGATTCGTTATGGAATGAATTGTTTGTTTATATACGACTGTGTAATGTTGAAGGTTTATTCTTGAAGTTGAGTAATGAGTAAAAAGGTAACACTAACAGGTTGTGTTGCAGTTATACTTTAACATGCATAGAAAAGATCGTTGGGGTGTGAGATCTTCGGTTACTTCCGGATCTAGAATCGTCTGGCAAATACGACTAGTTCGCAGAGGGTGGGACTTTGGTGAATATTTCCTCTCCGAGGATACATGAATGGGAAATCAGAGCAGAGAGAGCGGACGGAAAATAACAGCAAGTCAAGAGTTGCTGCATGCATATACCTTGCCGTGTGTACCGCTTGCCTTTTACTTACATCATATAAGAAGATAAAAGATCTCACCTGTAAACCATCCCATGGCAAACGATGGCAGTGGCGTCATCCGAAGCCGAAGCAAAGAGAGGGTAACGCTTATGAAAACAGACAGCTCGCACAGCTTTCCTGTGGTGCCTGCAGCAAGCCCAGGAGAAAGCATGTTCATGTGTGCTTGCTGATGATATTTGTACACAATTGACAATTAAAGCATCATAAGCAAACCCATCTCAAGACACATGCGTGAGACACTGACCTGCCTTTTCTAGAGCATACAATGTTAGAGGAGCTTTCAAACAATAATAAATAAAGATGACCAAGACCAATGTCAGATATATGAAAATTGGTGTTCAGTCGAAGAAAGATAATTTGATGGGTAAAAAGAGACCCATCAGTTAAGATTTTGTTGTCTAAAAGAGTGAAATGACTTGGTTAATCAACTGCGAGCAAAAAAGCACACAAAGCTTTGCTTGGAGTTTCTTTTCTTTTTTCTATTCTTTTTTGAATACAAGGTCGAGGCTCGTGAAAGAGCGAACATTAATCACACAGAAAGACAAACCGACACAAAAACATATAACATCGGGAGCTGTAGACAAGATGGGGAGAGAGGGGGAAGGACACAAACACAACATTTGAGAGCAGGGACCGAGAGACATGGAGACATCGAGAGATCTGAGAGAGGGCGAGGGCTTTGGGGGGGGGGAGGGGCATGGGAAAGGGGGGGGGTGGGAGAGGTATAAAACATATGGACACGGCCAGGACTTCCAGGAAAGAAGTTGGAATTTCAAACAAGGTGGATCTGGGGTGAATTAGCGGGGGTAGAAAAGATCAAGGTTTTGGATGGGGGAAGATAAGAGATGGTGGTGAACAGCTGTTTTAAAGACCTGGAGGGAGGAGTGGGATTGAAGAGAGTGAGGGAGTTTGTTCCAGAGGCGGGAGAAAAGAGAAATGAAAGAGTGAAGGTGAGCAGAGAGCCGAGATTTCGGCAGTTTAACCATCAGAGGGTTGCTGGCAGATCTTGTGCGACCTGTAGGAATATTTGGGGGACAGAGCACAGAGAGAGAGAGCTGGGGGTGCAAGGCCGGAGAGGAGTCGGCAGAAGACAGAAAGACCACCTACCTGCCTGCGGTGAGTGAGTGAAAGGCCCTCAGAGATAGCTTCATCGCGGGAGATTCCAATAATTCTGAAAGCTTTGGTTTCAACAGCGTGAAGCCGAGCTAGGTGTGAGGCAGGAGCACCGGCCCATAGGGGAGAACAGTATTCCATTGAGCTGCAGATGAAAGCCTTGTATGTGGTGAGGAGCTCAGGTGTGCCGAGGAAGGACTTCGCACGACGGAGGATGCCCAGTCGGCGACTGGCTTTGGAGGCCAGCTTGGAAATGTAGTTTTCCCAAGAAAGATCATGGCAGATAGTGAGACCCAAAAGCTTGAGCGACAGAACTTCTTGGAGAGGATTGTTGAGAAAGTAGATGGGAGGGTTGTCCAGTCGATCTTTTCGGAGAGACATAGTAAGAGTGTGAGATTTGTCAGGATTGAAAGACATGTTCCACTTGTTTGACCAGTCTGTGATTTTGTCCAAGTCTTCAGAGAGTGAGGAGGCTGCAGACTGCCGATCTGAAGGAAGAGGAATGGAGCGGCAGAGAGTGGAGTCATCAGCAAAGAGATAGAGAGGATTTTCAAGAGAGATCATTGATGACGACCAGAAAAAGCACAGGGCCCAGAACACTGCCTTGGGGAACTCCAGCCTGAACAGGAAGAGGAGATGAGAGAACCCCATTCAGGGCCACACGTTGACGACGACTAGAGAGGAAGTCAGCCAGCCATACGTGGAGATTTCCATGGATACCAAAGGAGGAGAGTTTGGTGAGCAGAGCGGGGTGCCAGACCGTATCGAAGGCACGTGATATGTCGAGGGAGACAGCTCTAATTTCCTGTTTGGCATTGAGGACCTCCATCCATTGTTGAGACAGCAGAAGCAGCATGTCCAGAGTAGAGTGACCTGGTCTGAAACCAAATTGAGCTCAGAGATCAAGCCATTGGAGAAGAGGCAAGATTTCATATCCGAAGCAATGATGGATTCCATGACTTTGCTGATAATTGGGAGAAGGCTGATTGGTCTGTAGTTGCTAGGATCTGTTTTTGCACCTTTTTTGTGCAAAGCGGTGATGTTGGCTGATTTCCAAGCAGATGGCAGTTGACCTTGAGCAAAAGAGAGGGTGAAGAGAACAGAGAGAGGGTGAGATAGAGCGGCAGAGCAGGATTTTAGGACCCGTGGGCTGATGCCGTCGGGTCCAGTTGCAGAATCAGAGTCGAGGGTTGACAGAAACTTTTCCACCTTGTCAGGAGGAAAGGACACGGAGACCAGGAGCAGCTGGGTACGACTGGGTATGGTGGGTACAGAGAGGGATGGGTTTGGGACACAAGATTTAGAGGCAAACACAGAGTTGAGGCATTCAGCTTTTTCACATGCGGAGTCAGCTGTGTAGCCGTTTGAGGTAAGGGAGGGGATGGAGGGGGAACAAACACCAGAAACGGATTTGACCAGACGCCACCAGGATTTGGAAGAGGGAGACAAATAAGAGAGTTCGGTCTTGAGACAACAACAACAACAACATGCATTTTAAGGCCATGTTCCCTGCTAGAGCGGGGGTTACCCTTGCGGTCCCCATGACAATCTTCTCCATTTTGCCCTATTTTCTGCATCTCTCCTTGTTAACCCCCTTGCCCGCATTTCTTCTTCCACCATCTTTAGCCAAGTCTTTCTCGGTCTTCCCCGTCCTCTACTTCCTTCTACATTAACTTCCTTCACTCTTCTCAACCAGTCACTTTCATCCTTCCTCAATACATGACCAAACCATCTCAACCTGTTCCTCTTCACAGCATCAATCACAGGCAATATTCCCATCATCTTTCGCAATTCATCATTTGTCTTCCTCTCTCTCAACGATACTCCGCACATCCATCGACCCATTCGCATTTCCACCCTTTCCAGCCTTCGTTGCTGCTCTACGTTCATTACCCATGTCTCGCTCCCATAAATCATAACACTTCTCACACATGCAGCATACACCTTTCCCTTCAGCTTCAGCGACACTCTCCTCCTCATCAGCACGCCACTCAGTTCCCGAAACTTCTTCCATGCACATCTCACTCGAGCAACCGTTGCCGAGTCTGATCCACCTTCTCCATTCAGCATGTCTCCGAGGTAGCAAAATGTTTTCACACCTTCCAGCTTCACGCCGTCTCCAAGATCCAACTCAACATTTCCTCCATCTGCAGCTCCCTCTGTGCACACCTTACATTTGAATGTAGCTGCCACACTGGTTAATGACCCTCTCAGACCACTACATTTTTGATGAACCCACTCAGCACACATTGTACATTGAATGGAGTTCACTCCGACACCCTTCCTGCACACAGCACACGGCCACTTCCCAGTTCTTTCCACCTCACCACATGCTTTACCACTTGCCATCACCTTTGTCTTTCCGATATTCACCTTCAGACCTTTTGTCTCCATACATTCCTTCCACTTGTTCATCTTTTCCTTCAGTCCATCCATACTTCCGCAATCAACACCAGATCATCTGCATACAACAACTCCCATGGTAAACCCTCCTTTACGGTCTGAGCCAGCACCTCCATCACAGCTACAAATAGTAGTGGACTTAGTACCGACCCCTGATGCACTCCCACCTTCACCTCAAACTCACCACTGTTCCCGCCCTTCGTCCTTACAGCTGTGCGTGCTCTTTTGTACATTGCCATCACTACTCTGATCAACCATTCCTCCACTCCTAACTTCCTCAATGCCCATGTCAATACTTTGCGTGGAACCCTATCGAATGCTTTCTCCAGATCAACAAACCCAAAAAACAACTTCTTCCTCTTATCCATGTACTTCTCCTGCAACTGCCTCACAATGAAAAGCGCATCTGTCGTTCCTCTTCCTGGCATAAATCCAAACTGCATTTCGTCGATCTTCACTTTCTTCCTTATCCTCCTCTCCAACACCCTTTCCAATACCTTCATTCCATGCTCCAATAACTTTATCGCTCGGTACGAGCCACACTCCAGAGGGTCACCTTTCCCCTTGTATAGAGGGACGAGGGTACTCAGTTCCCAATCCACTGGAATGCGGCCTTCTTTCACCACCAGATTACAGATCTCTGTCATTCTCTTCACACCCCAACTTCCTGCTGCCTTCAACATATCTCCCACAACTCCCGTCGGCCCTCCCGCTTTTCCACTCTTCATTGCTTTTATCGCTTCCTCAACTTCCTTCTCAGTTATCTTCTCTGCCGGTCCTAAAACTGGGTTACTCTCTATATTGCCATCCCATTCATTCTCTGTATTCAACAGCATTTCCATATATCTTTTCCATCTTCCTTTAATTCTTGAGAACGGAGAGAGATATTCTTCGGTCTTGAGAACGGAGAGATATTGTTTCCTGGCTCTCCTGAGGGTGGACACACACTTGGTTCGGGCTTTGTGAAAGGAAATGAGATTTCCTTCCGTTGGATTTGCTTTCCAGGAGACGAAGGCAAGTTGTTTCTGGGCAACAGCCTCACCACAAGATTCCATGTACCATGGACGGGAGGAAGGGTGTGACAACTGAAGACGAGATGGGATAAATCTGTGCATGAGGGAGAGCAATTTACTTTGGAAGAAAGTAAATTTTCTGGGACTCAAGGGAACCAGGCTCTCATCTATCAATCACATTTTTCAATTCTTCAGGTTGTTTGATGGACTTCGAGCATGGAGAAACCACGCTCCCTGCATGAAG
Organism: Myxine glutinosa; assembly: GCF_964187855.1. Taxonomy (NCBI): domain Eukaryota; kingdom Metazoa; phylum Chordata; class Myxini; order Myxiniformes; family Myxinidae; genus Myxine; species Myxine glutinosa. The sequence continues at coordinate 14,197,071 of NC_136270.1, read as the reverse complement.
CTTATCAGGGTATTTAGGAAGGCCAAGGTCGCCAATCCCTCACTTCCCCTACTTGCCCATATATCCATGGGCTCCCCAGAAAGGTTCCAAATATTATGTGGCCTCACCAATCATAGTTAGAGGTGCGTCGTTAACCAGCATATAAGCTGAAAGGTTTAATAATCACGAAGTGGATGAAACAGTGATGTGTTGCCCTGACGAGCTCCAACAAGGGCGAAACTGGTCAGGACATTCCCTTTCATCTGTTTGGTGACAGAATTTCACTGACATTCTTGCACTGCTCTCGGCCCTTCTGGGTTTGTAGTCATGACATCATCGTGATGGTATCAGCACGGTATTTGTCCAGGTCGGAGAATTTCAATAATCACATTTGTACAACTCCCGACTGCTTAAAAACAACAGTGATGCTTCCTGGTCATGATTGGTGGGCAAAATACAATGTGTCCATGTGACAGATGGCACCTGTGGGTGCCAAATACAATTTGGCCTCACTGTTCACAGTTAGAGGTGCATCATTAACCAGTATGTAAGCCGAAAGGCTTCAAAGTCACCAAGTGTATAAACAGGTCATGAAACAGTAAGTTTGTGCCATTGCTGCATTCACAAAACATATGGAGCTGAAGCTCCTCCCCAGAGTGTTTTGTTTTGTACACCTTTTATTCTTCAATTATTTCATCTGTGATGCTTTACTTATGGCCTCACTCCTCCCACCCTCACATCCCTCTGCCCATTCTTAGGTCATCCAGGTTGCAGATGCTCTTCCACCCAGGTACCAGACACACTGTTTGGTGTCTATAGAAAAGTTGTCTCATGGCCTGGAAATTTCTGGTACATTATCAAGATTGGTTAGAGCAACTTTTCTTACTTTGACACAAACCAAAATGTTACTACCTCTCAATAAATCAAATCTCAGCTGTGTTTAGGACAGTGGTGTCATCACATATCACTGGCTGCCTCCTTACCACCATAGTTTACAAATAAAAGTAATAATAAAATGCAAATCCAACATTGCCGTGCATGGGCTGCATGTTCGGCATTTATTTTCCCCTCCATTGGTTTCCACTCTGCCAAGAGACCCTGTCACCATATTTTAGTGGGCACTTTGCATTTTGTTGATATGCTAATCGTGCATTCTAGACCGAAAACTGTGGGTGGAGGGGCAGGGGGGGGTGCGGGGGGGGGGGGGGGGGGAATGAGGGAGGGGGGGAACGATGAGCTTATTTTAATGTTTTAAAACATTTGATTTCAGCGAGTGGTAAGAACATCACTGGGAAATAATTACGGTGTTTTATTCAATGTTTGGCTTACTTCAGCACTTTGTAGGGTCTGGTGGAAAGGTCCAGGTCGAACCAGGTCATACGTCGGTCATAACTGCCACAAATCACATGGTCCCCTGTGGAAAATGATTCATACAATTAATATTCGAGCTTTAGATTCAACCTGCAACACAACATATGGTATTTTAACCTGAAGTCACATGCAACAGTCAAAGAGATGCGCTGACATGGAAACACCAAAAGGCTATTCTCCTCAGACCTCCAATGAGCACATTTCCATCCACTGCAGGACTAAAGACTCCCTCAGCTTATTTTTCGGGGTTTGAGAAATGAAGTATGTGGGAAAATAAGGCATCTTGTCCACATGCCAAGTGATGCTTGGTATGAGTGCGCAGCCTTTGGAATTGAACCCATGCGTGACCGTGGAGAAGAAGAAGCAAGTCTTTGACAGACTCATTTGTCTGTCTTCTTTGACATTTTGACAATCATTTGACAGAACAGCAACTCCCCTTTTTCCATTCTTTCAAAATGTTTCTTACTTCCACAGTCCACCGACTACAGTAGACCTACTGAGTTGAAGGTTAATACAATATCCAACAGTGGTTACATTCAGGACCAAAGAGACTCACCTGCAGGGTGAATTGCCAAGCCTGAGAGCCACTTGCAGCTGGCCATCAGCTTTTTGGTAAGTTCTTGCTTGATAAGATTGTAAATGCGCACAAAGCGTTGTGTGGCCACAAAAAGGCATGGCCTCAAAGGATGAAAGGCCACAGCCTGAACCAAGCCTTTGTTGCGCCGGAAGGGAGCCTGAAAAACACAAACATATTTTGTCAGTCAAAACTCGTACATACAGTACGTACCAATCATATTTATTGCCACAAATGCACCGTAAACCAATTATTCTAGAAATGTTGCTTCAACTGACATGGTAGAGGTGCACAAACATGCAAGAAGCTGGAATGAAAGCTAACTCTCATGTATATCTGAAGTATAATAAAGAAAAGACCTTGCAGGCCGAAACACCTGTACAACAAAGGTTGCACACGTGCATCAACACCTGCATGCGTGCATGTCCATGGCAAGATCATAACGGCATTCAGACATCTTTAAATGGTTGAGATTCATGTGGCTAAAAGACTTACCTGTGAGCGCCGTCGAGTCACCTGATGCACAACTACCTGACAACCGCCAGACTCTGCCACCACTACTGCAAAGTAGTCTCCCTTTCCATGCCAGGTAACTTGTTTCACTGGCTGTGGGTAAATGGCAAATTGGTCACATTATATTGTAGGCTGTACAAGTAAAAGATTTCAAAATGAAAATCCATTTTTCATGTGGCAATGCTGACCTTGCTGGATAATAATATTGGCTCACAACAGTTAGAGACATTGCAAGTTATTAGCCCCCTTTGGACTTAGTCCAAAATGGGGGCTTATGAATTGGGTTTCGTCCGCCTGCAACCATATCTCGGAGATGTATGAACCAATTTTGTTCATACTTGGCACAAAGACAATACATGAGAGTATACATATGCAGAAGATTTTGTTTTGCAATCTAACCAAAGATGGCTGACTGACGGCCTTTAACTCCGCACAGAAAAATTACTGAAACCACGTGGGCTACGAGATTTTATGTATTTTCTTCTTGCATTTTAGTAACAAAGGTATCCATCCCCAGTGACGGGAAAAGTTTAAGTTATTCTTTCAATTTAAATTGTTTAATGGATTTGTAAAAGGTTAATTGTGTTGCAATCTTGGTTTCACTCGGAGCCAAAGCTCTGAGCTACTTATACCGCCTATTGCAAAACGGTGGTGCGACATTGGGCGATGGAGGTTAAATTAGTCTAAAAAGAGGACAAAATGAAGCTATTTTAAATTGTGTTACTCCATGAAGATCTGCATTAAACTACTTTAATCCAGATATTCATGTTGATTTTAAAGATTGCTGGAAGGGATGATAAAGTGACTGACTATATTCCATCAACAAAAGTGAAATGAAAATACAAACTAACCAATCAGCAACTTTTCCAACGCAGTGCGGGAAATGGCCATCGGAAATGGGAGACAGACAAATGCATGGACAGACACCACAATTCGCAATGAAAAGAAAATGTCGTAGAATAAACTAATGCTCGATATATAAAACATGTGTTTATCTACATGTGTGTGTGTGTGCGTGTGTGTGTGTGTGTGTGTGTGTGTGTGTGTGTGTGTGTGTGTGTGTACATAAGTGTGCATGTATGTAGGTTTGAGTATGTAGGTGTGAGTAAGTAGGTGACTCCACTCTCTGCCGCTCCATATCTCAACCCTCAGATCGGCAGGTATCAGCCTCTTCACTCTCTGCACCCCTGGACAATATCACAAACTGGTCAAACAAGTGGAACATGTCTTTCAATCCTGACAAATCTCACACTCTCACTATGCCTCTCCGAAAAGACTGTCTGGAAAACACTCCCATCCACTTTCTGAACAATCCTCTTGAAGCAGTTCTGTCACTCAAGCTTTTGGGTGTCACTATCTGCCATGATCTTTCCTGGGAAAACCACATTTACAAGTTGGCCTCCAAAGCCAGTCGCCGACGAGGCATCCTCTGTCATGTGAAGTCCTTTCTGGGTACTTCTGGGCTCCTCACCACACACAAAGCTTTCATCAGCAGCTCAATGGAATACTGCTCTCCCCTCTGGGCTGGTGCTGCTGCCTCACACCTAGCTCGGCTTCACGCGGTTGAAACCAAAGCTTTCAGAATCATTGGTATATCCTGCGATGAAGCTGATTCTGGGGGGCCTTTCTCTCTCTCTCACCACAGGCAGGTAGGTGGTCTTTCTGTCTTCCACCGACTCCTCTCCGGCCTTGCTCCCCCTGCTCTGTCTGTGCTCTGCCCCCCAAATATCCCTGCAGAACGCACAAGATCTGCCAGCAACCCTCTTCTGGTGAAATTGCCAAAATCAAGACTCTCTGCTCACCTTCACCCTTTCATTCCTCTTTTCTCCCGTCTCTGGAAAAAAACTCCCTCACTCTCTTCAATCCCTCTCCTCCATCCAGGTCTTTAAAGCAGTTGTTTGCCGCCATCTCTTGTCTTCCCCCATCCAAAACCTTGATCTTTTCTACCCCCATTAAAACACACCAAATTCGCCTCTTTGAATCCCCAACTTCTTTCCTGAAATTCCTAGTAGTGTTCATTTGCTTTATACCATGCACCCCTCCCTCCTCCCCCAGCCCTCCCCCAGCCCTCCCCCTTCCACAAATCTACCGACGTCCCTGTTCTCTACTGTTGTTGTGCTTGTGTGCTTCCCTCTCTCTCCTCCTCATCTCCCGCTCCCTTAATTGAATGTTTTAAGTGTCTGTGCATGTTTTCATGTTCAATGTGTTCGCTCTTACACGAGCATCGATTCTGTATACAAAAAAAAAGAAAAGAAAAAAGGTGGGAGTATGTTGGCGTGAGTATGTTGGCGTGAGTACGTTGGTTTGTGTATGTGGTGTGTGTATATAGGTGTGTGTATGTCGGTGCGAGTATGTTGGTGTGTGTATGTAGGTGTATGTATGTAGGTGTGTATAGAAACCAAGACATGTATGCATGGGTTTCTAAAATTGACATAACCATGTGTTCATCTCTTTAAGAATGCATCATCTCAAACAGGAGCAAAAATCAACAAAAATACACTATTTGTTTTTTCAAAGCTTGTTCAAAAACACAAGTTGATTGGTACAAGTCAACAGTTCCTTGTTACCCTCCCTAAGTCTAATCTTGATGGTCACTTTATTTATATATTTATTTATTTATACCCATCTTCTCTCGCTTGTTTTAAAGTGTCTACCTGAGACTGAATTGTCTCAAGCTCTCCCCCTCCAGGATCTAAAATCTGCTGTCGCCAGCCACCTCATGGTCTCCTTCAATTGCACTGCTGAGACCCTGCTATTGAATCTTTGCCCACTCTGTTCATCCTCTTGCACTGCAGTACATGCACGTTCATGTCCTATTGTTTAACCTTCAACCCATTTTGTGTTTGATAACCCTTTTCCTCCGAAGCGATACTAAATGTCAGTTTTCCCTCCCAATTTAGTTAGCTCTTAGAACATTCTTAAACAATAAACAAACACCATGTACGTATGCATGTATACATATATGCAACAAAATGTTTATATTTTTTAAGAAAAAAATTACAAATTGCAATAAAGAAAACGTCTTTCCATTGACATTCTTTTCAACAGCAAAGAAAAACCAGAAATTTCCTTTTTTTATTCACACAGTCATGTCATGTCATGTCATGTCATGTCATGTCATGTCTTCAATGATCCACACGCTTGCTCCACTCGACCCACTTGGACGTGAACCTCAACTTCAGATGTTGCCCATGTTGCCCGCGATGACGCTATCTCCGAGGGCCTTTCACTTAATCACCGCAGGCAGGTTGGTGGTCTTTCCGTCTTCTACCGACTCCTCTCCGGCCTTGCTCCCCCAGCTCTCTCTGGGCTCTGTCCCCCAGGTATTCCTGCAGGTCGCACGGGATCTGCCTGCAACCCTCTTATGGTTAAACTGCCAAGGTCAAGACTCTCTGCTCACCTTCATTCCTTCATTCCTCTTTTCTCCCGCCTCTGGAACGGACTCCCTCACTCTCTTCAATCCCACCCCTCCCTCCAGGTCTTTGGAACGGCTGTTCACCACCATCTCTTATCTTCCCCAATCCAAAACCTTGATCTTTTCTACCCCCTCTAATTTCACCCCAGATACACTTTTTTGAGGTGACTTTTGACTTCTTTCCTGGAAGTCCTTGGTGTCCTTGCGTTTTATACCTATCCTGCCTCCCCCCAGGCCCTCTCCCTCCAAAAACATCTCCCGATGTCCCTGCTCTCAAATGTTGTGTTTGTGTGCTTCCTCCCCTTCTCTCCCCATCTTGTCGACCGCTCCCCTTTTTATATACTTTGTTTGCTTGTTTGTTTGATTTGTTTGTTTGATAAATGTTAGCTCTTTCACGAGCCTCGACTCTGTATACAAAAAAAAAAAAAAAAATTCGTCAGCAAGGAGAGACAATTTCGGTGAGATCATGTCCACCTGTCCGACACCTTGCTATCTGCTATCCTGATCTTGCCACTAGTTTGGTTCAATTTCAAGGTCGCTGTTCTATCATCGTATATCTCGCTTAATACATTGATGTAGATCAGTGCTTCTCAAACTTTTTGGCATGACGCCCCCCTTTTGAATATTTACCAAACCCTCATGTCTACCACCCCCATTTTTATTGAAAGAAATTTTACTCTTTGCACTGTTATTTATATTATTGTTCATGATCAAACTAACTCATAATTATTTTATCCATGTATCCAGTGCATTTGGGGGAAGATTGAAATATATGCATACAAGCTTTAATATTATTTTATTTTATCGAAAATTTCCTAATGTACACAAATTATGTCAGTACATACAAATTTCAATCAACACTTGTATACCGGTGTGTGTGTGTGTGTGTGTCAACAAATCCATTAGTTGTGGTGTTATTCACAGGCAGCAGCACACATGGAGCTGGCGCGATGTTTGAAGGTCGTGGGGGTATTGCAAGGTGGAGCACGTTGGTGTTTGTAGAAATATCTAGCTTTATTTATCAATTTTTGTATATTTCAGCCGAATCCGACATTAAAGATGTTTTTTTTTCACATTGACTCACGTACCTACATCTGCCCCCAGTACCCATCTCGCACCCTCAAGGAGCCCCTCCTCTCCCCTCCAGTTTGGAAAGCACTGATGTAGATGGAGTTGCCATATAGGTGATGTACATCTTATAAGACACTTGTTTCCACACTTTTTATTTTTTACCAACTAAACATTTAAATAAATCAATACTCATCCTCTAAACATTTAATTAAATGAAATAAATAAATAATTGGATAACAGCACAAGCAGTACAAACCAATAAGGGCAAGGGAGATCAGCAACGAATTACAAGATATTAGAATGTCTAAAAATTTCACCTAGGTGATGAAAAATATATTAGAAACCATAATTATGGATTCAGAAAGCTAACATCTGGAACGTTTTAACTATAGATTAGGAACAGGAACAGTCATATCATGTTTAACAGCCTTACTGGAATGCGTTTTAAGGAAGGAACAATTTGCACCGATGCATTTCTGTTTCAGATTCCATTCTTCTGTCATCAAATAGTTTTGATCCTTTGCATGCATCGAGTGTGGGGTGTGTGGCTGTCCTTTCTCGGTATTAAAAAAAAAAATCATAGGATATATCCTCACTCAAGATCCATGATATAATATGTTGGGCTGTGTATGTTGCACAAGTATGATGGGCCAAATGACCTCATGAAAGTTGTTGGTCCTTCCTTGAATGACCTATCAATATGTCCTTCTGTGTGATATTTAACGACTTGCCATGGACATTGTACATTACAATTAGGATGCTGTTCAGAGTACCACCCTTAAAGGATTCAGTATCACCAACACAGGGACTACCGAGAGTGGTGCAGCAAAAGCTCCATCTCACTCTCACTGAACTGTATCGCTATGTGAAAGGTTTGGCCACCAGGGGGCAGGACAGTTGAGCCCAGTCATGGGAACTATCGACATGGCGATTTGGCTGGCTGTAAAAAAAATCAGTAAGGTGGGATGGTTGCAGAGTGGAGAGAGTTGGCCGAGGAGTGGGAGGTGGAGGAGTATCGGGAGATTTAGTGTTATTATTTTTGTTTTCCTTTTTAACTATTGAGGGCACCATATTTCAGCAAAAACTAAAATAAAAAAAAGAAGAAATGCTCCAACTCTTCAAGCTGTGTCGAAGTTTGAACTTTGACCAGGCACAGAAGCGTAGCGATGGCATTTAACTACCACGTCGCTGCTTGTCCACATGTTGCATTCACAGAGATCATCACGTGCAAAGAGACCCTCAATGCTGCAGGTTGAGAAATGAAGGATCGTAGAAGTCTAAAGTGGACCAACTTGAAGCTGCCATCAGCATGCCTTAGTAGCTTTGCTAATATCCACATAAATGTTGCCGAGCACATGAGGAAAATCTGTTTCTCATCTTAACTGCCAACATTAATGCAGATAGGTATATAATGGTTTCAGCCTTAGTAGTTTATACAAGGATTGGCAAAGAAATCCGAAATTACAAGATAAGTTCAAATCCCCCAAGCATTTTTTGACATCCCCTCCCTCAAGATCGACAAACGTCCTCCAATGATTTATCCAACATATTTAAGCTCACAAAGAATAACTTCTCAATAGCATTCTTAACTTGGTCATCATCCGCAAAGATTTTGATTTCACTTTAAATTTGTAAACTACAGGAGAGGAGCCAAATCTGGTGAATAGGAAGCTTCAGGAAGAATTCCAAACTCCATTACTGTTGCTGTTGCAGGTGCACCATAAGAGTTTTTGGCTGGAGCGTTGCTCTGCACAAGCAAAAATTCTCTGAACGAGTCGTTCCAAGTAGTTTGTGATTATGATTGTGCTTCAGTCTCTTTAACTACTGGAAGCAAAGTGCCCCGGGTATTGTGTAGGCTTGTTATAAAATAGACTGCCATAATTGTTCTTCTGAAATCATAAAAATAGAGGCCACAGCCTTCCCAAACTAGAACAGCACTCGGTAGAGTGCATACCTCCGCCAGGCTAAACAGTTTACATTTTGTATCCCACTGATAGGCCGGATCTGCATCCGGAATTTAACCACAATTTAATCGGCTTGTTCTTGTCACCTACCCATCCCATCCACCGACTTTTGTCATAATCTGTCCACAACTTTTTGAAATATCATGCTATATATCGTTTTCAATGGTGAAGAATCACTAAAATTTATCGTGATCCCCAAAATCGAATCAATTCCTCCTTGTCGAACACCTAACCTGTCCACCAAGTTTCGTCCGCATCGATCCACAACTTGGTAGATCTGCCAGTAACCCTCTTCTGGTGAAATTGCCAAAATCAAGGCTCTCTGCTCACCTTCACTCCTTCATTCCTCTTTTCTCCCGCCTCTGGAACAAACTCCCTCACTCTCTTCAATCCCATTCCTCCCTCCAGATCTTTAAAACAGCTGTTCACCAACATCTCTTATCTTCCCCCATCCAAAACCTTGATCTTTTCTACCCCCGCTAATTCACCCCAAATCCACTTTTTTGAAATACCTGCTACTTTCCTGGAAGTCCTAGCTGTGTCCATGTGTTTTTTTTTAACCTCTCCCACCCACACCCCGTTCCCACGCCTCCTCCCCCCAAGCCCTCTCCCTCCCACAGATCTCCCGATGTCCCTGTTCTCTGCTGTTGTTCTTGTGTGCTTCCCTCTCTCTCCCCATCTTGTCTCCCGCTCCCTTTATTGTACGTTTTGTGTGTCCGTTTGTTTTTTTGTGATTGAAGATAGATAGCTTTTACACGAGCCTCGATCTTGTATACAAAAAAAAAAAAAAAAAAAACTTTTTGAGACGTCCTGCTCACAAACAGACAGACAAAGGAGGCGTGAATATAGAAACTCCGTCCATATTCATGGAGGAGATAATGACACTGCGACTCCAAATTGGCGAGGTGGACTGCGATTGTGGTCACACTTTGTCGTTTGTACTTGGGATCAAAATAGGATGTCATCTCCAGTGATGTGCAATAATGTATCAAGTGGTCAATGTAGTTAACCTCCAAACATTCAAAATAATTTCTCCCACCTTGGAAACATTATCACATAATGCAGTGCAGTGAGGGGCGATGGCAGAGGGAGGCCGAGGTCCCCTCTTCTTTCACCTGACTTAAAAATCATTGTTGGTGCAAACATGTTGATATAGAAGGGGCATCGTCATGCAAAAAAGTTAATATCAGCACAAATTCTCAGCAGTGTAATAAAAAATATATTATTTCAAACATTTTGTTACTGCACAATAAGTATAAATAAATAAAAATTCTTATTTGGATATAGTGAAATGTTTAGAGAGCCTTTACGCAAATACAAGCAGCATTACAGTGCCCATCCCAAGTTGCCCTGAGGGCACTATGAACAACAGTGTGTGGATTGACATTACAAGTGGACCAGACCAACTTGGGCAGGAACATTATCCCCTCTCGTGAAGCCATTAATGTGCCGAGCGGATTTTGATCGACAATCTGACAGTGACACGGTAAATGCACCTGAGACTAGCTCGGCCTTACAAACCTTGAATATCATTACCTTCAGCCAGGTTTGTATCTGTGGGATGCCAATCGAGTAACTGCACACTTATTTTGCATGCAGCACAAGGCTTCGGGGTAGCATCATTGGCTGAAGAGTGCAGCTGTGTCGCTGATGCAATGCTCTCTCTGTATGTTAGGGTAGGAATTTGTAATTGGTCCACGGTGCCGGTGATAGCTCGCCTACTCTCACGAAGGACACCGTGGGATCTTTAATGCCCATCAACGAATGCCAGCAGATGGGACGCCCGTTTAACGTCCATCCAAGGCATGGCACACATTGGTGAATCACACTGCCTGTGAACACCAAGGTGACAATTTACAGCTGGGCGAGGCAGCTTAGAGGTGAGTGTGCGTAACTCTCGGCCATCCTGCCAGCTCACCTCACCACTACGTCGACGCCATATTCAGGCACATCACCCAAATTTAAACAATTGAGATGAAACAAAAAGGAATAAACAAGGAATATTTAAAACTGAGCTCGATAAAAGGAGTTAATTTTTTATCAACATACACATTCTAGCAACAAAGAATACACATTCCAGTACTTATTGGTACATTTAGCTTTGACTCAAATGGCAACTTGCAAACTCATCGGACAGTACCTTGGAATGCCGGATTGTCAGACGTATCCCCGACTCGTTGTCAGTGACATCAGCTGCAGCCCATGTTGCCGGCTGGGGAGGTGCTTCCTCTGGCGGTGTGTATGATGCAAGCAGACCGTCTGTGCCCTGACATACCAGCCAGTCACCGAGGAATGGATTAATGAGAACCACGGTCTCATTTCTATGAGGCAATGTGTGGAAGGCAGAGAAATTGTGGACGCGTTGTTACACAAAAGGGAGGTATCATGTTCATCATACTGCTGAATTCTTCCCTCTGCAAGCACTTAACTTCACCCAATGTTGTGAAACTCCATCCAGGAGAAATAAATAAATTGGTCTCTGTGTCTGCCAAGAGAAATGGCTAAACCCATCAAGCCATGAGCAGATTCCATAAATGCACGAGTATAATGGAAATAATGTTACTTGGAGGTGCATTTTAAAAATTATATAAACCCCACGAGTGCCCCACATCCCCACCTCCTCCCCAAAGATTTAACATGAAACTTCCATTCAAAATAAATCTGCTGAGCCTAAACTGTCCCTTGACTACTCTCTTCCTGTAGGTAGGATTAAAAACCCACTAGTCCCACAGACCCACACTCAGTAATAGGTCTTTTACTTTGGACAACCACATGATAAGAGGTTTGAATAATTTGATCAAACATTGCGAGTAATAAAACACAATCTATATAGTTTCATCTGAAAGCATCCCAAGCGAGCTATGAATCACTGCCATCTTAAAATTGATCTCAAGTGCTAAGTGTTATTAGTAGTGTCGGTTCAGGAACGATCATATAATAATCAGCCTGAGGCCCGATCACAATGTGTACCTGGGGTTGCACTAAGTTGAAATGTACACAATATCTTATAAATTATTACTTGCAAAATCGAAGATTTTTCAAATATATTGGTTGGTCGTGTGCGTTATTCTGTCTGTTTGTCTGTCTGTCCGTTTGTCCGACTGTTTGTCTGTTTGTCTGACTGTCAATCGCCTACAGGTCACAATTTAAAACCGATCTTCATGAAACTTCAGATGGTAGAGTTGGTCAAAAGGAAGAAGCCTATTGATTTTGAGGTCAAAGGTCATCTTGAGGTTGAGTTTATAAAATTAACATTTTTCATCCGATTGACTTGAAAATTGAACAGCATTGGCATATTGAGTCACTAAATTGGGAAACTAACGATTTTTGAGGTCAAAAGGTCAAATGTCAACTCAAACTTCTAAGATCATCAATTTTTGATATGAAAAATCGCCACTTTTCATCCGATTGACTTGAAAATTAAACAGCGATTGCATAGTGCCTCAGTCAATAGGAAACCAACTATTTTTGATGCCAAAAGGTGAAACTTCTAATATCATCAGTTTTCATCTGAAAAATCATCAATTTTAATCCGATTGACCCAAGCTTTGATTAAGACGGTCAATTACAATCTTAATGAAATACACAATTTGATGTATCCATGGCAACTCTTTTTTTAGGGGGGGGGGGGTGGATTTTGTAAGTTTCGTGCTCTACATGACGTCTTCTTGTTTTATTTATTTATTTATTTTATTTATCTTTTACACATATTTTATTTATTTTTATTATTATTATATTTTATATTACATTTCCCTGTAAGTGAAGTGTACATATTATTGGTTCCACTTGTGATGTCAAAATATCACAAAATTTTAGCAATGCTGTTATTTGTTTGTATATTTATTGGGTATGAACTTTCATCTAGTTCTCGGGGGTCATTTTATACTTTAAAAAGGCTTTAGAGTTTAGATGATGTACAAGCACAACTCTGTTAGTCACAAACCCATTACTGCTAATGACCATGCAATAGAGTACCAAAAGAGGAGGGATAATGGTCAATAGCACAAGGTGAACAAGAGGTTATCTTACAAATATTTTCAAGTTTTTGTGTGTATATTGTTACTGATCGCGGTTAGGATGTTATAGACCGAGCGGTGGTTTAAAACCGCGACCTAACAAAACTCACCCGATTCCACCCGAACGTTGGTTGTATCGCACCCTAGCTGCTCAATGAGGGAAAAGACAAAAGCGACGCAATGCAAGAGGAAAACGGAGACAAAAAAAGGTTTGAAATACTACTACATTTATTCCTACTATTTACACACAAGCAAAAAGACAGATGTCACGTTTATTTACAAGCACAAGACGCAGGTGACACAGTGCAAATTTAGCTTACCTACAGACTTAACTTATATCCCAGGACAGAACAAACAGAACGCTGACTCACGCGGGGAATGCCAGGGATGGCAGAAGGTGGATGGCTGGAGGGAGAGGAAAGGTCCAAGGGGGGTCCCGCAGCACAACCGGCGCGTTCAGCAGCCGCCGGTCCGTTTCGGCCCTGCTCCGAACCGCCGTTCAGGCCCCCTTTGGCGGTTGGGTGGCGCTGCTGCGGCCGCCTGCACTTGCCCTGCCAGGCCTTGTCTCACTCGTCACCACCGACTCCTCACCACCGCAACCAACTGACCACCGACTCCTTTCTCTGGCAACCGACTGTGACCAACTCCTTGCAACCAACTCCTCCTCTCTTTCTCTCAACCGACCCAGACCAACCCAGAGTGCATCTCTCTTTCTTCTTCTCTCGCTCCACTTCCGGTTGCGCCCTTTTATAGCGCCCCCAGCGATCACGCCCCCGGCGCTTTGGACACGCCCATCGGGGCGCTCACCTCGGCCCTGGCTGGTCGCACGACCCTCGGGCTCCGCCCCGGACGACGACGGGCGGGCGCGCCCCTCCCCTCCTCTGACGAGGTGGAGACACGCCTTTCTTCCCTGACTCGAGCCTCGTGGTCAATGGCGGTTATTGGAGGGGAGGTGATTGGGAATCGAGGGCTCAGCAATGACGAGAGGGGATGTAATATTGCAATCGAGGGTCGGCAATCACGAAAGGGGGATGTGAAGGAAATGGGGATTTTTGGGGATGGGAATGAAAGGGGATCTATTCTCTTTCACTGGTGCAATGGAGTACTTCAATTAATGGGAGACACAGCCTTATCCTAAAACACAGAATAAGATATAACTGTCAAAAGAAAAGATATATCGTGTCCTGCCTGTATGTTTTTATGGACTAACTACGGGAACGCCCTTTGACCTTTATACAACCACAACGGAGGGAGGAGGGGTGATATTTTACAACATTTTACCACCACAACAAAATAAAAAAAACATTCTCATATTCACAACAATATGTTTGTTTGGTTGTCCGTTATTCTTTCACGGCCGAACCATAGCACCTAGAGGCCCCGATTTTGGATGTAGGTACTTCAGAATGTGGGCAAGGTTTTAAGCTACCACACATTGGCCTTGACAGCCGTTTTTAGGCCACCAAAAAGTGTATATTGGGATGTGGGATCAGGTAATGCTGCCACTGGCTCAATCAAAAGGTAACCATCATGAGGCCAATAACTCCATAGCTTTTCAATGTCCAACATGTCCCAAAACCACCACCAGGAAAGGGCAACGCCACTAGTTATCTATATATTTAGTGATAAAAGCTATGAAATAACAGACCGCTTTTGCTTGCCTTCTAAAGTTTTATATTTGACAATTCTGAATGCCCTTTACCCCTGTGATCCACATGGCTGTCAGGAATAACTCTCATCGCACCAGAGCACAAAGTAACACGTATGTACGGATTGATTAGTTTCAAGGTGGCCTAAACGAGGCCTTTTGCACATGCACTGTGTGTGTGTGTGTGTGTGTGTGTGTGTGTGTGTGTGTGTGTGTGTGTGTGTGTGTGTGTATGTGTGTGTGTGTTCACACTGACTCAGTTATGCAAGCCGGGTACTTTTAACCTGCCGTTAGTAGCGTAAAATCTGAAATGCATGTAGTGTTTTAAACATAATTTTCAGCATTTAAATGACGGAGTGGCAATTTCAAAAAATGTTTAACCATAATTTCTGTGTTCCTCAATGCAAATCAGATTCACGAGAATATAGGAATACGAGAAATATCCGTGGATGATATGAGTTGGGTCCCAACCATTTCCTGTTAATACAATTAGCAAGTGTGGTGGTGGTGAGGTCATAACGCATGTGGTTATAGCACTAACACACAGACACACACATACACACCTCCTTTCACCAATAGATGCAAAAATCGAGTAGAATTTCTTTGTGGCCCCAGAACCAAACAAAAAAATATATTTACAATGGCAATTACAGCCCATACAACTCTCACTCCCACCCCTCTTCCCCTCCCAAACATGATTAATTGTAAACATCATCATTTTTAACTTACCCTGTACAAGCCCCAGATATGACTTTCCCATCGGTGTTAAGAAGCACGAAGGTTTGATTAAAACTTGCCCATGTACGAAACTTCAGGCCTTGCAAGGGCCCATATTGTTGGGATTTTTTTGCAATATGGACTGCAAGATATCAACTTTTTGTATGAGTTGATCAGGAAATTCTCCAACTGTTTCATTGTGCAGAGGCACACCCCTTTCTCACAGATAAGTTTACAAGTATTTCCTGCTTTTTAAAAAGTTTTTTTCGTCGTTTCATTCTGCAATCCTTATCTGGAAGGCACGAAATATGTCCAGGCTGCCCCAATTTACTTAGTTACAAGAAGTTTGTGCTCATGCGTGCCGGGCAATCCATAATTTTGAAAGTGCTGTATTAATCCAAACTTGTTGAACCCACGGTCACCAAAAATATAAACAAATATTTACCATGGTCGAAACATTATGCAGGATCTCCTCTGCCATATCCTTCTGACTATGAAACCTTAACTTCTGAACAATTCACATTAAAATTTATCTTTAAAGAGTGTGATAAAGATAAACAGATACCTTATGCAGGATTTCCTTTGATGTGCTTCAAGCATCATCTATATACACTGTCCTTCAAAACATATGTAAAACATACAAGTTAAAGCAAATTAGATATAGATAATTAACCAATCAGAAGTCATGCCATTTGCTATTGGCAGGTTGTGAGCCGAGTGTTTTTCAATCTATTCTTCACACACAGTTTACTGTCTTGTATACATTTATACAATGCCAACATTTAGGAAAACCACCACCACCTTTAGAGGCCATTTTTCCCTGCAGAGCAGGGGTTTTCCTTTTTTGGGCACCGTGGTCCCCTTTTTGAAGCAATGTTTTATGGCCGGGTGCCCTTCCTGCCACCAACCCTGTTAGTCGCCTCTTGCAACACACAGGGAATTACCAGTGAACTGGTACTCAATTTGCCAACCTCGGAGGCATGACAGGCTGAGTCAACCCCCTTGACATTAATTCAGCGATTGACCAGGATTCGAACTCAGGATCCTAGGAATCCCACCCAAGCCGGCACCCTAACCACTAAGCCAACACCAGGCTTTCCATTTAGGAAAACAAGGAGAAATAAACAAACTGTTAACATTTGTACAAACAAGTTAGATTAGTTGAGTGCCTTGGACATGATAAATGTATTTCACTCCTAATGGGAGTAGTTAGTGACAGCATATCAATGCAAGTTGGAATCAGAGATTCAGAGACAAGAAAGCAATCAGAGATTGCAGACCCTTGCCAGGGCATGTGTGGTTTTGCCCTTTGGGTCCTCAACGGTCTTTTGGGTCATTAAGGGTTTTCGTGTTCTGAAGGTTTTAGGGGTATCGAAGGGTCTTAGGGTTCTAAAGGCTCCAAAGTGTTTTAGGTGTCTTATGGTGGCTTTGCGGCATGTAGTGTTTTTACGGTCTTTGTGGGTCTTCATGGTCTTAATAAGTCTCAGGGTCGCAGGGGTATTAGGGGTCGTAGAGAGTCTTGGGATTCTAAAGGGTCAAATGTAATAAATACACATACTCACATTCTGTGCGGAAAAACAAACAGACAAACGAACGGACCCAAATGCAATACTCACTCCTCTGGTGAGGGTAAGACAACATCATTTAACGCAGAGCCTCGTTGGGAATATATATTACAGTAGATCTGCGAATGAATGATCTTCATATTAAAGTAGTTCGGCATGTGGGCTCATACCCTCACACACAGAGTAATTACAATAGTCTCCCGCACCCATTCATGGAAGGGCGAGGCTAATAATTTGTAAAGGCCGTTATATATATTTTTTAAATACTCAATATATCAAACAATGTGACGAATATAACTAAAAGCAATAACCCACTCACTGCAGCCCCATCCCCCTTTTTTTAAAGCAAAACGAAGTGAAAAGCCTGAACCCCATTATTGGTCATATTAGGAATAAAGGGTCAGAACATCA
Organism: Myxine glutinosa; assembly: GCF_964187855.1. Taxonomy (NCBI): domain Eukaryota; kingdom Metazoa; phylum Chordata; class Myxini; order Myxiniformes; family Myxinidae; genus Myxine; species Myxine glutinosa. Next base: position 14,179,827 of record NC_136270.1, on the reverse strand, counting down.
CATTAAGAGGTATATAATCCACCAAATGAAATGCTATGGATAACTAATTAAATCGAATGAAATGTAAATTATTGCAACAGAGAAAGGACCATAAAAACTTTTCTTTTATACAACGATCCAAGGATTATGGGGCCCGAGCTTGTACGCAAAACATACAGGACAAAGACATTGCTAGATATCAGAGTACTCTTACATGGATTATAAGGACATTAGTAGACAATGCATAAATTGGCACAGTATATATGGATTTGAACATCTGGGATCCCAGCATCATTAGCCTTGGCTTCAGATGCGAATGCTAAACAGACTAACTAGTCTTGTACAAGATGTTTTTCAATATGGCTGCATAATTGCAAATACATCGAGAAACTATTGAAGTCTCTTTTAAACAATGAATAAATGTAATAACTGCACCAGCTTACTGTTCTGCACTCTCCAAAGTACTTTATACAGAAGTAATTGCGTTATACTCAAAATATAATTGAACAACGCCAAAGCCACTTAATCTAGGTCGATGCTAGGTTACAATGCGGAAGAAGAAGAACCCCCAAAAAAAGCAAGTACTTCTTAACTAAACTCCAACAGCTGGCAGCACTCAATGTAAAAACATTTAGTTTGACAGTGGAGCACTTTGTACAACAGTGCAGCACTTTGTCATGGTGGTAACAGAAGGGCCGAGGCCCAAATGCATGCGGTTTGGAAAACAAACAACATGTCCGATCAGACGTGTGAAAACGAGCCCCCTGCACCCAGAGCTCACCCTGTCCGGCTCCTGTAACGGGCACGCACAAAGGTGGCGGTGCTTTGATCACAGCGCGCCGAGGCTGCCCAAACCATCAGCGGGGGGAATAGAACACCCGCTGCACAGCCTCGCTGGGATCAAGCGATTCATTAGCTCATGGGTTATAGGGTCAAGAGCCCTTGGGTCAAGCTGAATTTGTCAGGGCTACTGCTTCCTTCTCCCATCATACTATCTGCCTGCTTACACGGTGTTTCTCAACCTTGATAGAGAATCTCAGTTCAAACTATTACTTTTCCATGAAAAGTAACACTTGGTTTTTGGATACATAATCGAAACCCACCCACCCCCTCCCCATACATCATCTAATCCCCCCCCCCCGCCCCCCGTCACACCATCAACACTCCCGCCCTTCTGAATCTTGGATTTCTTAGCCCAACCATCCCCTGATATGAACATACACCTCAGCCCGTCTTCATTTTAACACTTTGCTCATTTGTTTTCTGTGAACAACTGTTTTTGTCCATCTTCCTGCATAAGCACCTACAATCGTTAAGTACCTTCATAGAAACCTCTGCTCCAAAAAGATGAATGGCTGGCATCCATAGAGGGTGAATGAGGTCTCTGCATCTACCTCACGCTCTATGGACACTAAATGTCCATCGTCTCACCTTCCATGGACACCAACTGCCTATCCATCCTTCTTTTAAAAATAAACCAAACAAACAATCTCTCCTTCTACAGTCACTTTTATCAGCATATATACAGTGCATTCAGAAAGTATTCAGACCCCTTCACTTTTTTCACATTTTGTTATGTTGCAGCCTTATGCTGAAATCGTTTAAATTCATTTTTTCCCTCATCAATCCACATTCAATACCCCATAACGACAAAGAGAAAACAGGATTTTAGAAAGTTTTGTAAATTTATGAAAAAGAAAAAACTGAAATATCACATTTACATAAGTATTCATACCCTTTGCTATGACACTTGAAATTTAGCTCAGGTGCCTCCAATTTCTCTTGATCATCTTTGAGATGCTCTACACCTTGATTGGAGTCCACCTGTGGTAAATTCAATTGATTAGACATGATTTGGAAAGGCACACACCTGTCTATATAAGGTCTCACAGCTGACAATGCATATCAGAGCAGAAACCAAGCCATGAGATCGAAGGAACTGCCTGCAGAGCTCAGAGACAGGATTGTGTCGAGGCACAGATCTGGGGAAGCCTACAAAAAAATTCTGCTGCATTGAAGGTTCCCAAGAGCACAGTGGCCTCCATGATTCTTAAATGGAAGAAGTTTGGAACAACCAGGACTCTTCCTAGAGGGGGCCGCCCGGCCAAACTGAGCAATCGGGGGAGAAGGGCCTTGGTATGAGAGGTGACCAAGAACCCGATGGTCGCTCTGGCTGAGCTCCAGGGATCCTGTGTGGAGATGGGAGAAACTTCCAGAAGGACAACCATCACTGCAACACCCCACCAATCTGGACTTTATGGCAGAGTGGCCAGACGGAAGCCTCTCCTCAGTGAAAAACACATGAAAGCCCGCTTGGAGTTTGCAAAAAAGCACCTAAAGGACTCTGACTGTGAGAAACAAGATTCTGTGGGCTTTCATGCGTTTTTCACTGAGGAGAGGCTTCCGTCTGGCCACTCTGCCATAGGTGTGTGTCTTTCTTGTATTCTTGTATAGACAGGTGTGTGCCTTTCCATATCATGTCCAATCAATTGAATTTACCACAGGTGAACTGCAATCAAGGTGTAGAAACATCTCAAAGATGATCAAGAGAAATGGGAGGCACCTGAGCTAAATTTCAAGTGTCCTGGCAAAGGGTCTGAATACTTATGTCAATGTGATATTTCAGTTTTTTTTCTTTTTAATAAAATTACAAAACTTTCTAAAATCCTGTTTTCTCTTTGTCATTCTGGGGTATTGAGTGTAGATTGATGAGGGAAAAAATGAATTTAAACGATTTCAGCATAAGGCTGCAACATAACAAAATGTGAAAAAGTGAAGGGGTCTGAATACTTTCTGAATGCACTGTATGTGTTGCCTCTCTGAAGCCATTTTCAAATTACTATGTTGCCATGTTTTTTATTTTTGCACACTGACAAATTGGGACCAATAGTGATGAGAAACGAGGAAGTTAAAGAATCGAAATCTTTGCACAAGTGTTTAGCAACATAACACCATAGCCGATGTTTATATCCTTGGAGCAACATATACCACAAAATCAGGAAAATTTCACTTATTCTGAAATTAGATTCCAAAACAACCCATCTGGAGTTCCAAAGGCACACTATGGCCTCCATACTTAGCTACAACCTCAAACCAACAAACGTTGAGAAAGGGCAATGGCATCATGCTTCGATTGCTGAGCATGACACTTCTGGATTCATTACTGTAGTCAGGCTGGTGACTTTAGAGATGCTAACATTTAACAACTTGTCACACTTCCGGTTGTCTTTTGTCGACCAAACTTCTACTATTGCCCACCCCACACTTTATCCACCTTTTCCACTTGTGGAATCATATCCTCACATGGGGCCAAATCCTACCCCTCACGACAGTACGTGGTCACATGACCGACTCGTGCTTCTGCCACGCTTTGTGCTCTCAGCGACTTTGTCGACCTAAGTTTTGCCTTTGGGCTGACAGCCTGGCTAAACTCCCGATTCCATGCATGTCGATGGGTGCCATGGTGTGCTGAGGGATGGAAGGGCAGAACCAGGCCACAGAAATGATTAAATGAGCAGAACAAATTCATAGAATCCAGGTCAGTTATACCTATAAAAAAGGAAGGAAAACTATACATGCTTTGTTAGATGGCTCCAGCACAGGGCCTCCATGACCGACCTTGACCATTTGTTTATTTAGAATTTTATTTTAAATTACGTTAAAACTACTTAATTGCATTAAAAGGTACATTTTGAACACAGACCCCATCCCAAGCCCTCCATGGCAAAGGAAACTATGTATTCAAACTGCATTTATGAGAAAGGATTTAACATTTTAAATTCAGTGAATCTTTGTAACAAAATATATAGATATAAAAATAATAGGAAACCTAATTAATGCTTTAGATTAATAGGACACGTTTAGAACAAAACAAATTTTGCTCTTAGAGTTAGGAACGAGTGAAAGTATGCATGCGTGTACACACCTGTCAGAATAAAATTAACATTTCTGATTGTAAACAAAGTTCATTTTAACAATCTGTGATACAAACACATTCAAATGGATGTGTATTAGTATCTGGTATTAACATATTCCTTGGCAGCACATAGTGAAGGCAACGCATCAACGATATTCTGGATGACAACTCGATCCAGATTTTGTGCCGAAAGTGGAATCAATTTTGTTGCAGCTCTTGCGTATTACTTGGCAGAGCTCGGCATTTACCGCAGCTCCCGATCCATGTTCTCAGACGTTTTCCATTCACGTCAGGACTTTGTGATGCCCAGGGAGGAATTGTGCAGCCAACTGTCTCTTCCAGGCAGAGGTGGTTCTGAACATGGCACCATCTTCCTGCACATACATGTTTGATACTGCAACATGCCTTGCTTAGATAGTGGTAAGGAAGAGGGTTTCTTATATATCAGGAAAATGTTTTGCAGTATGGAACACATTTATTTCAGAAAGATGGGCAACTTAGGCTAGGTGCTAAAATACTACCTAGGAAAAGCAGTGATGCCCACATCCCCTTAAACAGTAGAATATTTGTGGAAAGGATATGTGTGCACAAATTTGTGGAAAAACTTAGGTTTTAATTTCTAAACACATGTATAATTTTTCTCATGCAGTGAAAAGCCAGAGTAAAGTGAACTAGGAAACATCCCAAGATAATTTGATGACAAAAGCTCAAATGATTAAAAAAACGTTATGGACAGACACACTGTAGCCCAATAGTAAATAAACAAGAAGACATCATGCAGAGCATGATGCTTGCAAAATTCACCCCTCCCCCCAAAAAAAGTTGCCATGGATACATCAAATTCACCATTTCATTGAGATTAAAATTGACGATCTTAATCAAAGCTAGGGTCAATCGGATTAAAATTGACATTATAAGTTTGACCTCGAGTTGACCTTTGACCTCAAAATAGTTTGTTTCCCAATTTAGTGACTCAATATGCAAAGCTGTTCAATTTTCAAGTCAATCGGATGAAAAATGACAATTTTATAAATTTGACCTCAAAATCAATAGGCTTCTCCCTTATGACCGACTATACCATCTGGTGAAGTTTCGTGAAGATCGGTTTAAACTTGTGACCTGTAGGCGACTGACATACAGACAAACAAACAGACAGACAAACAAAGAAGACGTCGTGCAGAGCATGATACTTTCAAAATGCACTCCTCCCCAAAATAAAAAGTTTCCCATGGTTACATCAAATTGTCCATTTCATTAAGATTAAAATTGACGATCTTAATCAAAGCTAGGGTCAATCGGATTAAAATTGGTGTTTTTCAGATGGAAATTGATGATTTTAGAAGTTTGACCTTCTGACCTTAAAATAGTTGGTTTCCCAATTCAGTGAGGCATTGTGCAATTGCTATTTAATTTTCAAGTCAATCGGATAAAAATGGATTTTTCAGATTAAAATTGATGATTTTGGAAGTTTGATCACTCCTTCCCAAAATAAAGTTTGCCATGGTTACATCAAATTGTCCACTTCATTAAGATTAAAATCGACGATCTTAATCAAAGCTAGGGTCAATCGGATTAAAATTGGTGATTTTTCAGATTAAAATTGATGATTTTGGAAGTTTGATCACTCCTTCCCAAAATAAAGTTTGCCATGGTTACATCAAATTGTCCACGTCATTAAGATTAAAATCAACGATCTTAATCAAAGCTAGGGTCAATCGGATTAAAATTGGTGATTTTTCAGATGAAAATTGATGATTTTAGAAGTTTGACCTTGAGTTGGCCTTTTGACCTTAAAATAGTTGGTTTCCCAATTAAGTGATGCACTATGCAGTTGCTGTTTAATTTCCAAATTAATACGATTAAAATGGATTTTTCAGATGGAAATTGATGATTTTGGAAGTTTGACATCGAGTTGACATTTGACCTCAAAAAATTGTTGGTTTCCCTATTCAGTGGCTCTCGGGGCCTGGGCCTTGAACCGAGCAGCGTTACCTGAATAAACCTCTGTGTGGGAACCTGACCTCTTCTTATTATTGGCGTTCAATTGCAAATGCTGTTCAATTTTTAAGTCAATCGGGTGAAAAATGGGAATTTTAGAAATTTGACCTGAAGATGACCTTTGATCTCAAAATCAAAACGCTTCATTATTATGACCAACTCTACCATCTGGTGAAGTTTCGTGAAGATCGGTTTAAAATTGTGACCTGTAGGCGATTGACAGACATACAGACAGACAGACAGAATAACGCACAAGACCAACAAATATACTTGAAAAATCTTCGATTTTGAAAGTAATAAAGAAACACAGACGCAATGTCAAAACCTCGCGCTGTGAAGAGGATGGGCTAGTAATGCCTATTTCTACTCACGGTGACTTGGCCCTTTGACATTTTGGCCTAATTATTAATTAATTGGTCTCCATATTCTCACAACAAGGGTTTGTTGAAAGTTTGATGACACAAGCTCAAATGGTTAAAAAAGCTATGCCCTGGACAGACAGACAAACAGACACAAAGAAGCGATTACAAAAGTCTGTCTCCCACAGATAGGCTAATGACAGCCAATAACTCGAATGGCAATCGGTAGAACGCGTACCTCAGCCAGGCTGAGCAGTGAACAGTTTACGTTTCGTATCCCACTGATACACCGGATCTGCCTCCATACCTTAACCAAAATCGAATCTGTTTGTTCTTGTTACCTACCCTTTTCACTTTAAAAATTCACTTGCAAATTTTTTTTTTTAATCCCTCTAAATAAAAACAATTAATTACTTTAAATATTCTCGTATCTGGAACCGGATCTTCACCAAGAACGAATGAGTTCATCCTTGTCACACACCCAACCTGTCCATCAAATATTGTCCGAATCCATCCATAACGTTTTGAGATGATACCCTGCTCAAAGACAGACAGACTAACTTGGCCGAAAACATAACTTCTATGCTCCTTTGGTGGCGGAGGTAAAACTGACAGTTTAGCAGTTGTCATGGATGTGGGACCTACACAGCACAAGCAACGAGGCAAACTGCAGCGTTTGGGCTCCAAGCGACACTGCGTACAACACCATCAACCGAGACCACTCGCACGCAACGTCCACTGCAAACCTCCCAAAATCGCAATGTGTGGTCATCAGAACCTGCAATATATATAATATACAGTATTACAGTATGCACAGAGTCATGACATGAGTTGAATGTGTCTTGTACCAGTTACTGCTTTATTGCTTATTTCTTCATGTTCCTGCACTTGTACCGCACAATTTACATTCCCGACATTGCTGGTGATCCATTAAGGGAAACAAAGGCCCACCTGATACGAGCCACTGTCCAGTGGGGTCAACACTGATGCTCCGGACCAAGTTTGTGTGGCCCTTGTACACCTGGGGCAAAAATAAAGTCTGTCTCATGAATTTGACCTCCAGTCATAACCAACATAATTATATCATGCAAACTTCAGGCTATTGCTATTGTAATTGCTATTGCTATTGCTTTGTCCCAAGACAATTCATCCATTCGTTTTTGAGTCTTCAAGTGCACCAATGGCAATGCACCTAACTCAACAATCAGCCAACATAAAGAAGTGACTGTAGTTCCAAGGACGTACCATAGACTGCACTGTGGGAAAGGGCTGAAGATCACGAGGCTTTGGCAGCTTGGGGATAAGATCTTCTGGATCAACATTCACCTGGATAGAAATAAATTCTCATTGAATGGCACCAGAGCATTAGGCACATTCACTTTGCATATATCTCCTTGAGCCTTCAAAAGTGAAACAAAAGTCAGATTTAAAAAAAAAAATTTATATACTCTATATATATATATATATATATATATATATATTGTTGCGGATATGGGATTTGGCCTCCATCCATATCCGCTTGTAAATATTCCCCTATTTCCCCAATACTCCCCAACTATCCCCAATCCCCCATTCCCTAGTCCCATTGTCTGTAAACAACACTCTGTAGCCCCGACCTTCCCCTTTTTCCCCCATTAAATGTCGTGCCCAGGTTCACCGCATCTCACGTAGACAACTATAGGACATCTTGCTAGTTATTCTTAGTCTATGTCAGTTAAGGACTCGTTTCCATTAATTCTGACTCTTCGTTGCACCAGAATGTGATTGTATGGCACCAGTAGTAAGTTTAGGACCTCCCAATACCTCCCCACAATCTCATCTCCGCATCCTCCCATCATCTCATGAAACAACAACACCAACAACAACAACAGCGGCGCGGGGAGTGCGCGTCCTCACTCCGGCTTGGTTAGCCGCCATTGACCATGTGCTCCGACGGGGTTACCACACAGGGGCTGACTGTCAGCTCCTCGTCAAGGGCGGAGCCCGGTAACCCCCCCGCACCCAATAAGAAGCGGCGGACCGATTCCATCTGGGGCGGAGCTAACGAGCCGAGGGCGTGTCACTCCCCGCTGGATATACGCAGCCACTTACCGGAGGTGACGTCAGATGCGCCTCAGCTTGGAGAGAAAAGGACGCCACCTCCAGCGCGACGAGACCTCCCCGCATCTTTGGACCGGACCGGGTCGATTCTGCCCCTGAGCCAAGGTGCACCTTGAGCCATCGATTCTGCCCTTCCTTGCCATCAATCCCTGTGTGAGTCAGTCTTGTCCCGTTTGTCTGTGGTCTGTCGGGAATTAAGATAAGACCGTGTATAAGTGCCCACCTTTCTGTGCTGTACCTCTTGTCCGTGTAATCTAAACGTTCTGCATATCCCATATTATATCCTCCTCCGGAGGTCTTGAGAACTGTACCCCTGGTGTCGTGTCATTTAACCCAGCCGTTGTGTCCTTTCCTTCATTGATCTAGCGTAGCGCGATTCGGCCAACGTTCGAGTATAATCGGGTAACTTGTGCGAACACGGCGGCCATTCCGCTCGGCCCAGCATAACATCTTAATAAGTCGTGTCCGTAACAATTGGTTGTCAGGAGTTGGATTCGGACCTGGGACTAAATTCATTTAGCCCAAATTTTGGAACACCAATTGTACTATTAGAGTAACAATTGGTGTCGGGAAGTGGGATCGGTCCCGGAGCGCGTTTCACGCACTCGAAATTATAACGGCGAAATTTGATTGTGTTTTACAAAAAAAAAAAAAAACCCGAATTTTGAAAGTCGCGCTATGGCAAATCAAGACGGCTGGGTTCCGGTAGAGGAGAGTGAGGCAGGGTCGATCCAGGACCAAATTGAGGGACATGAGGAGAGCGAAGCAGTGAGGGTAGCAGGGTCGCAAAATGGCGTCGACGCGCACGAGGTTGCGGGCGCGCAAAATGGCGCCTCGCACATAGCTACGGCGGCCGCACCCGCTGCACAAGTGGGAGGGATGGCCCAAATGCAGGCCCTCATGGAGCAATTTATGATGCAAATGACGGCCCTTATGGAAAAGAATAGTGAGCAATTGGGGGTAATGGGAAACCAAATGGGGGTAATGGGGAACCGGATGGATGCTCAGGGTGAGCGATTGGAGGGCCAAATGGGGGTAATGAGGGACGAAGCGAGGGGTACCGGTGAGGGGTTAGACAATAATTTTAAGGGATTAGACAAGAAATTTGGGAAGTTAGACGACAAATTTGAGGGGTTAGACAACGGGATAAAAAAGGTGAAAAATGGGTTAATGGGGGTAGAAAACAGAATGGCCGCTCAAGAGAATCAAATGGAAGGGATGCAAAAGGGGTTAGAGGGGTTAGAAAACAGTATGGAAGGCAAATTGAGGGACATGAGGGACCAAGCGGAAAGGGAAGTTAAACAAATGGGGCAGCAGATAGAGGGGGTCAGAATGGGGGTAGAAACCAAACTGGATGCTCACAGGGAGGAAATGGAGCAGATGAGGGTGGCATCTGGGCAGGAGATGCAAGTGATGGGAGAAGAGATCAGAAGAGGTGTGAGTGAGGAGGTCGGAGGAGTGCGCGAGGAGGTGAGGCACTGTAAGGAGCACATGGAGAAGGAGGTGAGAAACGGGACTGTAAAGTTACAAGGGGGCATAGAGGACCTGACGCAGGAGGTGGAACAGCTGACGGAGGGACAAAAAGGACTAACGGAGCAGGTTCAAAGGAACACTGCGGTATTAGGAGGGTTAAAAGCGACACAAAACGACATAAAAAACGACTTGATAGCGACGAAGAGGGAATGTCAGATGGTACGTGAGGGACTGACAACGAGGTTGGACGAGGTGATAGAGGTAATGGAGACGAAGGACCGGCAGGTGAGGACGCACATGGAAACGGTCAAGGTAGCCTTAGAGGACGAGCTTGAGGAGACGTACCGGGACATAAAAGAGGTGAAGCAGAAATTAGAAGAAGTGGAAGAAGGGGTGAGCGAAATTAAGAAGCGACGGAGAGAGGATAAGAAAGAGATAAAAGAGGAGGTAAAATAATTGGTCCAAAGTCTGTGTTTGGATCGTGATGATGTGCTCATTAACCGGATGAGGGATTCGCAGGTGATGGAGGAGAAGCGAAGAGGAAGAGGACCCGGTGTAAGTGGTGACCAATATGGTCGTGCGTATGATGCGCCAGGTGATTTAAGAAGCTTGGGGGTCGAGATGGACCCGGGTGTTCGTGAGAGGCCGTTGGTGAAGTGTGCGACAGGTCTGGTGTGCGAAAAAGGAGGTGTGCGAGAAAGTCCGACTCTGGGGTGTGTGAGGAAAAAGTGCGTGCCAAGGAGTGCGGGTGCTGGCGAGAGTGAGTCGGTCGTAGCGCGTGTGCGAGGGAGCACATGGAAGCGCGGTGTGGTAAGTGTTACAGAGGGTGTGACGGGAGAATGTGTGCAAGAGTGTGCGCGAGAAAGGTGTGTGACGGACAGGTGCATGGGGAAAGAGTGCGCTGTCAAAGGCAAGGAAGAATGCACGCCTGTGGTGAGTGTTACAGAGGGTGTGACGGGAGAGTGTGCGCAAGACTGTGCGCGAGAGAGGTGTGTAACGGACGGGTGCATGAGGAAAGAGTGCACTGTCAAGAGTAAGGGTGAGTGCGCTGTCAAGAATGGAGGTGAGAGTAGTGAGAGTGACAAGGAGCGTGAGTTGGTTGTACACCTGGGATGGAAGGATGCACACCTGGAATGGTAGAGCGTGAGTGGGAATGCACGCTGGAATTGGTAGTGAGGCACGTGGTTGGGTGTGCGAGTGAGCGCACACCTGTGGTTGTCACAGAGGAGGTGACCGAGGAGGGGGCGCGAAGAGGTGTGTTGGTGAGGTGTGCGAGCGACGAATGTGTGCCAAGGTGTTCGGTGGTCAGGTGTGTGACCAAGGCTGGGAGTGGAATGAGTGTACCTGGGTGTGTTAGAGAAGGTACGACGAGGAGCATGAAAACGGCTGCATGTATGAGCAAGAAAGGGGTAGCGTATGCATGTAAGCATCCAGGTGAAGCATCGACGATAACCGGGTTAGAAGTTAGAACGACTTATAGCCGAATCGGGCCCTCGGTGCGCGTCGGGCAGCTTCGCGTGCCACGAGGACCAGCGGGGATCCGAACCACGGCGGTTTCGAAAGAACCGCCGTACGCGATCCACGCTGTGCCTCGCTTGGAACGGCCGCGTCCGGGCTCCACTAGGCGGAGCGGGCAGCCCGATAGGGAGGGTCGTCATGGCGACCACTTTCTATTGAGACGTGCCGGCAGGTCGAGATCGGGACATTGGATGGCTCCACGCCGAGGTGGTGAGTGGGATCTCGGCCCGGGTAAGCCCCCGTCCCTGCCACGAATGCGGGACGTATCCAGCCGCTGGCACAAAACAACCCGTATTCATCGCTCGGCTGTACGAAGCCGAGCTTTAAAAGGGAATTGGCGCACCGAGAGGATGTAATAAGTAGACGGGTGATAGTGATAGTGATCGTGATTTGATATGAAATTTATAATAGTGGGTAGAATTGGCAGTAAATGGAAAATTTTTGAATTGGTTGGAATTTGGACGAGCAAAATTTATAGTGAGAGACCCCCGATGTGGTGGGATGGCAACTCTGTCATCCCTCACAAAAGTGGGGGCAAATGCGCAATAGTTTATGGGGTGTATGGCAGTGAAAACTAGCCCGGGTGGGTTAGGTTATATTGATAGGGATCTAGCGAAGATGACATTAGGTAACGTTAAGGTTTAGATAGTGACTGATACCTGTAGTGGGGACGCAGGTAGAGTAGTATGGATGATAATGACGTGGGAGCGCAATAGTTTAAAGGGACGACTGGGAAGCGCAAGTTTCAGAGGGGAGTAGTTAGATGAGATGATGCTGTGTGAGAACTGAACAGGTGTATGGAGCAGTGTATGAGTAGTAAGTGTGTGGATCAGCGCGAATGCGCTTGGGGAGAGAAGGGTGCAGGTGGCACCAGGTGTGAGAGCACAGGTGTGCAAGTAAAGGTGGTGTGGAGAGAGTTGGAGTAAGTGGTACGGAGTGGTGTGCATGGTGCGAAGGTGTGGATGGGGGAAGAGTGGACCCCTTTCACGAGTACCCGGGGCGGGTAGTGTAAGTGTTAGGTAGAGGGTATAGGTAAATTGTGGTTGGATATTGGCATTTGTGGTGCGGTTGCAGAATGGTATTGTGGATGGGTGCATTAGAGTTGTGGAAATGGCTGGGCGTGTAGCCTGTTAGCGTGTGTAGTTGGTTGGGCACTCCACCACTGTGAGGATGTCGGCCAGGTGAGGCCGCAGGTGGGCTCTGGGAGCCGTTAGTGTCAGTGGGGCCCGAGGATCCGGAGGACGGACCCGGGTAGCCCAGTGCCAGAGAGGGCACCGAGTGGGGAGAGCGCCAGAGGGCCTTCCCCAGGTAGTTAGGTTAGGGTAAGGAGCAGGTAAGCTCGGAGGCAACTGCAGTGGTGGAGGTGTGCAGGTGGGTAGACCTGCTGGGAGAGCTACACGTCACAGCCCAGAAATTGTGCGAGGGCACTGGGAGATGAATCGGGGGAGTGAGACCCCAAATTGAAAAGCACCACAGTTTGGTCAATGGGAATTGGTTTTTAGAACCCATAGTGTAAGAGGGCCAATGGTTTGGCAGGGAAAGACCCCGGGTAATGTAAAGTTGTTAAAGTCATTTAGGAAATAGTTAGGATTGATGAACCTGTCGCACCATACGCAGCCACTTGCCTGTGATGATGATGACTCCACACCTGTGTTCCCTTGTTTTGTGTTACAGGAAGTGAGAATTGCTGTTGGATTGGTGAGACGCATCACGACGTGGATGAGACATTGGGGTGGTGCTTTTGGTGCTTGGAAGGGGTGCTCTGCACATTATTAAAGGCCGTAAGGCCACAGAGCACTCGTGGGTTGGTGTATCGATGCTGGCATGCGTGCTCTCTCTATGCATAACATCTGCATGTGTTCCTCCAAAAACAGGTCCTGGATCGTAGTGTAAATATCAGTGTAGTCTTGTGTAAATAATGCTCCCTACCGGCTGTATGTTTAGTTTGAGAATTCTTTCCGCGATTCGGTTATCCTGTGGGTGTGTTTCTGTGAGGAGAAGGGTGCAACGTCGCAGGGGGACATATTTACTCATTTGTGAACATCTGTAAAACTGTCGCACTCAGGGTAGGGTTAATAGTAGAGGGAACTACATCTGAGTGCCACACTAAAGTAGGTAAAGATTTATCGGGTCGGGACGCCCCGAGGTAGAGAAGGGTGCAATGTTGCGGATATGGGATTTGGCCTCCATCCATATCCGCTTGTAAATATTCCCCTATTTCCCCAATACTCCCCAACTATCCCCAATCCCCCATTCCCTAGTCCCATTGTCTGTAAACAACACTCTGTAGCCCCGACCTTCCCCTTTTTCCCCCATTAAATGTCGTGCCCAGGTTCACCGCATCTCACGTAGACAACTATAGGACATCTTGCTAGTTATTTTTAGTCTATGTCAGTTAAGGACTCGTTTCCATTAATTCTGACTCTTCGTTGCACCAGAATGTGATTGTATGGCACCAGTAGTAAGTTTAGGACCTCCCAATACCTCCCCACAATCTCATCTCCGCATCCTCCCATCATCTCATGAAACAACAACACCAACAACAACAACAGCGGCGCGGGGAGTGCGCGTCCTCACTCCGGCTTGGTTAGCCGCCATTGACCATGTGCTCCGACGGGGTTACCACACAGGGGCTGACTGTCAGCTCCTCGTCAAGGGCGGAGCCCGGTAACCCCCCCGCACCCAATAAGAAGCGGCGGACCGATTCCATCTGGGGCGGAGCTAACGAGCCGAGGGCGTGTCACTCCCCGCTGGATATACGCAGCCACTTACCGGAGGTGACGTCAGATGCGCCTCAGCTTGGAGAGAAAAGGACGCCACCTCCAGCGCGACGAGACCTCCCCGCATCTTTGGACCGGACCGGGTCGATTCTGCCCCTGAGCCAAGGTGCACCTTGAGCCATCGATTCTGCCCTTCCTTGCCATCAATCCCTGTGTGAGTCAGTCTTGTCCCGTTTGTCTGTGGTCTGTCGGGAATTAGATAAGACCGTGTATAAGTGCCCACCTTTCTGTGCTGTACCTCTTGTCCGTGTAATCTAAACGTTCTGCATATCCCATATTATATCCTCCTCCGGAGGTCTTGAGAACTGTACGCCTGGTGTCGTGTCATTTAACCCAGCCGTTGTGTCCTTTCCTTCATTGATCTAGCGTAGCGCGATTCGGCCAACGTTCGAGTATAATCGGGTAACTTGTGCGAACACGGCGGCCATTCCGCTCGGCCCAGCATAACATCTTAATAAGTCGTGTCCTTAACAATATATACATATATATATATACATATATATATATATATATATTGTTGCGGAAATGAGGATTGTGTTTTTTTATTGTGTTGTATTGTATGGTAAATTGTTGTGTAATATTGCTTGATTCTGGCCCCTCCTGCCTCCAGTGTTGTGTAAAGATCAAAGGGCATTCCGGTAGTTAATTCCATAAAGCATACACGTCAGCCAATCATAGAATACCCCTGTTCGATAGTTATATCTTTATTATGTGTATCAGGGTAAGGCCTTGTCTTCCATTAAAATGACACTCCATTGCACCAAGTGAAAGAAGAGTAGATCCCCTTTCATTCCCATTCCCAAAAACCGCAATTGCCAACTGTTCCCTCCGCGACTCCATTCACCACGAGGTAGACTCGGAGAAGAAGGGCGTGTCTCCACCTCGTCATAGAGGGGAGGAGTGAGCCAGCCCCGAACAACCAACCAAGCACGAGGGGTTTGGTTTGAGAGGGCGGAGGAAGAGCGATCGAGGAGGTTCGCGAAGGTTGAGGGGCGGGGCCTATATAACCCGCCGCGGGACGCTCCCCAAGGAGATGAGTTCTGAGTTCTGCAAAGAGACGAGCTTCAGAGAGAAGTGCGCAAGGAGTAAAGAGAAGCGCGGGGAAGCCTTGAGAGAAGTGCACGACGTCACCCTGCTCACTCCCAGCCTGACGAGGCCCGGTTTGCTGTGCGCCCTGCAAAGCCTTCCAGCTTGTGGTCCGAGCTGAACCTTCCTCCCGGTCCAGCCAATCGTTCCGGCCTCCATTCCCCATTCATGTGAGTCCGTCTCTGTTTGTTCTGTCAAGGGTATAAGTTAAGCCTGTTTAGATAAGCTAGTAATTTTCACTGTGTCACCTGCTTTTTCCATGTTCCCTGTAAATAACTTTGACTGCTCCTTTTGCTTGTGTGTGTAAATAATAAATCCCGTTACTCTTCTGTACGTCTTCTTCTTCCTCTTTACATTCAGTCGCTTTAGAGGTTTCCAAATTGAATATCTGTGGCACGATCTGGCCAACGTTCGGGGGATCGGGTGAATCGGGGAAACTGTTCGGCCGCGGTGCCTCCGCTCGGCAAACAACATCCTTATCCACGGACCGTAACAATATATATATATATATATATATATATATATATATATATATATATATATATATATATATATATATATATATATATATATATATACACACATACAGTCACGTGAAAAAGTAAGTACACCCCATGTAAAGTTTTGACCTTTTCAACATATTTCAACATACAGCTATTTGATCTTCATTTCAACAATATTGATCGATAAAGGTGATATAATATAACAAATATCATGAAACATTTACATTTTGTAGTCCATTGTATAATTTAAATAAACATAAATGCAAATTTCGTATGTGGAAAAAGTAAGTACATCCTTGGCTCTAATAGGTGGTATTGCCCCCTTTGGCAGAAACAACCTCAAGTTGGCGTTTCTTATAACTGTCTACCAGTCTCTGACATCGACAGGGAGAAATTTTTGCCCACTCCTCCAAGCCTCTCCTCAGTGAAAGACACATGAAAGCCCGCTTGGAGTTTGCAAAAAAGCACCTAAAGGACTCTCAGACTGTGAGAAACAAGACTCTGTGGGTCTGATGAAACCAAGATTGAACTGTTTGGCTTCCGTCTGGCCACTCTGCCATAAACCCAGATTGGTGGAGTGTTGCAGTGATTGTTGTCCTTCTGGAAGTCTATCCCATCTCCACACAGGCTCTCTGGAGCTCAGCCAGTGACCATCGGGTTCTTGTTCACCTCTCTAAGAAAGGCCCTTCTCCCCCGATTGCTCAGATTGGCCGGGCTGCCAGCTCTAGGAAGAGTCCTGGTTGTTCCATACTTCTTCCATTTAAGAATTATGGAGGCCACTGTGCTCTTGGGAACCTTCAATGCAGCATAATTTTTTTTGTAGGCTTCCCCAGATCCGTGCCTCGGCACAATCCTGACTCTGAGCTCTGCAGGCTTCGACCTCATGGCTTGGTTTTTGCTCTGATATGCATTGTCAGCTGTGAGACCTTATATAGACAGGTGTGTGCCTTTCCAAATCATGTCCAATCAATTGAATTTACCACAGGTGGACTCCAATCAAGGTGTAGAAACATCTCAAAGATGATCAAGAGAAATGGGAGGCACCTGAGCTAAATTTAAAGTGTCATAACAAAGGGTCTGAATACTTATGTGAATGTGATATTTCAGTTTTTTCTTTTTAATAAATTTGCAAAACATTCTAAAATCCTGTTTTCTCTTTGTCATTATGGGGTATTGAGTGTAGATTGATGAGGGAAAAAATGAATTTAAACTATTTCAGCATAAGGCTGCAACAAAACAAAATGTGAAAAAAGTGAAGGGGTCTGAATAATTTCTGAATGCACTGTACATACAAACACTGTTCTAGACGGCATTGCCCTATCGGCTACGCCATAAAAATTGATATGGTACATGATGTTGTTGTGATTTTTTTTAAGTTTCACGGTGTGGTATGGTTAAGCTGGTTAAGCACTTTTACTCAACTGTAGGCACACTTCTTCAATCAATCGGAAATGGTACCTGGTGTTGTCATCGTTTTTTTTTGTTTCCGAGTACGGTATGGGTAAGCAAGGAGGTTGGCCTCTCAAGGAGGTTGGCGGCAGGATTTGCATTCTGGCCGCCGTAAAAACACCTCATTCCGTAGCACACACAGAGGTGGTGTGTCGGGATGGTGCTGAGGAATCGTCCACGGACGCAGCGACGTGCTTTATCCAACGTACACTCCTATATATATATATATATATATATATATATATATATACATATATATATATATATATATATATATATATATATATATATATATATATATATATATATATATATATAATTATATATATTGTTGCGAATATGGAATTTGGCCTCCATATCCGCTTGTAAATATTCCCCTATTTCCCCAATACTCCCCAACTATCCCCAATCCCCCATTCCCTAGTCCCATTGTCTGTAAACAACACTCTGTAGAACCGACCTTCCCCTTTTTCCCCCATTAAATGTCGTGCCCAGGTCCACCGCATCTCACGTAGACAACTTTCGGACATCTTGCTAGTTATTCTTAGTCTATGTCAGTTAAGGACTCGTTTCCATTAATTCTGACTCTTCGTTGCACCAGAATGTGATTATATGGCACCAGTAGTGAGTTTAGGACCTTCCCATACCTCCTCCCATCTTCTTCCCCAAACAACAACAACAACAACAACTACAACAACAGAGGGGCGCGGCGCGGCGAGGGGGGGAGTGTGCGTCCTCACACCGGCTCGGTTAGCCGCCATGACCATGCGCTCCACGGGGTTACCACAAAGGGGCTGGCTGTCAGCTCCTCGTCAAGGGCGGAGCCGGTAACCCCCCCGCACGCACCCAATGAGAAGCGACGTGCCGATTCCATCTGGGGCGGAGCTAACGAGCCGAGGGCGTGTCACTCCCCGCCGGATATACGCGGCGACTTACCGGATGTGACGTCAGATGCGCCCCGAGCTTGAGAAGACAAGAGAGCCACCTCCGAGCGCTGAGAGACCTCCTGCATCTTTTGGGCCGCGCTATCCTGTCCCTGAGCACAAGGTGCACCTTGTGCTGGCCATCGAATACCCGCTTTCCTTGCCATCAATCCCCGTGTGAGTCAGTTTTTGTCCTGTTTATCTGTGGTCTGTCGGGAATAATATAAGTGTGTCTAAGTGCCTGTCTTTCTATGATGTCCCTCTTGTAGTTGTAATCTAACCTTCCGCCTTAATATAACCTCCTCCGGAGGTCTTGAGAACTGAACCCTTGGTGTCGTGTCATTTTAATCCAGCCGTGTGTCTTTTCCTTCATTGATCTAGCGTAGCGCGATTAGTCAACGTTCGGGTATAATCGGGTAACTTGTGCAGACGTGGTCATACCAAACCGCTCGGTAAATAACATCTAAGCCGCGTCTGTAACAATATATATATACATATATATATATATATATATATATATATATATATATATATATATATATATATATATATATATATATATATATACATATATATATATACATATATATATATATATATATATACATATATATATATATATATATATATATATATATATATATAGATATATATATATATTGTGAGAAACCACCGGTGAAACCACCTGTTCTCACCCAGATTTGGTGCCCCGCCCACCGCGTGACGTGGCCTCCTTGGAGCCTCACGCGATCGGGAGGCGATTCGGCACGCGATTGGTGGAGGGTCAGAGAGCGCGGTGGCCATCTTGTGCAACGGACGCGGCTCGAGGGCTCCGAGTGGAAAATCTCAAAAGGGCTTTCCTTGAATCCTCACGACAGCCGAGTTGGGCTGGTCGATTACAGTTCGGTATTTTACGAGCGAGTAACTCCGGAAGAGAACGAGTGATTCCCGGATCTCGTAGATTGGAACCGCGAGTGATTGCCTGCTTCGTGTTGGAGCTGCTGGCCGACCGTTCCTGCCGGCCTTGTGCGGTGAAGTCCATCCTGTTACCCTCCGAGTCCCGGAGATCGTCGATTGGAGCCGCGATTGATCTTACCTGCGTCCTGTTTGGAGCGTCTGTTGCCGACAGTTCCTGCAGGCTTTGTGCAGTTTATTCCATTTTGTTACCTTTCATGGTTTTGTGATCGAGCCAATAAAGCATCGTGCCTTACCCCTAGAAGGCCGATTAAAACACAATTGTGTTTATTGAGTTCTCTCTGTCCACTCCGTGGACTACTTGAAGCCCGGACATTAACGTCCGTATTCCGTGCTGGGAACCATTTCACAGCCGGGATCGCGACAAATGGGTTGCTCGTCCTAGGATCTTTCAAGTGAGAGACATTCGAATTGAGACGGGAATTCGGCATCTGCATCTTCTCTGCATCTTCTCACCAGCGGACGCCGTCTTGGAGGAACTTTCTCGCCGTAGGACGCTGTCTTGGGTGGTGCTTCACTGCAGAATAAGTGAGCCTCGGATCCCTCCAAACAACCGACAAAAAAAAAAAAAACGTGAGTATTTGTACGTGGTATTTTTCTCATTGGCAATTTGATGTGCGGTGGTGATATTGTGTAGTTCGTGTCGTATTTCCCCAACAGAGCGTTGTGTTTGAGCGTTGTGTTTTGTGCCTTGTCTTATGATAACTCGTAGCCAAGCTATGTCGACCAGAGAAGTGAGAGTTCAACCTGATCATGTTGACAGTCGCGTGGGTGGCGATGCGAGCGACGCAATCAGCCTTGACCCAGTCACTAAACCCGATATGTTAGGAAGCGATTCCATCATGACTAAATGCATGCGTTCGCCCTTCTGGACCGGGCTGACTCCGGTTCAACAACTTGACATGTATAAATGGGAGAATGACAGGGCAGAGGCAGAGCGTGCGGCAGCAGAGAGAGAGCGTGCTGCGGCAGCAGAGAGAGAGCATGCGGCAGCAGAGAGAGAGCGTGAGAGAGAGAGAGAGCGTGCGGCAGCAGCAGAGGCAGCAGCAGAAGCTGAACACGTCAGAGAGCATGAGTTGCGAATGTTGACTGAACGACCGCGGGCAGAGGGGTCTGCTGCAAGAGTCCCGGAAACTGTTCATGTTCGTTTGCCGGACTGGACGGGAGACACGAAGCCAGAAGCGTATCTGGAGATGGCGGAGAAGTTGTTGGCTGCCGGTGGCATTGATGAGAGCTTGTGGGTCGGCCATCTTGTGAGCCATCTATCTGAGAAGGCGAGGGAGGTATATGCGAGGATGGCAACCGAGGACGCAAACAAATACAGGGCATTGAAGGCCGAGATTTTGAACGCCTATGCGGTGTCCGCATGTATTTATAGGAGAAATTTTTTCAGCTGGACTCGTGAGTCCAGTCAAACCTATGAGGAACATTCGCGGGCCTTGTTGGAACAGCTGCAGAGATGGTTCAAGGGGAGCAAGGTTGAGTTACCTCAAGCGGTTGCGGAACTCCTGGTGCGTTACCGTATCGATCAACAGCTTCCGCTTGACTTAGCATTGTTTCTTGTCGACAAAGACACTGTTTCCTTGGCAGACTGCGTCAACCTTATTGATAAACATGTTTTGGCGTGCAAAATGCTGCAAGTCACGCAGTCGCGTCGTAAGACGGAGGAGTCTGCGATCAAGACCGCCCCCCGTCTGCCCGGCGGCTGGATCGAGGGGAGGGGTTCTCCGATGCCCTCCACTGGTGGCGGTCGCGAGCCGCAGACCAGGGCAGGGCCCTGGTGCGATTTCTGCAAACGCGTGGGGCACGGTGAAAACCGCTGCTTCTCTAATCCCGCTAGTCCGGCCTACCGAGGCAACCCTCCTGTTAAGTCGGAGGGAGATCAGTGGAGCTCATCCGCCGGGCCCTCGCACACGACGGTGGCATCGGTGACCGAGGTCACTGCCACCGAGGCTAATTCCATTCATCCACTGTACCAGGATTATTCAGGGACAGCCTTAGTGGGTGGCCCTGATTCGATGCTGAAGTTTGAGGCCCAATACCTTCGGGATACTGGGGCGACACGGTGTGTTCTCCGGGCGGGGGTAGTTCCGGCCTCTCAGATGCGTTATACCGGCGAGTATACCCTCCTTCGGGGCATTGACCGGGTTCTTGGCCGGTATCCCCTTGCCCTCCTCGAGGTCCGGAGTGACATTTTTAAGGGTCCAGTGACCTGTGTGGTGGTACCCTACTACCCGATACCCGGGGTCTCCTTGCTGATTGGCAATGATGCCATGGCCAGGGAGGAGTCATTGACTCTGACCTGTGGGGGGGTCACTAGATCCCAGAGTAAACAGGCGGAGAGAGTGGCGGAGTCAGACATATCTTCACTCTGGCCCGAGGAGCCTAGCGCCTCGACTCCAGTTCCCGACGGTGACGTGGCGTCAGCTGAAGTCCACCCGAGCCTCCCGTCAAGCCACCCTCAGGTGCCGTGCTCCTCAGGGACCGCTCCCGCCATGTCGCGATTCAGCAGGAACGCTAATGCTAAGGTATATGTGGGAAACCTGGGCAATGGAGCAGCGAAAGCCGAGCTAGGGAGGGTCTTCGAACATTACGGACCACTCCGCAACGTATGGGTTGCTCGAAACCCACCTGGATTTGCAGTTGTTGAGTTTGAAGAGCCACGAGATGCTGAAGATTCGGTCAGAGCCCTTGATGGAAGGTTAATTTGCGGATCGCGTGTGTGCGTCGAGATGTCGAATGGCATGTCGCGGCGGCCTCGTTTCAGACGCCCTTTGGTCCGCAGGCCTTTCGACCCGAACGATCGATGTTACCAGTGCGGTGAAAGGGGTCATTACGCATATGACTGTTGTTCTCGACACCGGAGGAGTACCCGCCGCTCTAGGTCTCGGCCCGTTTCCTTCCTGTCAACGCTTCCCCCAACTTGAGTTTGGCCCCCTTGCCTCTCTATTGTGCTTTGTGTGAAGTGTAACTCTTGTAGGGTAGATATTAATGTGGTGTATGGTGTTAAAATTTGTGTGTAAAAAAAAAAAAAAAAACCAAACTGGTTCATTGTTAACCTGTTAATGCCTGTTAATTGCCTGTGCGTTAATAATTGCGTTATTGTTGCGCTATTGCGTTGCGTTGTATTGTTGCGTTGTTGCGTTATTGTTGTTAATAAGTGTTAATAATTGTTAATTGCGTTAATTGCCTGTTAGCGATTACCGCCATCATCTTGCCATGTGATTTGCACCTACTACAAATACTGGTTTTAAAAACGCCGTCTATTCGACGGGGTTTTTACTTAGGGGGGGAGGACTGTGAGAAACCACCGGTGAAACCACCTGTTCTCACCCAGATTTGGTGCCCCGCCCACCGCGTGACGTGGCCTCCTTGGAGCCTCACGCGATCGGGAGGCGATTCGGCACGCGATTGGTGGAGGGTCAGAGAGCGCGGTGGCCATCTTGTGCAACGGACGCGGCTCGAGGGCTCCGAGTGGAAAATCTCAAAAGGGCTTTCCTTGAATCCTCACGACAGCCGAGTTGGGCTGGTCGATTACAGTTCGGTATTTTACGAGCGAGTAACTCCGGAAGAGAACGAGTGATTCCCGGATCTCGTAGATTGGAACCGCGAGTGATTGCCTGCTTCGTGTTGGAGCTGCTGGCCGACCGTTCCTGCCGGCCTTGTGCGGTGAAGTCCATCCTGTTACCCTCCGAGTCCCGGAGATCGTCGATTGGAGCCGCGATTGATCTTACCTGCGTCCTGTTTGGAGCGTCTGTTGCCGACAGTTCCTGCAGGCTTTGTGCAGTTTATTCCATTTTGTTACCTTTCATGGTTTTGTGATCGAGCCAATAAAGCATCGTGCCTTACCCCTAGAAGGCCGATTAAAACACAATTGTGTTTATTGAGTTCTCTCTGTCCACTCCGTGGACTACTTGAAGCCCGGACATTAACGTCCGTATTCCGTGCTGGGAACCATTTCACAGCCGGGATCGCGACAATATATATATATATATATATATATATATACATATATATATAGATATATATACATATATATATATATATATATATATACATATATATATATATATATATACATATATATATATATATATATACATATATATATATATATATATATATATATATATATATATATATATATATATATATATATATATATATATATGTATATATATGTATATGTATGCATCTTGGGGTCTGCTCTCGGGCTGAACTTGCTGGGGCGGCCTGGCCTGAACAAGTTGGCAGTTGTTTGGAATCTTCTCCACTTGTAGATGATCTTCTGGACAGTCAAATGATTGATTTCAAATTGTTTGGAGATCTTTTAAATCCCTTCCCAGACTCGTAGGCATCTATAACCTTCTTTCTGAAGGCCTCAGAGAGCTCTTTTGATCTAGGCATGGTGACGCCACACACTATATATGTATATATATATATTGCTACGGTTCTGAGATTTGCACATATGACATCATTAAAGGTTAAAGGTTTGCCCCCCCCCCCCCATAGTTAGTCCACAAGCAACACGTAGGCCCACTTAGAGTATTAGTTATGTCATAGTATGTGTAAGAGTAGGCCATTTCCCTAGTAATATCTGCGTTGTGTAAAGAAATGAGCTTAGGTCCTTTCATCTTTGCGCCACCCCCCAATTACATCAGTGGGCATAATGGATCCCGTGCCCCATTTGGCATCCCTCAAGTTTGTTACGCTTTGGCTACCCGCAATTTGTTACGCTTTGGCTGCCAGCAGCGTTCGCTGCCCTTTGTTGGCTCGAAACTAGCCAAGTGACACGAGGTAGGCCTGAGAAGAGGGAGGAGCGCGAGGTCGGGGTGTGGCATAGTCGAGGAGCACGTCAGAGGCGATGACGGTAAGGGCTCCCACCCAACCAGGGCTCGGAGGGCATGGCGTGATAGGGCGTGGTGAAGAACGTCTGGTGAGTTCCAGAGTGTTCCACGGGCGTGGCAATAAAACCCTTTGCGCGAGGCCCCCACCTCAGTTATGAGAAGGGAGAGGCAGGCGCTCGAGTCGAGGACTTATGAGAGAGGACTTGTTTGGAGAGCACTGATGAGGATTGGTTGTTGGAGAACTCACGAGGATGCGCGTGCACACGACAGTATCGAGGACTTGGAAGCGCATTGTGACCGTATATTGAACTATTACATACGCAGCCATGCGAGTGATTAACCGCCAAAGCCAGCCCTACCGTTCGCCCTGTAATAATCCCGTGCGCACCAACGACACGTGGAGAGCTCCTGGCCGCTGTATTCATCTTCTTCGCGGTGCGAGTTGGGGACCGGAGAGTGAGCTGCCTGGATGCCATTCCTGGACGTGCTGATTTTCGTCTGCAAACCCCGTGTGAGTGTGTCTGAGTGTGAACGGGCCCGTTTGTCCAGGGGATAAGTATAAGACTGCTTAAGGACTGCACTGTGTCTTCTTCTGCTGAACCATTGTACATTGTGTAAATAAATCTTGTCATTCCTTTTCTTCCAAATTCGACCGTTTCTGTGATTTCCATCATTGGGTAAGCGTGGCACGATTACGAAGCGCTTGGATCGGGTCTAGTAATTGATAACGGCTCGGGTCACGGGTTCGCTACCGCTCGGCGTATCCACCAACACCCGTGATTCGGGCGGGGCTTGTTTCCTCGTTTCTGGGCGGCGCGAGTACTTAGGTATTAGTGATTAGTCCTACGACCCTACTTCGCGCTGTCAGGGAAGGACGTCATAGGTCCCGGATCCCGTCAGCTAGTCAAAGACAAGGGGACTAATCCCTCCTTGGTAAGGGGAAAAGGCCGGCGCTGAGATCCGCAACAGTGTGTGTGTGTGTGTGTGTGTGTGTGTGTGTGTGTGTGTGTGTGTGTGTGTGTGTGTGTGTGTGTGTGTGTGTGCGCAGCACCTATCGAAAGTCTACATCCCCTTTCAATATTTTCACCTTTTGTTGACATAGCCTGGAATTAAATTGCATTAAAATAGGCTTTTTCCACCTATATTTACACATTGGAAGATCCAACTCCATCCATCCATCCATCCCCAACTTCCATGTGAAAAACAAATTCTACATATTTCAGAAAAATCATTAAAAATACAAAACTAGATTATCTGGGTTGGATAGAATACTAGAATATACAAAACTAGATTATCTTATCTTGGTTGGAACATGGCTGCCTCTTCAGAAATTATTGGAAAATGCACTGAAAATGCATTTGCTGTTTAATGATGCCTTATTTAATACAAAGATGAAAAGTGAAAAGTTTGATGATGATCAGATACACTGCTTTCTTAAGATTTGACTTGCTTCGTTTTACGCATTAAAATAATTCACTATGCAAGTTCCAATCACTACCAAACCTCAGCAAAAAGTGAAGGTAGACTGAGGATGAAATCAACAAGACATTGATTGGGGTCGGCTGACCGCCATGGCAAATGGGAAGAGTTTGATGTGAGGAAAGGAGCAAAAGAGATATTTTGGTTCGATGAAGAGTTAACCACTGAGACGTCAGCTTCTCACTGCTTCTCATGGTGGATAGCATACCTTAATCAGCCTGTTTATTTCATGCATTGTTCTACCTGTCCGCCAACACAGATCAATACAAGCCTTCAAGAGCAAGACTAGTTCTTCATTCTATGAAGGCATACCATGCTTTGGGCAAGATGGAATGCATTAACTACAGTAGAATGAACGAGAAAAAAAGAGAGTTGAGCTGACCCGTAGTTTTCGTTGCCTTGGGCACAGGTAGAGGTCGAGACATCGTTCAAATCGCTCCTGGACAAAACGAGCATAGGCTGGCACAGAACGTAGGTTTTTGAACTTCCCTGGCAGAAAGTTGAGCTTGCGCTCTTGGGGCTCCTGTGCATCCCAAGCAAGTTTCTACAAGAAAACAGCAACACAAGGAATAAGATGACAAAATATAGTTCATGATGGCTCTTTCTGAAACAAACAATGTTTCCAAGCCCTGTATAAATAAAACGAATTTAAAAGATATATTAAATGACCCCTCTCTTCGGATTTTGTTTCAGCTCATGTTCTGCCCTCTTGGGTTGGTTAAAGTGTTCAGAATAGTATTAATCAGTGGCATTGGCTAAATTAATCTCTTCACAACACTCGACTCCAACCTCAATCCCACCCCCTCCCCTTTTAATTCCACTATAATTATTGTACAACCAAGGATGCACAAAGAAAATTCGAGTTTTTCATTAAATAAGAAAAACGGCTTACACAGTTTCCACTTAAACATGTTCTTCTGATTGTAAAAAAAATGCAGAACTGGGATCCATTAATATGATTAATAGTGAGTATTAAAATAAATAAAGTCGACTTGTGACTGGACATTGCAATTTGAAATGATGTTGGTATCAGTTCATTCATAACCTGGAGGGAGGCCTGAGAGCTTGCCAACAGGTGACATTTTTAATCTCACATTCCGCTTTCCTTGGTTTATTGTGCACCAACATCAGCCACTGCACTAAAAACTAGAACAGCACTCGGCAGAGTGCATACCTCCTCCAGGCTGAACAGTCTGTTTTGTATCCCAATGATAGGCCGGATCTGGATTCGGACCTGAATCAAAATCTAATCGGCTTGTTCTTGTCACTTACCCAACTCATCCACCAAGTTGTCATGTCGTCCATAACTTTTTGAAATATCATGCTATGTGTAGTTTTTGGCCCTATCACTCAATGGTGAAGAATCCAGATTCTGATCTTCGCCAAAATCAAATTGATTCTTCCTCGTCACACAAGTCCTGTGTCTAGGATCCTGGGTCCTTCTCCAGTCCTTCTCTGCACATTAGAAAGCCTGGTGTTGGGCTAGCGGCTAGGGTGCCAGCTTAGGATCCTAGGATCCTGGGTTCGAATCCCGGTCGATCGCTGAATTAACGCCAGGGGGGTTGACTCAGCCTGTCATCCTTCCGAGGTCGGCAAATTGAGTACCAGTTCACTGGTAATTCCCTGTTTGTCGTAAAAAGGCGACAAAAAGGGTTGGCGGCAGGAAGGGCATCCGGCCGTAAAACATTGCTTCAAAAAGGGGACCAAAAAACAACAACAACCACGGTCCCGAAAAAGGCCAACCCCCGCTTGCGGGGAAAATGGCCTCCAAAGGTGGTTTTTGTCACACACCCAAGCTGTTTACCAAGTTTCGTACTAATCCGACAACAACTTTGAGATATCGTGCTGTATATCATTTTTTGCCCGTGCTATATATCGTATTTGTTGTGCTATATATCGTTTGCGTCTCTCAATGTTGAAGAATCACTTCAAAAATTCTCAGATCAAGATCCGTATCCAGACCTTCACAAAAAAAATCTCATAATTTTGTCCCACTCAAAGAAAATCTCATTTGAGATATCAGGCTATTTGTTGGTTTTTGCCCCATCACTCAATGGTGAAGAATCACTTCAAAAATTAAATAATTCTCACATCTGAATCCATATTCAGTTGTTCACCAAAATCGAATCAATTATTCCTTGTCACATACAGAACCTCTCCACCAAATTTCGGCCAAAACCGTCCACAACGTTTTGGGATATCCTGTTCACAGACAAACCGACAGACAAAAAAACAAGAAAGACGTGCAGAGCATGATATGCACTTGCAAAATCACCCCCACCCCTGCAAAAAGTTGTCATGGATACATCAAATTGTCCATTTCATTAAGATTAAAATTGAGGTCAAATTGATGAAAATTGCTGATTTTAAAAGTTTGACCTTGAGTTGACCTTTGACCTCAAAAATACTTGCTTTCCCAATTCAGTGATGCACTATGTAATTGCTGTTTAATTTTCAAGTCAATCAGATGAAAAATGACAATTTTAGAAATTTGACCTCAAGATGACTTTTGACATTTGACCTCAAAATCAATAGGTTTCTCAGTTGTGACTACCTCAACAACTTGGTAAAGTTTCATGATGATCGGTTTGGAATTGTGACCTGTAGGCGATTGACACAGTCAAACAAACAGACAGAATAACAAAGTCGACCGACCAATATACTTGGAAAAATCTTCGATTTTGCAAATAGAAAAAACAGACAGGGGTGAAAACATAACCTCCATCCACCTACGGTGGCAGAGGTAATGAAAGTTCACGCTTGGCACCCATTCCAAATGATCACCTCAACTCGACAGTCATTCCAAGTTAACTGTTTTAACAAAAAAATAACATATTATCCAGATGATGTGGCCCAGTAGCTTGCTCAATATGGTGATGTGGTCATTCACCACCTCAACACTTTTCGGCAGAGGACAGACAAGGAAACTTCCAGAATACTCTGAAGGTTACTGGACATGGTTTCTTATACTGGACATGCCATCTAGTAAAACATGCCTGACGTGGAGTTTCTAGATAGCCAATTGTAGGCCATAGATTTTGCTTCCCAAGGGGTCTGGGAGAGGCAATTCTTCCCATGGCTTAACCAACAAAAACAGAGGGAAAGAGAGAAAGGAAGAAAGAGAGGGAGGGAAGGAGAGGAGAGATGGGAAAATGGAAGGAGATGGAGCGAGAGAGGGTAGACTAAAGAGGCAAAATGAGGTTGAGCTACTGATATGAAGAGTTCTTTGAACAAAATCAGAAACTCCCATAAAACAGGTTATGAATTATGATTTCTCTGCACATTAGAAAGCAATTAACTGAAGTTAAAGGGAACATGAACGTGCGAGTGATTTATATCTTAACTATCGATTACTCTACCTTTATTAAGGTTGCTATGTCTAACAAACATTGGCCTGGTCATGTTCCAAATCATGGAGAACGAGTCACCAGAAAGCAAAACAAACCTCCTCTTCAGTGAGCAGATACTCGGGTGGAGGGTTGTAGGATTCAGCATTGCCAGGAAGAGGGACTCGTGGAGCCGGAACATGCATCCCGTGACGACCCATTATTGCCTGAGGATTCTCGCTGGCCCAGAGATTGTAGTAGCGTGGCGTATTATCACGAGGTAGACGGGGCTTGATCCAGCCCATCTTGATGGCGTGCACGAGCTTGGAAACCTGCATTAGGAAGCAAATGTATTCATCTAAATAGGAGAGTACCTTCTATTTTTCAATAGTTAAACAGCACTGCATAGAAAGACAATGGAACAGTTAAATAATCTCTGGGGTAAAGATAATCATACAAATGACAAATCGAAGGAGATAAAGATATCTGATAAATTGAAATAATCTATTTTTAAAACACAAGTGGAAGGATAACGTAAGGAAAACACAAAAAAGGTTGAGGGAGAGGCAATCGATAACAGTTGGCACATTTACAAGAGCACAGGAATGAGACCAACTCGCCAACTTTGTAAAATGATTATATTGTTACGGATCTGGCTAAATGGTTAAATGGGTTTCATTTATAGTAGTTATTTCATAGTGCAAGTTGTGACAAACAGCACAAGTGGTGACAGACAGCATGTGGTGACAGACAGCACAAGTGTTGGGTAATTGATGTAATAAAAGAGGTAGTGCCGAATGAAATGTTTTAGCGAGCCCCTCATCTTCCGCCCAAAATGTGCATGTCTAAGCCCCTGCATTTCCTTTCCTTACACTTTGCCATGTTCCTCATGTACCTCTGTCCAATTTGTGTTTTTCCATTCTTTTCAGAAGCAGGACTGTGCAAAAGGTCATACCACACCAGTGAGGTGGCCAGGTTGGGAGATTCCGCCACACAATGGGAGCAAAGCCGATGTGTGATCGGAAAAGTATCAGCCCCCCAGCTAATCAGCACAGGCGTGTGATCCCTTCGCAATGTCCGCGGGGACCGAGAAGTGCGAGTCACGGGTGGTTAATCGAGTAAATTAAGATTATAAAAGAGTGCCCGAGACTATGATTGATATCTCGTGGCCTCGATGAGGACTATATAGTAGTCCGTGACTGGAGCCTTCAACATAAAATAACTTAAAAATAAAAATAAGGGCAGAGGAAATTAGAATAAACCCATTGGACAAGTGAATTAGGTTTGCACATTAAGGTGCTATATTCAAAGCGGGATGCCCATCTCGGTTGCTCGGCCATTTTGACAAGTGGATTGGCTAACGGTCACACTGTCTTGAATGGTTATGCGAACGCAAATTACGGGTTGACGTGATGACCCACCCTCCCTTACCCACCTGGTGAGCACATTGGTCGTTAGAGACTCATGACCATAATGTAAAGGTATCCTTCTGAATCATTCAAATCACACCAGTGTGCTCTTATTATCAAAGTCTAAAATGAAATTCTCCCTCATGTTTTACATACTCTTCTCCTAAAATTCCAAAATTCAGGATAAATATATGAGTAAATCAAAAGTCATAATTGCTGGAATGATTGACCCTGTCATAGGAACCAATCATTTCAGAAACCAAAAACGTCCAGTTTCACCACAGGAGTAATTGATGAGGAAGTTGAATGTAGCTCCCATAAAGGAGGCAAAAACATCAGGTTGCTGTGAAACAACTCTTGCTATGCTCATCATAACCCACCCCACAAAACCCCAAGGATACCCTTAGAATCTGCCGAAAGGAAACAAATCACAGCATGGTGTTTGTGATGGTCAAAAGGCAGTTGACATCCAAGAGTCTCCACCAGAAATTTTCACATCAAGGTTAAATAACAAAAAGTCTCACCCCAAGGCCTCACCTTTTCTTTGTCAGAGAGCGATGGGATGAAACTGCGTTTGTGAGCAGGTGTGTTCGTAACAGGGTGGATCATTACTTCACTTGAGAAGAACTCGGAGGCAGGCTGTTAGGCAGGAAAAGTCAAGAGGCACTGTGATTACATCAAAGCATAAAAAATGCTAACCCAGACAGAGCTTGAACTTTTGAAGACACAAACATTTCAGATATAAGCACTGCAGTCAAAAAACAACACATTTCATTAACAAACTAAAACAACAGTAAAGCACCTCATAGGGATCAATGTTAGGATCTCCAAATCTGCCTTGCTGCAGCCGATGGATGAGGGCCACCTGCTCGTCCGTAAGCTTGATGTCCGTATCTGTATTTTTATCATACACAGTTCGCCTGGACGAGCACAATCACATCACCATACAGTTACACAAGGAAAAAGAAAAATCAGTAATCCACAACCTTTGGAGAACAGGAGATTTTGACTTCAACATACACTCAATACAGCTTTTCTATTAATTTGTGTATTCATATCACATTCTAATTGAATTGTTTCCTATCACTGCACCTCTTCATCCCAAGTCACTCTCTTACCACACTCTTCCCTCATCCCTCCCTATGCCACCCCACCCCTTTTCTTTTCTTTCCTTCATATCTAGTCAGATAGATAGGTTCCCTGTTTGAGTCGGTCAGATAGATGCATCTACCGTGCATCCCGGTGTGTACCCCGGTTTAGAATAGGTACACCGTATCCCTGCGCATCGTAAGAGGCGACTAAGGGTTGGCGTCAGGAAGGGCATCCGGCCATAAAAACATTGCCTCAAACAGGGAACCATGATTGTCATGGGGCCCGCAAGGCTAACCCCCGCTCTAGCGGGGAAAATGGCCTTAAAAACTATCATTCATTCATACATACTTCAGATGCATATGGCTGCTGAAGCAGTTTCTTGGCTATTGGGCACAATCCTGGATGGGTCTGCCACTCCGAAGTAGGATACTTGAATGGCTCATTCATCCCAGTTATCTGGTACTCATTTTGCCGACATCGGAAGGATGACAGGCTGAGTGAACCCACCTGGTGTTAATTCAATGGCTGTCAGGGGCTTAAACTCAGGACTTTGCGATCTTAACTGTTAAGCTAACACCAGGCTTTTTAATGTTTATGTATGTGTATGAATGTATAACATCCCAACATGCTTAGGGTCATGTATAAAAATGCTGCACTGGCCTGGTGTCCCATAGTTATGGCTAGCATGGCTGCAAGAGAAGCAGGGCCTCGGTTCTCACCTTGAGCCGCTTGCTAGCCTGTTGTGATCGTCCTGCACGCTTATTTCCACAACTCGTCTATTTGTTTATTGGTTCACGAGTTATCAAGTGACCACTATATTTGTCATGTGTGTGCGTCTGTCTGTGTGTGTGTCTGTCTGTCCGCAGCATAACTACCTGATGATATCATCCGATCTTGATGAAACTTGGGTGGGAGGTTGATATCATGATCTAGTTGTGTCCTGCCTAGAGTGGGCGTATTGCGCCCATTGTGGGCAGAGCCACGTCCGAAAAAGATGTCTTTTTAGGGGGTAATCAATTTCAAGCTACATCTTCTCCGAGGGGTTTGGTGGAATCTGACAGGGGTTTCGATATTTGGTTAGGCCAATGTCATGTGTCGAGCCCCACGAGCTCGATTTTTTTCTTTTTTTCTTTTTTCATTTCACTTTTCACCGAATTTTCGGTATTGTGTAGCTAACTAACCTCATAACTGATTATACATTATTTTCTATCTCATTTCAAGGTCAGTAACCTTCGTTTTGACATTTCTGGGCCTGTTTCGGTTATAGTCCGTCCTTTGTCATTGAATACCGCTCGCTCGTGAACCATCGTCGTCTCCTGACTTGTCTTATACTTTTTGTCCCGTTAGTCCTGCATGTTTGTTCGTCTCTCCTTTCCTGCTTTCCCCCAGTCTTCCCCCTATCTGTGGGCCTTGCCCTTCAAGCAGGTGGGTTAGCCTTGCACATCCCAGCTACCACCTCCCTCCCTCATTTCTGTTTCAAGTTCATGAAGGAGGTTTTTTTGATTTTTTTTGGTATACTGAATCGAGGCTCGTGAAAGAGCTGACATTTACTTCACAAACAAATCAACAAGACAAACAAAATATATAAAAAGAGGGAGCGGAAGACAAGAGAAGGGGAAGCACACAAACACTTGAGAGCACAACATTTAAGAGCAGGGAGATGTGTGGGAGGGAGAGGGCTTGGGGGGAGGAGGCGTGGGAAGGGGGGGGGGGTGGGAGAAGTATAAAACACAAGGACACCAAGGACTTCCAGGACAGAAGTTGGTATTTCAAAAAAGTGGAATTGGGGTGAAATTAGCGGGGATAGAAAAGATCAAGGTTTTGGATGGGGGAAGATAAGAGATGGTGGTGAACAGCTGTTTTAAAGACCTGGAGGGTGGAGTGGGATTGAAGAGAGTGAGGGAGTTTGTTCCAGAGGTGGGAGAAAAGAGGAATGAAGGAGTGAAGGTGAGCAGAGAGACTTGATTTTGGCAGTTTAACCATAAGACGGTTGCAGGCAGATCTTGTGCGACCTGTAGGAATATTTGCGGGACAGAGCCCAGAGAGAGCTGGGGGGGCAAGGCCAGAGAGGAGTCGGAAGAAGACGGAAAGACCACCAACCTGCCTGCGGTGAGTGAGTGAGAGGCCCTTGGAGTTAGCTTCATCGTGGGAGATTCCAATGATTCTGAATGCTTTGGTTTCAACAGCGTGAAGACGAGCTAGGTGTGAGGCAGGAGCACCAGCCCAGAGAGGAGAGCAGTATTCCATTGAGCTGCAGATGAAAGCCTTGTATGTGGTGAAGAGCTCAGGTGTGCCAAGGAAGGACTTCGCACGACGGAGGATGTCCAGTCGGCGACTGGCTTTGGAGGCCAGATTTGAAATGTGGTTTTCCCAGGAAAGATCATGGCACATAGTGAGACCCAAAAGCTTGAGTGACAGAACTTCTTGGAGAGGATTATTCAGAAAGTGGATGGGAGGGTTGTCCAGTCGGTCTTTTCGGAGAGACATCGTAAGAGTGTTAGATTTGTCAGGATTGAAAGACATGTTCCACTTGTTTGCCCAGTCTGTGATTTTGTCCAGGTCTGCAGAGAGTGAGGAGGCTGCAGACTGCCGATCTGAGGGATGAAGAATGGAGCGACAGAGAGTAGAGTCATCAGCAAAGAGATAGAGAGGATTTTCAAGAGAGTCAGAGAGATCATTGATGAAGACCAGAAAAAGCACAGGGCCCAGAACACTGCCTTGGGGAACTCCAGCCTGAACAGGAAGAGGAGATGAGAGAAACCCATTCAGGGCCACACGTTGACTACGACTAGAGAGGAGGTCCGCCAGCCATGCGTGGAGATTTCCATGGATACCAAAAGAGGAGAGTTTGGTGAGCAGAGCGGGGTGCCAGACCGTATCGAAGGCACGTGATATGTCAAGGGAGACAGCTCTAATTTCCTGTTTGGCATTGAGGACCTCCATCCATTGTTGAGAAAGCAGAAGCAGCATGTCCAGAGTAGAGTGACCAGGTCTGAAACCAAATTGATGATCAGAGATCAAGCCATTGGAGAAGAGGAAAGATTTCATATCTGAAGCAATGATGGATTCCATGACTTTGCTGATAATTGGGAGAAGGCTGATTGGTCTGTAGTTGCTGGGATCTGTTTTTGCACCTTTTTTGTGCAAAGTGGTGGTGTTGGCAGATTTCCAAGCAGATGGCAGATGACCTTGAGCAAAAGAGAGGGTGAAGAGAACAGAGAGAGGGAGTGAAAGAGCGGAAGAACAGGATTTTAGGACCCGTGGGCTGATGCCGTCAGGTCCAGTTGCAGAATCAGAGTCGAGGGTTGACAGAAACTTTTCCACCTTTTCAGGAGGAAAGGACACAGAGTCCAGGAGCAGCTGGGTACGACTGGGTACGGTGGGTACAGAGAGGGATGGGTTTGGGACACAAGATTTAGAGGCAAACACAGAGTTGAGGCTTTCAGCTTTTTCACGTGCGGAGTCAGCCGTGTGTCCATTTGAGGTGAGGGAGGGGATGGAGGGGGAACAAACACCAGAAACAGATTTGACCAGATGCCACCAGGATTTGGAAGAGGGAGACAGATAAGAGAGTTCTGTCCTGACAACGGAGAGACCCATTCCGCCAAGTGAGTTATTTGGACGGACGCATAGTTGGGCGTGCTGGATCTTAAGGCTGAGGACTGTCTCATTTTTACTGCCTCATCTCTTTGGCAAGTGGATTTGACTTGTCTTTCCAGTCTGCTGGAGGTCCCCTCACCCAAGCAGCTTCAGATCAGAGTGTGGACCAGGCAATGGACGACTGATCAGTGGAGAAATGAGATTATGGTCAGATTAAGCATCCTTCACCATGTTCTCGACAAATGGACAAGTGCACATGTGGCGCCAGAACCCCGAGTGCTTAGTTTCAACAGGGAAGGGTTCTGATGGTTCTGTAATGTTGTGGAGCACATTTTCCTCACAAGGATTAGGTGCAGGCATTCCCTTAGAAGGCAAGGTCAATGTCAATCGCTACTTAATGGTACTGAGTGATCATCTTCACCCCATGTTGCACAGCATTTCTTTCCTGCCGGGAGGGGTGTCTTCCAGGATGGCAATGCCCCCATCCACAGAGCATGTATGATCACACAATGGTTTGATGAGCATGACATTGATCAGATGTTATCCATATGTCATGGCCTTCTCGGTCATCAGATCTGAACCCAATCGAGCATTTATGGGATATTTTGGAATGACGCCCAAGACAGCGCTTTCCACCTCCATCAAACAGGTGCGAGTTGATTGACTTTCTCATGGAAAAATGCTGCCACATCCTTCCTGCAGAATTCCAGATTCTGGTGGACTCTATGCCATGGTGCATACAGGCTGTATGTGGTGGCGCAACCCCCTATTAAGTGACTTTACATTGGTGTTTCCATTTTTCTCTCCAAAAAAACGCGTACACACACACACACACACACACACACACACACACACACACACACACACACACACACACACTTACTTAATCTGAGCTTACTTGCTTGATGCAAGCTCTGCCCCTATCCTCACTAAGACGAGACAGGGCAGGAGCAAAATTTGGGTAAACATGCATGCACTGTTCAAGCTCTGCCCCTCCTCTCAGCAAAATAGCATGGTACATCACTCCATTTGTTTTCAGCGCAATGTACATGAAAACGGCCACTCCAACATGCTATCATCACATAGGCCTATAATTTCTGGGTGCACAGATCATTCATCCACAATGTAATGGGCATAGTGAGTGTATTTGTGTCTATCAAGTACATGGTAATTGCCTGTGTCATGGTTGTCCTTATTATTAAATTCAACAATCAAGTCCTCATTTGATTAATTGAAGTTTAACTTTCTATACCCAGCCATAAGGTGGGAAACAAGCGTTATGCCTAGGTCCCCCGTCGGTGAAGTGATGTGAGTTGACAAAGTGGAAGACGCAGAAAACATGCTATTATATGATATTTCACTCACAAGGTTCAGACATACATGGAGGCGGCCATCTTTCATTTTGACGTGGCGACCCAATTTTCAATGGCGTTCTTCCTTATGCGTAGATACACCCACACACCAGATTAGAAGTTGGTACTTCGCTTATTTTTCAAGATATTCTGCTCACAAGGTTCAGACATATATATGGTGGCGGCCATCTTGGATTTTGACGTGGCGACCCAATTTTCAATAGCGTTCTTCCTTATGCCGAGATACACCCACACACCAAATTAGAAGTTGGTACTTCGCTTATTTTTCAAGATATTCATCTCACAAGGTTCAGACATACATGGCGGCGGCCATCTTGGATTTTGACGTGGCGACCCAATTTTCAATAGCGTTCTTCCTTGTGCCTAGATACAGCCACGTACCAGATTAGAAGTTGGTACTTCGCTTATTTTTCGAGATATTTCGCTCACAATGTTCAGACATATATATGGTGGCGGCCATCTTGGATTTTGACGTGGCGACCCAATTTTCAATAGCGTTCTTCCTTATGCCGAGATACACCCACACACCAAATTAGAAGTTGGTACTTCGCTTATTTTTCAAGATATTCATCTCACAAGGTTCAGACATACATGGCATCAGACATACATGGCGGCGGCCATCTTGGATTTTGACGTGGGTTGCACCCACACACCAAATTCGAATGCGGTCCTTCGCTTACTCACGCACGCACGCACGCCCGCATGCAAACACGCACGCCCGCACGCACGCACGCACGGACGGACACACGGACGGAGGGGAAAACCATAGTCCCCCTTTCGCTCCGCTGTGCGACGGGGGACAATAACAAGTAATAAATACAACAACAACAACAGGCATTTTAAGGCCATTTTCCCTGCAAGAGCGGGGGTTAGCCTTGCGGTCCCCATGACAATCTTCTCCATTTTACCCTATTTTCTGTATCTCCCCTTGTTAACCCCCTTGCCCGCATTTCTTCTTCGACCATCTTTAGCCAAGTCTTTCTCGGTCTTCCCCGTCCTCTACTTCCTTCCACATTCATTTCCATCACTCTTCTCAACCAGTCACTTTCATCCTTCCTCAACACATGACCAAACCATCTCAAACTGTTTCTCTTCACAGCATCCATCACAGGCTCTATTCCCATCATCTTTCACAATTCATCATTTGTCTTCCTCTCTCTCAACGATACTCCGCACATCCACCGAACCATTCGCATTTCCACCCTTTCCAGCCTTCGTTGCTGCTCTACGTTCATTACCCATGTCTCGCTCCCATAAATCATAACACTTCTCACACATGCAGCATACACCTTTCCCTTCAGCTTCAACGACAAACAACACACGCATGTGCAACATAAATTATTGGTTCAGGAGAGAGCAAATTGACAGAGGGTATGGAATAAAAAGTCAAACACACCGACAGTGGGACAGTGATACAACATGTGGATGCAACAATTGGGAAGGAAAAAAAAAAGGAGGAAGATTAAGAGAGAGGGAAACAAACCTGAAATGGATGGGATGACCTATAAGGAAGTTAATAAGGATAGAAGCAATCATGGGTAGGGATGGAGAATGACTCATGAAGACAACACAAATCCATCGAGGGAAGAGTGGGATCGAACAAACAAACAGAGTGAGAAGATGTACGATAAGCCAGAGGAAAGAGGAACAAATGCGTAGCATTGAGTCGTCAGCCTATATTTTGGGAGTTGCTGTTGCTGGAAAAGAGTGGGTTGCTGGAAGAAAACGTGCAATTATTATTGAGGACTAAGGAGGGTGTGGGGATGAAAAAGTAGGAGAACCGAAAAAAAACAAAGCAGCCACCGACTTGTCTGATGCGAAAGCAACACATCTGTGCTTCCGGCCTCATCGCGGGTGAGGCCAATAAGTTCAAGATTATATATTCCAGGATAGACGGATGTTATTCTGGGATAGCAGCCCAAAGAGGAGACCAGTCCTCCATTGACCTATGGACAAAGGCCTCATATGCATGGAGTACTTCTGGTTTAATAAGAAAGTACTTTGAACGAGGGAAGACAACCAATTTGCGGCTGGTTTTGTCGGTCAGCTTTGCTTCATGTTCAGCACAGGAGAGGTCAAAGTTGATGGTGAGGTCCAGAAATTCAAGTGAGTAAACATCTTCCAGTGGTTGACCATGGGAAAAGATAGGTGGGATAGTTGGAAAATCCTTCTGGAGTGACATGGTGAAACTTGCCAGGATTGAAATACATTCAAATTGATCAGTCAAATAATTCTAGATCCAATCCATTCCAAAAATAAGTTGTCAGCACAAGACACAAATTTCCACTTCCTGTGCTACACAAATTACCATCCACTGCCTCAAGACCCACAGATGCCGTCTCACGATATTGATTACAGGTTTATTGTAATCGGAGACATTTACTTCATAATGTTCAGCATTATATCTAGAATGGTTTATTGATCATAGAATAGTGGTTTGACTCACCTTAGATGTTCAAGTCGAAACGCCAATTATTAAAATGGCAAAAAGAAAATCCCAAAATAAGATTTCCTTATCCACTTGCATCCATAATATGGACATTAGGTATAATGGATAACATCTACTTCCATTCCCTTGAGCCCAGTTAAATTATCATATTTTGAAATTCGTATACGTGACGTCACACTTGATCGCCGATCAGGACATTCTGCATCATAGCAGTCGGTGCATGAGGAATTGCCATTTTTCAATAACTACAATGAAAGTTTGGATACTACAAAATTGTTTCATGTAATTACGTTTGGCTTATTAGAACGTTCCCTGCAACCCCTGCTCTGCAAGGAAAAATGGCCTCTAAAGGTGGTTCCTGCACTCTCAATGCTAAGGAGAAATAGACCGACCGCTCTCCTACATCACATCTACGAACTGCACTGAAATACAAACAAAATGCAAAGCTTCCTGCACGAGCACCAGTATACAGATTTAAACCCAGCTGCAAGGCAGCAACAAGGCTACACCCTGACCTTCAACTGCCTCGTATTCCCCATCATCCCTCGGCTTCATCAGCTGTGCCCATAAGGAGGGGTTAGGGTAGTGAGAGTGTACGACGAGGCAACGACGGAAACAGTAACTTTCATGGCGTACCAGTAGTCCGGGTTCTCCATTTTGTCAAGGAAGGCATCCAGCTCGTCCTTAGTGCGCAGGGGTTTGAGGATGTGCTGTCCCTGCAAGTTGTAACCCACATGGGGGTACTCCTTGTACCATTCCATTGGTATATTTCCCACTGTATTTCGGATATCCTGCATTCCACAAAATCATCATCAAAAGTGAGAGGTGAGGAAGAGGTCATGGAAATCATTAGATATTTATCATCTACAGGAAGTGGAATACTGTATTGTAAATGATACTTAACTGCAGGCAAATATCAGCTTTGATGACAAAGGTAAGGGTAAAACTCAGATTTGCACAACCCCCATCCCCAGCCTCCCCACCAGGAATGACCTCACAAAAGCTCGAATCAATTTGTCTGCACTGTCCATGCTCGCCTGTGTGCTATTTAACCCAATCTCTTCGGCACCCTAAGCACTCCTCTGTCAACTCAAAACCTGTCCATCTCCAAGTGCATCCAGATTCACAGGGTTATTACTTGGCAAAAAAAAATTTTTTGGGACAAATATGTTGCTCACTCCGGTTTGTGTGTTTGTGTGTGTGTGTGTGTTTGTCTGTCCGCTCACTTATACTTGCCTACAGGTCACAATTTTAAAACGATCTTCACAAAACTTCACCAAACGGTAGGGTTCGTGGTCCTATATATTTTTGAGGTCAAAAGGTCAATATCAGCCAAAGATCAAGCACTTTTCTTCAAATTTCTAAAATCTTCAATTTTCATCCGATTGATGTGAAATTGGAATAGGATTTACATATCAGCTAACTGATTTCAACCACCAACTATTTTTGAGATCAACATAGGCCAAAAGGTCAACATAGGCCAAAAGGTCAACATAGGCCAAAAGGTCAACAACCTTTTCAAATTTCTAAAATCCTCAATTTTCATCCGATTGACTTGAAATTTGAATAGGATTTATATATCAGGTAACTGAATTCAACAACCAACTATTTTTGAGGTCAACATAGGCCAAAAGTCAACATAAGCCAAATTTCTAAAATTGTCAA
Source organism: Myxine glutinosa (assembly GCF_964187855.1). Lineage (NCBI taxonomy): Eukaryota > Metazoa > Chordata > Myxini > Myxiniformes > Myxinidae > Myxine > Myxine glutinosa. The sequence continues at coordinate 14,139,528 of NC_136270.1, read as the reverse complement.
TTTTCATCCGAGTAACTTAAAATTTGAAGATGATTTGCATATCAGGTCACTGAATGCAACCTGAACCACCAATTAATTATTTTTGAGGTCAAAAGTATGCTCTCCTGAGTGACATTCTACTTTGTTCTCTGTTGCCAAGTGTCACTCCGAGTGATTTTTCATTATTTTTTACTTATTCTCCAATCCCTGGAACCTGATAGTCATTCTTACCCCAATCCAGTCTTGCCCTTCTCATCATGGTTTCCCCCCTTTGGTCTCAGTGAAGCTTCGGAGTCCATTATCGGTTTGTAATCTTTTGACCCATTTTGCTTTTCGATAAACTTCAAAGATGAACAAAAAAAAAAACCAACATCTACCAATAACAGTTTGATATTAGTCTCTGTGAAAAATTACCAAGCACAGGCCATATTTCACAAACCAACCAGGAAGTGTATGGAGGGCAAATGCTGTGATGAAACCACATTTGTGTAGTGGATGTAAACACTTCCAGTACATTCACAAAAATGCAGCCAGAGCATATGGAATGACCTTTGACCGGCATGACTAACCATCAACCTACAGCAACTGCCGTTGACCCATATGAAGGAATGGCGTGCTCTACGATGCAACACACCGATCGTGACGCACAAAATTGAAAATATTAAAAGGAAGAACATGCAGGAAGGTATTAAAAAGGAAATAACAAAAGTTTACATGACGGGCTTGCATCACGATAGCCGTTACTTTGAAAGAGAAGGCAAAACTTGATGGCCATTTCCCTTTTACGGTAAAAAAACGTCCTTTGGAGCATCAGGGAAGCTCATCATTACATGTCTGTGGGTTCATGCCAAACCGTGGATCACATCGTCCCGTCATTGCCTCAGTGGCCCCATGAACCATACTGTGTGTCGGCACACCACAGCCTAGCCAAGCTATTCCCTCAACAGCAATTCCGAGTGGAAGTTTCCGAGAGGCAACGTTCCGAGTCTTGAGTTTGGCGTCGACTTGCCAAAAACCATCCGGCCAATTAATCACTGGCAGGTGAGCAAGTGGTCGGGGGGTAAAGGTGAAGGATTCTAATTAGTGCTGACACAACTGAGGGCGCTATTAAGAGGAATTTCATGTAAATATGATTCGAGACGAAAGTCTTCCCCCCCCGAATGCAAAAAATGATTAAGCATTCTGAGAAAAGACCACTAACTGCAAACTCGGTGTTCCGACTACTCAAATGGGTATCAACAACTCCTGATAAAGAAATACAAGGTGGAGAATCTATCTGAGGCAGAAACCAAGAAGTATTTAAAACAGGTGAAAATTAAATACAAGTTATTTTAGGAAAGATTCAGGAGCAAAGAGCATCCACAGGTCCACACGCCCCCACCAAAGGCCCAAAACGCAACTGAAAACATTGCAATAGCTCCCTATACGCTCCCCATCGCTTAAGGGAAGGTTATCTAAAAAGAATAACAAAAAATTTAAAAAACTTTACCAAACTCCAGGCAAGGGGGTGTAGAAAATGTTGTGAATTGCGAGGAAGGAACATACAGGTGAATTTTTGGATGTGCGTCCTAATTTTGGCAGAAAGCCAGACGGAGAGGCACCCACGCAGACGGTACATCTCACCATCACACTAAGCCCAAACGCAGGGTAAGGTTTCCAGCACAAAAGAATCTTTTGTTACGCCAATGCCGTGGCTAATGGAAAAGCCATGGCTCGGCTGAAAATCGCAGACAGAATAGGAAGACGATGATGGCGGGAGTAATACGGGAAGGAAAGGGGAGGAGCGGACTTTGAGAAAGAAAATAAATAGAAAGAAATATTAAATTTATAATGCCGATTAATGCGAAGTATATTTGTTTTGACGATAAGTTGACCTCAGCCTCGAGTCGATACATGAAGGAACACACAAGGTTGGGGTTTAGCGGTTTACAAACGCGCAGGGACATTAGCACGTGATGCTGTCACTTGACGCTCTTGTGCACACACGCGTCCAATTTTGATCCTCTTTCGAGTCATCGTAAAATAATCCAGCCCTAAGTGTCCCATCCTATTCGAGAATCACTTTCCTTTATTGTGATGATGAAAGGCCGCTGGTATCAGGTGGGTCGGTGAGGAAAAGGTGCATTTACTTTGTATCGTTTAAACCAAGACTTTTGTTTGCGTCCCATTAAGCAGCCCTTTATTGCATGATCAGAAAGTCTAAGTATTCAACAACACCACCCAAAACATCTCTTCAAGCTGGACAATGAGAAATTGAGGAGATCTACCGATTATCTCCAAGTGCTGCTTCTTGTCGTCCAAATAGAAACTCCGCATCACGGGTTTAGAGAAGGTGCATCATGGGAAGAGACTACGCTCACACCCTTTTATTTTTCAAATGAGTATCTACAGCTTTCGGGATGAGATTGTATATGTACTCGTATCACGTATAGTACAAGGGCATTGTAAGACAGTCCAATAGACAAGCATTACAAGGACATTTGCAGACAAAAGACGGACAAATTAACAGTGCATGGTATTTAAACCAAAGAAAAATGCTCAGAAAGGAAATGCCAAAAAGGCCAATTTAAAAAGCTGGATCCGAGGCTGAAAACTGTCCAGGCAATTATGCTCAATATTTGTATGACGGGCCAATTGTGGTTCAATGGATTTATAGTCTATGCCCAAAAGGTCCCAAAGCATTTACAGAATCACTAAAATTAGGAAAACTCGCTTTTCTCATGGTTGTGAATCACGACATGTCACTTGGCAGGTATAAATAAAGATATCATGTACTCCATAACATGGATAAGCAGAAGGATATTACTCACTTCACAAGGGACAGTCACTCAGAGAAGAAGCAGTCACTTGCAACAGAGTCAAAAATAAATACTTGCGAAAACTAGATGATATTCATAGAAGACTTGCCCTGCACACTCAACTTGGTGCGAGCCAACTCTTCTGTTTTTGAAATGTTTAGTTTTTTCTTTGATCAAATAGGGCTGCCAGACCACGTGAGCAATGACATCACAAATTTATATTCTGTAATATAATTGTTGTGTAGATTATGCTCAAGAAATTAAAAACTGATCAGACCAAGCGTCATCCCTGTGAAATGATGACGTCGTAATTAAGGCATCAATGACGTCATTGTTAACAACACTTATTCCCCAAGTGGTGTTCTTTACAATGAGCCACGTTTCAATCTTTTCATGCAGTGATTTTGGAGATATACAGAGTGCTACGTTTTTCGGTTTTTCCAAGATAGCACCTGTACCACAAGACCTATGACGTCATAATTATCATTAAAATATTCTACAGGAGAAGTCACTCCTACGGTGAAAATTTCATCCATCAGACCAACAGTTTCAGAGAAAGAAAATTCATACTGATCAGATGAAGCGTTATACTTGTTGAATTATGACATCATAATTAAGGCACCGATGACATCATTAACATATCTTATTCCCCATGGGGTGTACTTGACATTAAGCCATGTTTCAATTTTTTTCCATCGAGTGGTTTCGAAGATAGAGAGGTGCAAAAAAAATTCAAGATGGCGCCCGTACCACGTGCCCTATGACGTCATAAGTATGAATAAAAACTTCCACAGGAGGAGGCTCTCCAGTGGTAAAATGTGTCAATCGGACCAACGGGTGCCGAGAAGATGAATATTAAAAATACAAACATGCACGCCACACGCACGTACGCTACACGCATGCGACCAAATGCCTTACCCCTCTTTTGGCTTCGCGAGCACAGGGTAATAACGATTTGAGTTACAGATCCAGCACACACTCCTTTGCACTGGCTTGCATTTACCAAGTGCATTTGTATGTCTAAAGTCACAGAGAATAATCAACATCGTTTTCAACCAATCACAAGACTAACAATGATCATGTCACCAAATCCATCAAAAATCACACAATCAGGTGTGGAGAGGTGATGGGAGGATTGTATGGATAAAAAGGAGTGATTAAAAAAAAGATAACAATCCAAGAAATGAACAGAGGCCACAATTATCTCCAGGTGAACATACTGCAGTTGGGACAGAAAAGAGTTGATAAAATGTGCTCAGCCACAGCACGGTACGAATGATTAATCGTCATGGCTTTGGTATTAAAAAGGCCTAGTCGTCGGGTTTGGATAAAAAGCACAGTTGCCACGATGGTGGGCAGGTAGCCCACTGGTGGCTGCAGCAAGTCCATTGTGAAGCCCTGAGGTCTGTATCTCCATCAATACAATAGCACTTACCCCTTGCGGGGGGGAGGCGGAGGTGGAGGACGGAGGGGAGAGATTCATGCTGCATAAAAATTACAATAAACAGTAACAGATTGAACAAGTTTGTGCGAACCTTTTTAAATTGAACAAAAGGAGCTGTTGCTTTACTGGTTTCCCCAATTATATCACATCATATGATACCGAATAGTTTACATAGGGAAGCATCAAACGGCCACCAAATATTATGTTCACAACGCTAGGTGCTGAAAACGCTTCTTTCTTTTTTTTTGTATACAGAATCGAGGCTCGTGTGAGAGCCAACACATTGAATATGAAAAACATGCACAGACACACAAAACATGCAATGAAGGGAGCGGGAGACAAGAGGGGAAGGGAGGGAAGCACACAAGCACAACACCAGAAGAGAACAGGGACGCCGGTAGATCTGTGGAAGGGGGAGGGCTGGGGGAGGAGGGAGGGGTACATGGTAGAAAGCAAATGAACACTTCTAGGAATTTCAGGAAAGAAGTTGGGGATTCAAAGAGTCGGATTTGGGATGTTTCAACGGGGGTAGAAAGAAAATCAAGGTTTTGGATGGGGGGAGATAAGAGATGGTGGTGAACAGCTGTTTTAAAGACCTGGATGGAGGAGAGGGATTGAAGAGTGTGGGAGTTTGTTCCATAGGAGGCAGAAAAGAGGAATGAAGGAGTGAAGGTGAGCAGAGCGTCTTGATTTTGGCAGTTTCCCCAGAAGACGGTTGCTGGCAGATCTTGTGTGTCCTGCAGGAATATTTGGGGGACAGAGCACAGACAGAGCAGCTGGAGCAAGGCCGGAGAGGAGTCGGTAGAAAACAGAAAGACCATCTACCTGCCTGCGGTGAGAGAGAGAAAGGCCCTCAGAATCAGCTTCATCGCGGGAGATTCCAATTATTCTGAATGCTTTGGTTTCAACCACGTGAAACCGAGCTAGGTGTGAGGCAGGAGCACTAGCCCAGAGGGGAGAGCCGTATTCCATTGAGCTGCGGATGAAAACTTTGTATGTGGTGAGGAGCTCAGAAATGCCCAGAAAGGACTTCGCACGACGGAGGATGGCCAGTCGGCGACTGGCTTTGGAGGCCAGCTTGGAACATTTTCCCAGGAAAGATCATGGCAGATATTGAGACCCAAAAGCTTGAGTGACAGAACTTCTTCAAGAGGTTTGTTCAGAAAGTAGATGGGAGGGTTGTCCAGACGGTCTTTTCGGAGAAACAAAGTGAGAGTGTGAGATTTGTCAGGATTGAAGGACATGTTCCACTTGTTTGACCAGTTTGTGATGTTGTCCAGGTTTGCAGAGAGTGAAGAGGCTGCTGCCTGCCGATCTGAGGGTTGGGATATGGAGCGGCAGAGAGTGGAGTCGTCAGCAAAGAGATAGAGAGGATTTTCCAGAGTCGGAGAGATCATTAAAAGAGACCAGAAAAAGCACAGGGCCCAGAACACTGCCTTGAGGAACTCCAGCCTGAACAGGAAGGGGAGAAGAGAGAATTCCATTCAGGGCCACACATTGACTGCGACCAGAAAGGAAGTCTGCAAGCCATGCGTGGAGGTTTCCATCTATACCATATGAGGAGAGTTTTGTGAGCAGGGCGGGGTGCCAGACCGAAAGACCAGACAGACCAGACATAGAAACCACTGCGCTCGTTCTGCTGCGCTCACCATTTTCCTTAGAACTGATTTTTAAAAAATTCGTGATTTACAAATGAGAGATAATCCGAATTATTGTGCAATTTCAAATTGGGTACACATGTGAGTTCATGTAAAATTCCATGGCATGAGAACCCTTCACTGTTATAGGTCCAGGAAACGAGTGCCACAACACTGATCGATTGCCATGTGGATCATGACTGACACAATGTGTGCTGCACACATCCTCCTGCCTGTCCTCCAAAGGAGCAGATCTCGAGAGGCACAGAGACAATCACACCAAAAAATCATAAGCTCTTCAGGCTTTGATAGTCTGACAAAAAGCAGATTCTGTTCCTCATTCGAGCACCCTACAACATTGGTTGTAATTGTTTCAGGTGCAAGAACATTGCATTCTCGACTCTGTGGTCCAGATATCACCGAGGAATGAGGATGCACACATGAGGATGCAATGTGTGCTGCACACATCCTCCTGCCTGTCCTCCAAAGGAGCAGATCTCGAGAGGCACAGAGACAATCACACCAAAAAATCATAAGCTCTTCAGGCTTTGATAGTCTGACAAAAAGCAGATTCTGTTCCTCATTCGAGCACCCTACAACATTGGTTGTAATTGTTTCAGGTGCAAGAACATTGCATTCTCGACTCTGTGGTCCAGATATCACCGAGGAATGAGGAGCGGGGGGATCATCCAATAAAACATTTTCTGGCTTGTGGTCAGTGCGGAATAGATGCCTCATACCATGAGTGAGCTGGCAATACCTCTTGAGCAATTATATCAAGTATGAGATTCATTCACTGATCAATTATATCAAGATGCAACCATGGCAATTGATGCATGGATCCCGATCAACAGAATGTGAAACTGCCCCATGGAAGTGACGGCACTTTCCCCAAGCTCATTGCTGAGTTTGCCGAGTCTAGCAGTCGCGCGTGTTTGCCTCGTTTATTTGTGTGTGTGTGTGTGTGTGTGTGTGTGTGTGTGTGTGTGTGTGTGTGTGTGTGTGTGTGTTCCACTTCGATCCTGCAAAAAAACCCAAAAAAAACACGACCACTGATGAATGAACAGAGAGAGAACCATTCCTTCATCAGTGCTAAATTTTCCACTTAAATAATACTGTCGTGTCCCCGGGGTTAAGACCCAAAGAGGACGAATGGCCAAAACGAGCTTCAACTGCGAGGCGGATACCCAACTTGGCGGTAGTGACTCGCGCAGGAAGGTTCGAGGTCTTACCTGATGGGGTACACATGCAGGGTTTATCCGATCCCCACAGACACAGAGACGGGACAGCAAAATCCACAATGCAAGAAAAGTAAGATTCGACAAATAATGATTTAATTTAAAAAAATTCAAGTAACAATGAAAGGTGACATTGAATAAAACTAGAATTCCTAAATTGAGATGTCTCCACTCAGACTCGTAAACAAACAAGGGTAAAACGAAAGTAAAAATAAAATCCCTTTTATAATTATCGGCCAAACTCAGCTTTGCGTCCGCAAATGGCTGGTAAGGCTGCTGGTCGTCTCCTCGAACCACTGCGCAGGAAACGCACAAAATGGCGCGGAATCATGCCCGCAGCCAGCTGCTGGCCTGAAGCAAGCAGGCAGGATCCCGCTTTGTTTCACTCGCGACCCCCTCCTTCTCTGCAGGGCACGACCATCAACCAACACCTCCTCCTTCCACGTTGCAAACAGTCCCAAAGCCCTGACATGTCTCCTCACCAGTGCACCCGAAACCACAGCATCCACTCGCGACGAGAGCGAGAGAGCGAGAGAGCGAGAGAGAGAGAGAGAGAGAGAGAGAGAGAGAGAGAGAGAGAGAGAGAGAGAGAGAGAGAGAGAGAGAGAGAGAGAGAGAGAGAAATGGCGAGAGCGCTCAAATGTTCGACGATGACATCACACTCTAACCAATCACTGAGCTCTACTCAATTGTCCCATCGCACCTCCACCAATCACGAAAGCTGGGGTGTGGCCTCTTTGTTATGAGTCGTCGGGGGATGGGGGGGGTGGGGTGGGGGAGTCTACTCTCCTTCGGGAATATTCGGATAACGTCGAAGGCCGTGAGGCGGGGCTTGCGTGCCGATCGGCAAATGTGCTGGGTGTTGGTTAGCCCTGGCGGCGTTGTGAGTGAATGAGTCAATTTACAGTGCGATCGTTGTAGTTATTGTGGTGGCCCTTTGTGATGCAATAACGAAGGGAAATCACAGGGCAATTACACACTGGGGTTTATCCTTAAGCAGGAAACAATATCTCTCCGTTCTCAGGACTGAACTCTCTTATCTGTCTCCCTCTTCCAAATCATGGTGGCATCTGGTCAAATCTGTTTCTGGTGTTTGTTCCCCCTCCATCCCCTCCCTCACCTCAAATAGCCACACGGCTGACTCCGCACGTGAAAAAGCTGAATGCCTCAACTCTGTGTTTGCCTCTAAATCTTGTGTCCCAAACCCATCCCTCTCTGTACCCACCGTACCCAGTCGTACCCAGCTGCTCCTGGACTCTGTGTCCTTTCCTCCTGACAAGGTGGAAAAGTTTCTGTCAACCTTCGACTCTGATTCTGCAACTGGACCTGACGGCATCAGCCCACGGGTCCTAAAATCCTGTTCTTCCGCTCTTTCACTCCCTCTCTCTGTTCTCTTCACCCTCTCTTTTGCTCAAGGTCATCTTCCATCTGCTTGGAAATCGGCCAACATCACCGCTTTGCACAAAAAAGGTGCAAAAACAGATCCCAGCAACTACAGACCAATCAGCCTTCTCCCAATTATCAGCAAAGTCATGGAATCCATCATTGCTTCAGATATGAAATCTTTCCTATTCTCCAATGGCTTGAGCTCTGACCATCAATTTGGTTTCAGACCTGGTCACTCTACTCTGGACATGCTGCTTCTGATTTCTCAACAATGGATGGAGGTCCTCAATGCCAAACAGGAAATTAGAGCAGTCTCCCTTGACATATCACGTGCCTGCGATACGGTCTGGCACCCCGCTCTGCTCACCAAACTCTCCTCTTTTGGTATCCATGGAAAACTCCACGCATGGCTGGCGGACCTCCTCTCTAGTCATAGTCAACGTGTGGCCCTGAATGGGTTTCTCTCATCTCCTCTTCCTGTTCAGGCTGGAGTTCCCCAAGGCAGTGTTCTGGGTGCTGTGCTTTTTCTGGTCTTCATCAATGATCTCTCTGACTCTCTTGAAAATCCTCTCTATCTCTTTGCTGATGACTCTACTCTCTGTCGCTCCATTCTTCATCCCTCAGATCGGCAGTCTGCAGCCTCCTCACTCTCTGCAGACCTGGACAAAATCACAGACTGGGCAAACAAGTGGAACATGTCTTTCAATCCTGACAAATCTCACACTCTTACGATGTCTCTCCGAAAAGACCGACTGGACAACCCTCCCATCCACTTTCTGAATAATCCTCTCCAAGAAGTTATTTCACTCAAGCTTTTGGGTCTCACTATCTGCCATGATCTTTCCTGGGAAAACCACATTTCAAATCTGGCCTCCAAAGCCAGTCGCCGACTGGGCATCCTCCGTCGTGCGAAGTCCTTCCTTGGCACACCTGAGCTCCTCACCACATACAAGGCTTTCATCCGCAGCTCAATGACAAAATGACAAACGACAATTACAACTACATGTGGGCAGGGTACAGCCCGAAGTGGAGATCGGTTTCTGAGGTTTGGGACATGGAATGTAGGGACAATGACAGGGAGATCAGGAGAACCTGTCTCCCTGTCTCATTCCTCCAAATCCTGGTTCCGTTTGACCTGGTCCTGGTCAAATCCGTTTCTGGTGTTTGTTCGCCCTCCATCCCCTCCCTTACCTCAAATGGCCACACAGTTGACATCGCACGTGACAAAGCCGAATGCCTCAACTCTGCGTTTGCCTCAAAATCCTTAGTCCCAAACCCATCTCTCTCTGTTCCCACCTTTCCCAGTCGAACCCAACTGCTCCTGAACTCTGTGTCCCTCTCTCCTGACAAGGTGGAGGAGTTTTTGTCAAACCTCGACTCTGATTCTACAACTGGACCAGACGGCATCAGCCCACGGGTCCTAAAATCCTGCTCTGCTGCTCTATCTCACCCTCTCTCTGTTCTTTTCACCCTATCTTTTGCTCAAGGTCATATGCCAGCATCCTGGAAATCAGCTAACATTACCGCTTTAGACAAAAAAGGTGCAAAAACAGATCCTTGCAAATACAGACCAATCAGCCTGCTCCCAATTATCAGCAAAGTCATGGAATCCATCATTGCTTCGGATATGAAATCTTTCCTCTTCTCCAATGGCTTGATCTCTGATCATCAATTTGGTTTCAGACCAGGTCACTCTACTCTGGACATGCTGCTTCTGCTGTCTCAACAATGGATGGAGGTCCTCAATGCCAAACAGGAAATCAGAGCTGTCTCCCTTGACATATCACGTGCCTTCGATACGGTCTGGCACCCAGCTCTGCTCACCAAACTCTCCTCCTATGGTATCCATGGAAATCTCCATGCATGGCTTGCGGACTTCCTCTCTGGTCGTAGTCAACGTGTGGCCCTGAATGGATTTCTCTCATCTCCCCTTCCTGTTCAGGCTGGAGATCCCCAAGGCAGTGTGCTGGGCCCTGTGCTTTTTCTGGTCTTTATCAATGATCTCTCCGACTCTCTGGAAAATCCTCTCTATCTCTTTGCTGATGACTCCAGTCTCTGCCGCTCCATTCCTCTTCCCTCAGATCGGCAGTCTGCAGCCTCCTCACTCTCTGAAGACCTGGACAAAATCACAGACTGGTCAAACAAGTGGAACATGTCTTTCAATCCTGACAAATCTCACTCTCTTACTATGTCTCTCCGAAAAGATCGACTGGACAACCCTCCCATCTACTTTCTCAACAATCCTCTCCAAGAAGTTCTGTCGCTCAAGCTTTTGGGTCTCACTATCTGCCATGATCTTTCTTGGGAAAACCACATTTCCGAGCTGGCCTCCAAAGCCAGTCGCCGACTGGGCATCCTCCGTCGTGCGAAGTCCTTCCTCGGCACCCCTGAGCTCCTCAACACATACAAGGCTTTCATCCGCAGCTCAATGGAAAACTGTTCTCCCCTATGGGCTGGTGCTCCTGCCTCACACCTGGCTCGGCTTCATGCTGTTGAATCCAAAGCTTTCAAAATCATTGGAATCTCCTGCGATGAAGCTATCTCTGAGGGCCTTTCACTCACTCACCGCAGGCAGGTAGGTGGTCTTTCTTCTTCTACCGACTCCTCTCCGGCCTTGCTCCCCCAGCTCTCTCTGTGCTCTGTCCCCCAAATATTCCTACAGGTCGCACAAGATCTGCCAGCAACCATCTGATGGTTAAACTGCCGAAATCTCGGCTCTCTGCTCACCTTCACTCTTTCATTCCTCTTTTCTCCTGCCTCTGGAACAAACTCCCACACTCCCTTCAATCCCACTCCTCCCTCCAGGTCTTTAAAACAGCTGTTCACCACCATCTCTTATCTTCCCCCATCCAAAACCTTGATCTTTTCTACCCCCACTAATTCACCCCAGATCCACCTTGTTTGAAATTCCAACTTCTTTCCTGGAAGTCCTGGCAGTGTCCATATGTTTATACCTCTCCCACCCCCCCGCTCCCCCCTTCACATGCCTCCCCCCCAAAGCCCTCTCCCTCCCACAGATCTCTCGATGTCTCCATGTCTCTCGGTCCCTACTCTCAAATGTTGTGTTTGTGTCCTTCCCCCTCTCTCCCCATCTTGTCTACCGCTCCCGATGTTATTTGTTTTATGTGTCTGTTTGTCTTTCTGTGTGATTAATGTTCGCTCTTTCACGAGCCTCGATCTTGTATACAAAAAAAAAAAAGAAAAAAAAAGTGGTGGAAGTATTGGTCAGAAGAAGAGTGGACATATGTTGTGTGCAAGAGACGAGATGGAAGTGAAGTGGTGTGAGAATGGTGAAGGGTAGGCAGGGACAGAAATACAAGTTTGTGTGGCAAGGGTGCCTGGAGGGCGTGAATGGTGTTGGTGTCCTGTTTTCTGAGGAGTTTGTAGACAGTGTGGTGAGTGTGACTAGAGTGAGTGATACGTTGATGATGGTGAAAATGATGATTGGAAAGCTCTTGGTGAACGTCATCTCGGGATATGCTCCGCAGGTTGGTCGGAGCGATGAAGAGAAGGACAAGTTCTGGTGTGCGATAGAGAAGCTGATGGAAAACGTGAAAGATGAGGAAGTTGTTGTGGTAGGAGACCTAAATGGACATGTGGGAAGGAGTATGGATGGTTTTGACAGAGTTCATGGGGGTTACGGATATGGTGTGAGAAATGGAGAAGGTGAAAGGATTTTGGAGTTTGCTGATGGAGCTGATTTGTTGATTTGTAATACTCAGTTCCAGAAAGAGGATAATAAGCTTGTTACATACACACACGTCAGGTGGGTCGACGACAACCGTTGACTACCTGATGGTGCGTAGGCGAGATAGGGGGCACCTCCGGGACACAAAGGTGATCCCGGGGGAGGAGGCTGTTTCACAGCACCACTTGGTTGTCTGCGACGTAAGGGTGAAAGGTGCGAGGAGAGCTCGGCGGGTGAAGTACCAACCGAGAATGAAGGTGTGGAGGTTGAAAGAGGTGACAGTGAGGGAGGCATTAAAAGAGAGGCTGAGTAGGGTCGAGGATGATGTGGTTGAGCTTGAAAGTGGTTGGATGTCAATGAAAGCTAGTCTGTTGGGAGCCGTTGGTGAGGTATGTGGATGGACAAAAGGACCACCGAGGCACTCAGAAACATGGTGGTGGGATGATGAAGTTGGAAAGAGGATTGACGAGAAGAGGAAGAAGTTCAAGGAGTGGCAGAAGGCGAAGGGTACGGGAGCAGAAACAGCAGAGCATGAACGTTATAAGGCAGCCAGGAAGGCTGCAAAGAAAGAGGTAGCAAAGGCGCAGGAGGCATGTAGGAAAATGTTCGGAGAACGCTTGGATTCGGAAGAGGGTCAGAAAGCAGTATTCAGGATTGCAAAGCAGATAGCGAAAGAGAGGTGTGATGTGATGGGGGTGAGCTGCTTGAAGGATGAAGTGGGACGAATCGTTGTCGACCCAGATGGAATTAAAGGAAGATGGAAAAGATATATGGAAATGCTGTTGAATACAGAGAATGAATGGGATGGCAACATAGAGAGTAACCCAGTTTTAGGACCGGCAGAGAAGATAACTGAGAAGGAAGTTGAGGAAGCGATAAAAGCAATGAAGGGTAGAAAAGCGGGAGGGCCGACGGGAGTTGTGGGAGATATGTTGAAGGCAGCAGGAAGTTGGGGTGTGAAGAGAATGACAGAGATCTGTAATCTGGTGGTGAAAGAAGGCCGCATTCCAGTGGATTGGGAACTGAGTACCCTCGTCCCTCTATACAAGGGGAATGGTGACCCTCTGGAGTGTGGCTCGTACCGAGCGATAAAGTTATTGGAGCATGGAATGAAGGTATTGGAAAGGGTGTTGGAGAGGAGGATAAGGAAGAAAGTGAAGATCGACGAAATGCAGTTTGGATTTCTGCCAGGAAGAGGAACGACAGACGCGCTTTTCATTGTGAGGCAGTGGCAGGAGAAGTACATGGAGAAGAGGAAGAAGTTGTTTCTTGGGTTTGTTGATCTGGAGAAAGCATTCGATCGGGTTCCACGCAAAGTATTGACATGGGCATTGAGGAAGTTAGGAGTGGAGGAATGGTTGATCAGAGTAGTGATGGCAATGTACAAAAGAGCGCGCACAGCTGTAAGGACGAAGGACGGGAACAGTGGTGAGTTTGAGGTGAAGGTGGGAGTGCATCAGGGGTCGGTACTAAGTCCACTACTATTTGTAGCTGTGATGGAGGTGCTGGCTCAGAACGTAAAGGAGGGTTTACCGTGGGAGTTGTTGTATGCAGATGATCTGGTGTTGATTGCGGAAAGTATGGATGGACTGAAGGAAAATATGAACACGTGGAAGGAATGTATGGAGACAAAAGGTCTGAAGGTGAATATCGGAAAGACGAAGGTGATGGCAAGTGGTAAAGCATGTGGTGAGGTGGAAAGAACTGGGAAGTGGCCCTGTGCTGTGTGTAGGAAGGGTGTCGGAGTGAACTCCATTCAGTGTACAATGTGCGCTGAGTGGGTTCATCACAAATGTAGTGGTCTGAGAGGGTCATTAACCAGTGTGGCAGCTACATTCAAATGTAAGGTGTGCACAGAGGGAGCTGCAGATGGAGGAAATGTTGAGTTGGATCTTGGAGACGGCGTGAAGCTGGAAGGTGTGAAAACATTTTGCTACCTCGGAGACATGCTGAATGGAGAAGGTGGATCAGACTCGGCAACGGTTGCTCGAGTGAGATGTGCATGGAAGAAGTTTCGGGAATTGAGTGGCGTGCTGATGATGAGGGGAGTGTCGTTGAAGCTGAAGGGAAAGGTGTATGCTGCATGTGTGAGAAGTGTTATGATTTATGGGAGCGAGACATGGGTAATGAACGTAGAGCAGCAACGAAGGTTGGAAAGGGTGGAAATGCGAATGGTTCGACGGATGTGCGGAGTATCTTTGAGAGAGAGGAAGACAAATGATGAATTGCGAAAGATGATGGGAATAGAGCCTGTGATTGATGCTGTGAAGAGGAACAGGTTGAGATGGTTTGGTCATGTGTTGAGGAAGGATGAAAGTGACTGGTTGAGAAGAGTGATGGAAATGAATGTAGAAGGAAGTAGAAGACGGGGAAGACCGAGAAAGACTTGGCTAAAGATGGTGGAAGAAGAAATGCGGGCAAGGGGGTTAACAAGGAGAGATGCAGAAAATAGGGCAAAATGGAGAAGATTGTCATGGGGACCGCAAGGCTAACCCCCGCTCTAGCAGGGAAAATGGCCTTTAAAATGCATGTTGTTGTTGTTGTATCCGCAGCTCAATGGAATACTGCTCTCCCCTCTGGGCTGGAGCTCCTGCCTCACACCTAGCTCGTCTTCACGCTGTTGAAACCTTGAAGCATTCAGAATCATTGGAATCTCCCGTGATGAAGCTAACTCCAAGGGCCTCTCACTCACTCACCGCAGGCAGGTTGGTGGTCTTTCCCTCTTCTACCGACTCCTCTCTGGCCTTGCCCCCCCAGCTCTCTCTGGGCTCTGTCCCGCAAATATTCCTACAGGTCGCACAAGATCTGCCTGCAACCCTCTTATGGTTAAACTGCCAAAATCAAGACTCTCTGCTCACCTTCACTCCTTCATTCCTCTTTTCTCCCGCCTCTGGAACAAACTCCCTCACTCTCTTCAATCCCACTCCACCCTCCAGGTCTTTAAAACAGCTGTTCACCACCATCTCTTATCTTCCCCCGTCCAAAACCTTGATCTTTTCTACCCCCGCTAATTTCACCCCAATTCCACTTTTTTGAAATACCAACTTCTGTCCTGGAAGTCCTTGGGTTTTATATTTCTCCCTTTCCCCCCCCCCCCCTTCCCACGCCTCCTCCCCCCAAGCCCTCTCCCTTCCACACATCTCCCTGCTCTCAAATGTTGTGTTTGTGTGCTTCCCCTTCTCTCCCAATCTTGTCTTCCGCTCCCTCTTTTGATATATTTTGTTTGTCTGGTTGATTTGTTTGTGAAGTAAATGTTAGCTCTTTCACGAGCCTCGATTCAGTATACAAAAAAAAAAAAAAAAAAGGCCTACCTAATTAGCATAGCTCCACCACTAGTATGGACACACATATACGATCTTACCCAGACAGTCGGACTAACTTGATTTATATCGAGGTGGCTTCGCAGCATACGGAGCATTCTCAACCTACATGATTCTATCTCGACTAAGGTATTTCATCCCTACCCCAAAAACATAACAATACTTATGATTTGACCATCAGTGATTCTATTCACTATGATTTCAGGGGCAGCTTGTAAAATTTCATCCTGTTTTTTTTTTTACTGGGGAGATATGATAACAGCATTAGGGATGAGGTCAAAGCAAGATGGACCAATCCATATGGTGAGTGGGTGGCTTGGTCTCAGTCGTGATGCATGGCGGTTTGTGGAACGTGCCAGCACAGTCAGGGGAACAGTGCCAATGTGTTAGCGGAGACAATTACTGTTTAGATGAATGGGCTTGAATGACGAGGATAAAAAAAGAAACTTAAAATTGGTGAGATCTAACATCCTCGAGGATTTCCTTAATTTATCTACTTTTGGCATTCCTTCCCACCGCTACTCAAAGATAGTGTTGTAAACTCTTACCCCTCTCTCTTGCTTTGAAGAAGAGCTGGCACACAAAATGTCACTTCACCTTCCTTCCCAAGTGGTTGCCATGCTCCACCAACATTTGGTTGAGAAAATTAAGTCTCAAGTATTTTCCTCCCAACGCAGACAGTTGGTATAAAAGGACATCATTGTTTGTTAATTATTACAACGTGAATTACTTACAAATGGAATATGATAATAATAATAATAATAATAATAATAATAATGATAATAATGTGTTCCATTACAAGAAACTTTGATGCAGGAGGAGGCCATGACACCCATTAAAGCCTGTGCTATTATTATCTTCACCACCAAAGATGTGGCTGAGGATATGTTTTCAAGTTTTGAAGGAGTTTATCTCAAAGGTATGGATGGAATCGGACGAAATTTGGTAGACAGTTAGGGGTGTTACAAGGATGAAGAACCACCTTTCGAGGCCATTTTCGACCGCAGAGCAGGGGTTGGCCTTTTTCGGGCACTTTGGTCCCCTTTTTGAAGCAATGTTTTATGATGCCCTTCCTGCCGCCAACACTGTTAGTCGCCTCTTGCGACACACAGGGATTTACCAGTGAACTGGTACTCAATTTGCC
Organism: Myxine glutinosa; assembly: GCF_964187855.1. Classification (NCBI taxonomy): domain Eukaryota; kingdom Metazoa; phylum Chordata; class Myxini; order Myxiniformes; family Myxinidae; genus Myxine; species Myxine glutinosa. The sequence goes on along the minus strand of NC_136270.1, from coordinate 14,122,894 downwards.
AACCTTGGAAGGATGACAGGCTGAGTCAACCCCCCTGGTGTTAATTCAGCGATCGATCGGGATTCAAACCCAGGATCCTAGGATCCCAAGCCAGCACCCTAACCGCTAAGCCAACATCAGGCTGTGGTGTTACAAGGATGAATTGATTCGATTTTAGTGAAGATCCAGATCCGGATCCAAGAGTTTTTTTTTTTTTGAATGATTCTTCACTATTGAGAGACGTGGTCAAAACAATATATAGAATAATATCTCAAAAAGTTGTGGACGGATTATGACAAAACTATGTGGATGAGTTGGTTTTTTGTAACAAGAACAAGCTGATTTGATTTTAGTTAAAGTCCGAATGTAGATCCAGCCTATTAGTGGGAGACAAAACAAACGGTACAGCCTGGCAGAGGCATGCACCCTAACAAGTGCTGTTCTAGTTCACCAACCTGTGATTTCATGAGGATATAGCATGCACTTTGTCCGTGCTATATCCTTTTTTACATACTGAGAATCAAGCAAGGAAGCAACATGTACCACACCATTTTACCCTCGCCAGAGGAGAGGGTATTGCATTTGAGTCCTTTTGTTACTTGGCAAAAAAAAAAAAAAAAAATTTTTGACAAGTAATTATTCCGGTTTCAATCACTCAATCACTCACAGTTTGTGATCACTCCGGTTTGTGTGTTTGTGTGTGTGTAATAATGTGATGTGTGTGGTTGTCTGTTTGCTCACTTATACTTGCCTACAGGTCACAATTTGAAACCGATCTTCATGAAACTTCACCAAATGGTGGTCCAACAAAATCCTATACATTTTTGAGGTCAAAAGTTCAAAAGGTCAACATAGGCCAAAGGTCAACGACTTTTTTAAGATTTCTAAAATCCTCAATTTTCATCCGTTTGACTTGAAATCTGAATAGGATATGCATATCAGCTTACTGAAACCAACCACCAACTATTTTTGAGGTCAACATAGACCAAAAGGTCAACATAGGCCAAATTTCGAAAATTGTCAATTTTCATCAGATTAACTTAAACTTTGAAGACTATCTGCATATCATGTCACTGAATTCAACCATGAATTATTTTTTAGGTCAAAAGGATGCTCTACTGAGTGCCATTCAACTTTGTTCTGTTTTGCCAAGTTTCGTTCTACGAGTGATTTTTAATTTGTCTGTCTGTCTGTCTGTTTGTCCGCACAGAATAAATATGATTTTCTCTGCAACCGTTGGTCTGATTGACAGGAAATTTTCACCATAGGTGCACCTCCACCTCTATAATTTTTATGACAATTATGACATCATAGGTCACGTGGTTCGGCCGCCATCTTGGAAAACCCAAAAACATTTGCACCTCTATATCTCCGAAAGCACTGAATAAAAAAAAAATTAAGACATGGCTCATTGTAAAGAACTCTTCATGGGGAATAAAATATGTTAATGATGATGTCATAGGTGCCTCCATAATGGCATCATAATTCGACAAGTACAAAACTTCATCTGATCAAGATGAAAAAAAAATTCTCTACAACCAATTTCTCTGCAAAAAATACAATTTTGATGTCCCTGTTCTATGCTGTTGTACTTGTGTGCTTCCCTCACTCTCCCCATCTTGTCTCCCGCTCCCTTTATTGTGTGTTTTGTGTGTCCGTTTTGTTTTTTTGTGCGATTAATGTTAGCTCTTACACGAGCCTCGATCTTGTATACACAAAAAAAAAAAAACGTTGGTCTGATTGACAGGCAATTTTCACCAGAGGTGAAAATCCTCCTGTATAATTTTTTAATAATAATTATGATGTCATAGGTCATGTGGTATGGGCACCATCTTGGAAAAACCAAAAAACTTTGCACCTCTATCTCCAAAAGCACTGAATAGAAAAAATTGAGACATGGCTCATTGTAAAGAACTCTCCATGGGGGAATAAAATATGTTAATGATGATGTCATAGGTGCCTCCATTATGACACCATACTTCGACAAGTACAAAACTTCATCCGATCAAGCTGAATTTTTTTTTTCTCTGCAACCGTTGGTCTAATTGACAGGAAATTTTCACCATAGGTGCACATCCTCCTGTAGAATTCATTAATGATAATCATGACGTCATAGGTCATGTGGTCCGGGCACCATCTTGGAAAAAACAAAAAACTTTGCACCTCTATCTCCGAAAGCGCTGAATAGAAAAAATTGAGACATAGCTCATTGTAAAGACCTCTCCATGGGGAATAAAATATGTTAATGATGAAGTCATAAATGCCTCCATTATGACATCATAATTCGACATACAAAACTTCATCCGATGAAGATGTAATTTATTGCGTCATCCATACTCCACCATACATTGGTGGAGGAAAAAATAATGATGACGTCATAGGTCACGATTCGGCCGCCATATTTGTTTGAACACAAAAGCCTGAAAAAACACTGAAAACACGTCCTGGCGAGGGTCTGCAATCTCTGATTGCTCTTTCTAGTTAAAGTCTTTGGTATGATTGTACATTCTTAATTAGTAATCTGCTTCAAGGGCATAAAATAACTGATCAATTCAAAGGTTCAAAATAGAATGATAAAATAAGCATTTACCAATAACTCACATGTCTGCAAAGCAGTGTTTCACCACAATATATGGAATTGTAATTGACAAATTTGCTGGTGAGTAATCAGACCAATCGGCCAGATATATTGAAAATTTTAACGAATGGAAAGCTTTTGTTATAGCTGCTGCATTCACAAGCTCCATTAAACCCCTATTTAGCCACCCAAACAAAACAACACAAAAAACTGCATCTCCTCCATACTTCCCAAACTTTTCCGAATGAGCAACAGAAGTTAGTTTTGGCAACGCTGCAGCAACCAAATTTTTTCTACGCATGAAATGTTGGCAACGATTGCAACCTCCCAGCAACAGCTCAAATTCAAATATTAAGCAATTCAAGCATTCAGAAAAATCAGATATGGAAATTGAAATATAAAGTGAGCAGTTTAGTGGTGTATGGGCTGAAATGTTGTTGCATTTCCATTTTTTTGACCCCCTCCACCCCGAAGATCCCCGAGATGGAATGTCCGATTGACAAGAGATTTGGTGTGTAGATAGAAAATTTTCTTAACAATATGCATATGTCATTGATTTAGCAAGCTTGGTGCTGGCTTAATGGTGGCTGCATTAAGATCTTAGTGTCTTGAATCTGAGCCCGTCATGCGGCTAAATAACACCAGGTGGGTTGATTTTCTTTTTTTCTTTTTTCTTTTTTCTTTTTTTTTTTTCTTTTTTTTTTTTTTTTTTTTTTTTTTCTTTTTTTTTTTGTATACTGAATCGAGGCTCGTGAAAGAGCTAAGCCCGTCATCCAGGTTCAGGTGGTAAGCCCGATTCAGCCCGTCATCCTTCCGAAGTCGGCAAAATGAACACCAGCTGACTGGAAACAGGGGGCACTGGATCAGCAGCACAGACACGTTCCCAGCAATAATGCAACCAGCAGCTACAGACTGCAATTTGCATCAAGACCACCAAGGTCTTACCCAGGTATCGCCGAAAGATGAAGTAAATGTCTCACGGTTCTCGTCCACAAATACTTGCATTTACACGACAATTAAAAAATGTCAGGGAGTGAAACGTGCTCCACTCTTCAAGCCAAATGACCAGTGATCTGGTAAAGCTGACAATATTACATTTGGGCCATTCCATGTCAAAACAACACAATGTCAGACATCAATACCTCTGATTCCCTTGTTATCTGGAACAGTTGTGCATTTTGAGAGATATGTATGTAACTCAAATGTTGTCTTCCTTGGGCCGAGATCAGGTCAATGTTCTGTTCGACCAACAAAGAGGATATTTGCATAATGCGAAAAAGTTCTTCAAGACTACATTTGGTCCGACGGGGGAAGGAATGGGGAAGGAATGGGGGAATGGGGGAAGTAAGTGGGTTGTGGGGGAGGTGGGAAGGTAAACCAAATCAAAGTTGACCGATGTTTGACCTTTGACCTGCTGTTCTGTAGAACTATTACCATTAAATGTTAGGAGGGTCTGAAAGTATTATATTAAGCTATGCGTTCAACCAAATATTGAAATGGGATTTCTAATAGACAAGTTACACTGTCCTTTGAAACATTAATTTTTGCAGTCCCTTTTTGCAGGTCTTCGATGCTGTAGATATCATGAATTTATAGCTTTAGCTCAAGATAACTTTCTTTCAGGATATTTGCGCAAAATGGTTTTGTGAAATGAGAGGCAGGGTTATGCGGGAGTGTGCGCAGGAACAGGTTTTGCACGACGTGAAATGACGTCAGTCAGCTATTGAAAGGCAACTACGTAATGTGCGTCTGCAACGTCACCGACCGTAATTCAACTGTAATTATCTCCTGCTCGTTGTTCATCCTCTACCATGTGTTGCTTCAGTGTAAAGGAGTGCTAATGCTGGTAATCCTGGTACTTAGAAATGCCACTTTCATCTTTCATGGACCACAGTTTTGATTGAACCCAAACCTCGTCTTCACCGTGATCGATTGTGCACCATTGCTGCTCATCAACGACGGTCATCAGCTGGTTACGTTTCACAAGTCCCTTCCCACTTGTGGATGGACCTTCAGACACTGCAGAACTACTTCAGGGCCTAGAACCTGGAATGCAATGCAGTCAAATCTGCCATCTCCACATTCCACCTGAACAATTGTGAGGCCACAAAACCAATCAATGCAAAGTTATGTTGCACCCCATTTGTACATGACCTCAAACCAAAGTACTCATAAATGATCACCTTGATCAGACCCAAGCTATTGCCAGCGTTGATAGGAGTAACATCGAGACCAAAGCTTGCATCATCATCATCCATAAACTTACGACCAGCACCGTAGTGCTGTGATGCTCAAAGCCTCCCAACAGTAACAACAGCAACAGCAACACAAGCATTGGTGGTATGAATGGCCAAGTATGGTGGTATCAATGGCCAAGTATTGTTCGACCGTTTGGTACAATAACTCATACATAAGGTTTGCTTACATGCAAACTGACACCACTCTGAGCCTCTTTTGCTTTATGCCACCCACCAAACCTCCTCCTCCGCCTCCCTGCCCCCCCCCCCCCCCACCCCCAAACAATTTAAGAAAAAAACACCCTGATTCCCCGTTTTCTACCCTGCTTCATTTACTACACTCTCACAGGCAAGTTAAGTAGATAAACTGATTCAATTAATCCAGCAGTGACCGAGCACAGGCAGATCACGATGCGATAAATGTGGCCTCCTTGCTGTGTCCAAAGGTCCTCATATATTCCTTGTGGGTGTATATCACTGGGTACATCACTGGGTACATCATGGGTGATTGTGGCTCACACAAGGACTGAACACAAAATGGGAATCCCATTCAGTGCAAAAGTTTCCTACACTGACATAGTCGCACTGCATCCTTTTCATATCCTCAGCCACCTTCCATTTTCAAAATCGACGAACTGACATACGAACGGTAGCGAGTGCAATGGCAGCGATGGAGTGCACATAGTCCATCTGGTAAGGAAACTGTCATGGTGCCATGGTGCTGGAGCAGAGGCTGCACTATTGGTGCGAGAAAATTGAAACGTAGACCTATGTTTTGATAATTTGGTGTATGAATGTGTGTAGCTTGGTACAGACTATGTGCACTGACCCTCGTGACCTTTAACGGTGAAGGTTCCACGATACAGCAGATCAAAGGTCAAACCCTCGGTCACACTTTCTAATTTAAAGTTTACTTCTTTTCATTTGAAATAAAAATTGTTCATCTTTGTTGCAAAGATCATCTTTGCATGTCAAATAGAACTGAAGATATGACCTCACATAGATTACAAGGCACGCTAAAGGTCAAGCTGTTGATGATCGATGTCGAAATTTACTAGATTTTCGAGGGCAAATTTTTAGCGATAAGGACACCTCCCAGGTGCCAACAACTGGGCCTGATTTAAGGGAATCAAAGACGTTGTTCAGACAGCGTATTGATTTGACATTAAATTACCTATACATCAATTTCACGATATCCATATGGGATTTCCCACAAAATACCCCGCCCCTCAAGTCAGCGTAAAATTCCCCTCGGCTGTCCAGTGGCATTCCACACCCTGCGGTGGTGGTGGCCTGTCCAGGATTAGATCTAGTCTCAAAGCTTTCACACATCGTTGTGAGCACAGACGCTGTGTACGGGCCCAACAACCATGACCCTCAAGTAAGATAAACCTAAATGCAAATTTTGCTTTTACAATCAATCTGCTACTTTTTCATTGTCATAAGCACTGGAAAAAAAATTTTGGGAAATCATTCCACCGCATTTGAAAGAGATTGCAAGACTGGGAAAATAAAGAAAGAAATAAACACTTGGGGTCCGCACCAGTGTACGGTCACACTCCTGGGCAAACATCATGCGAGTGTGTAAATCACTCCTGAACATTCACCGGGGATTAGCCTGAACAAATCGCTCTGGTACATGGTTGGCTTAAAAGCTGACAAGATGGGAAGGAAAGCAACATTTTAAACGAGACAAACAAACTTGCGGGAAGAAAGAGATCGAGATTTTTGGACAGAGGACATTTGAAAAAATGGTCTGTCCATTAAGGTGTGCGAGCATCTTAAGATCCTCCCAGCCCCAATGTTTGGTTTAATACAATCACAAAATAATTTAACCTTTGTCGAATCTTTGTCATGAGTTCGAACCTTTCACTGTAGAACTACAAAAGATTGCCCCGAGGAGAAGAATATCAATATCAATTATGGCCTCAATCGCCATACACAGATGCTGCATACTCCGTTATTATTAGTATTACTCGGTTATTAGGATTGGGTGGGACTGCTGTGTCCTCGATAACATTTTATTCACTTTGAGCAATTTTGTCTTTCTTCTTCTTCCTCCTCATTTGCCACATCCGTCAGTACAGCGTAGGCAGCTCAGCGCATGCAAAGATTGACCTGAGTGTTTCATAAACCAGTTGGCCAGACCCGACGTTCGACTGGAGTTGGTTCAGGCAGGAATTTAGAATTCTGTTCTCATGCCGGCAATAGTTTGTCAACTCTTCGTGAAAGACTTCTTGGGATTATTAATATCCACCAACGAATGCCAGCAGATGGGTTCCCAGCTTAATGAGCAACCAAGGGATGACATGCCTTGTGATGCAACACCCTGCCTATGAATCACATGGCTAACAGGTCAGGAATCTAACCTTGTTCATTGCTTATGCATTCCTCAAACGTGAACAACTTTGTATGCGGTACCTTGGGGTTGGTTGTATACGGGATCCAAAAATCATAAAAGAAATATGATTCTTGCACAGGAGGAAAGCCGTACTCATGCGTGCAAAGATTAGATGGTTTTGACAGACGAGATGCGATATGCACAAGGCCCAAATGTGCCTCTGTTCTCATCAACTCAAAAACTGCGCACTTACCAGGAAGTTTGTAAAAGTCACAGCCTCGCAGCCGATACCCAGCTGGCCATGAACACTTCTGCAATAGATTAAAAAGTGATCATTCTTATGGGGTCACCTGGTATGCTGTGACCGAGAGCAGTTGTACAACATGGGGCGGAGAAGCCGTCAAAAGGCGGAACAAAGGTTTACGGATACACCAACAGGTGTGCCCGGAGTTTGCGAGAGGGCAGTAGGGAGCCGAGGGCCAGGCACCAAACACGCAGCCCCCCAACCTGTGCCCCTCTGCGGGAAGAAAAAGGGGGCCAAGTGAAAAGCAAACGATAAGCAGCGTGAAAGAAAGGGCAAGAAAGCTCATCTGCTGACCATAAAGGACCCCCTCCTCCTCCCTCCTCACCCTCCACCTTCCTCGCTCATCGGCTTCGGTGCCAAATCTAAAGATCACTGGCTGCCAGTATGAGGTGACTATTCCATAATCAAAGGAGGTACCAGATCACCTCGAGAATAATGCTCTCTCATGAAGACCACTCTGCAGTGAAGTATTGACATCCACAGCTTTGTAGTATTTTATTAAACTTGTGGGTGAGTGGGGGAGGGTGCGGGTAAGACATGTACAAGTGCAATGAAAGTATTTTATGACTTGTAGACGACAGAAGGAAGGAAGGAAGGAAGGAAGTTTTGTTATTGAGCCCAATTGTGGGATCATGGAAAATAAGTGGACCAAATTTTTTTTCTTGATGACCATCCTTGTATCATGTTTAAACGAGAGCAATGTGACTGTGTCGCCAATATGGCTCGGCATAGTCCCGCAACGGGTAGATGTCCTCATTCACTGTCCTAAAAAGAAATGTTTGATTTAAATCCCTTCAGCTATTTTCAAGTATCACATTTTTACCACAAATGACAGGTTTCACATCAATCGGTGAAATGGTTTCAGAGAAGGGATTTTTTTTAATTATCGGCTTTCAAGCCAATATGGCTGCCACACCACATGACATATGAGCTTTTAAAATGTACACTCTGCACATGTATGGGTAGGGGATCACGTTTGTGAAGTTTCGTGTTGAACGGACAAGGTTCATTTTTCTATCCAGGATGGCTGCCAAACCACATGACATATGACATCATCATTTTCAAACTATATGCAAAAGTGGTGTTAGATGATATTTGTAAAATTTCGCATCGATAGGGTAAGCGGTTTCAGAGATATAATTATTTTATATTTTCCTTCAATCCACTATGGCTGCCACACCATGTGACCAATGATGTTTTTGTGATCATCTTTTAATCGCAATGCCCAGTCAATGACATACAAAGTTTCGAGCCAATTGATTTGGTGGTTTGGGAGATGTTTTTATTAAGGTTTTAGGTTCAATCTAATATGGCTGCCAAACCATGTGACCTATGATGTCATAAATTGAATATTTCAATACAAATAGGTCATCGATCATGTGCAGGCATTTCTGATTTTTAGGATAAGGAATTCGATTAAAACATTTTTGGCTGGTATACCACTTCACCTATGATGGCATCATTGTCATGCTTTTGTTCCCCATTGGGAGTACTTGACAATGTGCCAAGTTTCAAATTTTTCCATTCAGCGGTTTCCGAGAAATTGTTTTTTTTAATTATTTGCGTTTAATCCAAGTTGGCTGCCATACCACATGACCTAAGACGTCACAATTATCATAAACGTTCTGCATGGGTGTTACTCCGACCCTGAAAGTTTAGTCTCAATTGGACATGTGGTTGCTGAGAAAAACGAGGTTTAGCCCATGCGGACGGACGGACGGAGACAACCCGAAAACATAATGCCTTCGGCCACCTTCGGAGGTGGAGGCATAAAAACACAAAAATGTAATGGAAACAATAGAAATAAAATAAAAATAAATGTATATATTTAAAATAATTCAAATTAAATAATTTTAACTCACATAAAATAATAAATAATTAAAACAAGCGTTACGCCTAGGTCCCCCGTCGGTGAAGTGATGTGAGTTGACAAAGTGGAAGACGCAGAAAACATGCTATGATATGATATTTCGCTCACAAGGTTCAGACATACATGGACGCGGCCATGTTGGATTTTGACGTGGCGACCCAATTTTCAATAGTGTTCTGCCTTATGCCTAGGTACACCCACACACCAGATTAGAAGTTGGTACTTCGCTTATTTTCCAAGATATTCCGTTCACAAGGTTCAGACATACATGACGGCGGCCATCTTGGAGTTTGACGTGGCGACCCAATTTTCAATAGCGTTCGTCCTTGTGCCTAGATACACCCAAACACCAGATTAGAAGTTGGTACTTTGCTTATTTTTCAAGATATTTCGCTCACAAGGTTCAGACATATATATGGTGGCGGCCATCTTGGATTTTGACGTGGCGACCCAATTTACAATAGCGTTCTTCCCTATGCCGAGATACACCCACACACCAAATGAGAAGTTGGTACTTCGCTTATTGTTCAAGATATTCATCTCACAAGGTTCAGATATATATATGGTGGCGGCCATCTTGGATTTTGACGTGGCGACCCAATTTTCAATAGCGTTCTTCCTTATGCCGAGATACACCTACACACCAAATTAGAAGTTGGTACTTCGCTTATTTCTCAAGATATTCATCTCACAAGGTTCAAACATACATGGCGGCGGCCATCTTGGATTTTGACGTGGCGACCCAATTTTAAACAGCGTTCTTGCTTGTGCCTGGATACACCCACACACCAGATTAGAAGTTGGTACTTCGCTTATTTTTCAAGATATTTCGCTCACAAGGTTCAGACATACATGGCGGCGGCCATCTTGGATTTTGACGTGGCGACCCAATTTTAAACAGCGTTCTTCTTTGTGCCTAGATACACCCACACACCAGATTAGAAGTTGGTACGTCGTTTAATTTTCGAGATATTTCGCTCACAAGGTTCAGACATATATATGGTGGCGGCCATCTTGGATTTTGACGTGGCGACCCAATTTTCAATAGCGTTCTTCCTTATGCCGAGATACACCTACACACCAAATTAGACGTTGGTACTTCGCTTATTTTTCAAGATATTCATCTCACAAGGTTCAGACATACATGGCATCAGACATATATGGCAGCAGCCATCTTGGATTATGACGTGGGTTGCACCCACACACCAAATTCGAATGCAGTCCTTCGCTTACGCACGCACGCCCGCACGCAAACACGCACGCCCGCACACACACACGGACGGACACACTGACAGAGGGGAAAACCATAGTCCCCCTTTCGCTCCGCTGTGCGACGGGGACAATAATATTAAACGTAAAATAAAACTTTGACTATGGATTTGAACCCAGGTCCTTCCAGTCAAGGTCATCACACAAATAAGTAACCGCAGGACCTTTGAGGTTCCAGTCGATGTGCAGGATATAAATTGGCCTTACAATAGTAATAAATAGCACCGCAAAGTGGACGCAAAGTGGACGTAACCCCTCAGCCCATGCATGGTGGAAACCAATTTCAAGATGGCTGCCGTGGCGGCCATATTTAAAATTGCAGCGCGCCCATTTTCGAAAGGAACCTTCCCCTACTCAACCCCAACACACACTGCAAAAATGGATTTTATCGGACAAGCCGTTCTACTTGAATTTGACGGAAACCAATTTCAAGACGGCTGCCGTGACGGCCATATTGAAAATCGCAGCGTGCCCATGAACCTTCCTCTACTCAACCCCAACACACACTGCAAAAATGGATTTAATTGGACAAGCCGTTCTGCTCGAAATTGACGGAAACCAATTTCAAGATGGCTGCCGTGGCGGCCATATTGAAAATCGCAGCGCGCCCATTTTCGAAAGGCACCTTCCTCTACTCCACCCCAACACACACCGCAAACATGGATTTAATCGGACAAGCCGTTCTGCTCGAAATTGATGGAAACCAATTTCAAGATGGCTGCCGTGGCGGCCATATTGAAAATCGCAGCGCGCCCATTTTCGAAAGGCACCTTCCTCTCCTCCACCCCAACACACACTGCAAAAATGAATTTAATCGGACAAGCCATTCTGCTCGAAATTGACGGAAACCAAAAGTTGACGGACACCCGGATGGCTGCCGTGGCGGCCATATTGAAAATCGCCGCGCGTCCATTTTCGAAAGGAACCTTCCTCTACTCAACCCCAACACACACTGCAAAAATGGATTTAATCGGACAAGCCGTTCTTGAAATTGATGGAAACCAAAAGTTGACGGACGCCCGGACCTTGACGACAATACCCCTCAGGCCAGTTTGGGCTGAGGGGTGAAAAGCAGTAAAGCTATTTATATCAGCTTCGGGGCAGCTCAAAACGAATTTATTTAGCTCGTTTTAACTCGTCGGTTCGGAGGTTTTCTGACATGTATTAACTCACATGATTAGTAGTACTTCGGAGTGGCCTCTCAGCACCCCACAAATAAACGAAGAACACGTCTCTCCACCCGCAACGCTCCCCCCAAACCACCAAAATCCGCTCAATATCATCAAGGGGAACGTCTCCGACACAAAGCGCAGAGGCAGCGAGAAAGTCAAAATAACTCAACGGCAGAGATCAGCGAGAAAAGACTCGTGTATCTGCTCAAGCGGAGGAGGACACGTTTAGATAACATTTGAACCGGGCCATCCCAAAGCTAGATCTAATTGCTCAGCAAGATGGAAGAAAAATCGAGAGCAGAAACAGCAAAACTCGGCTCCACTTACGTATATTAAGCGAGTTTAGGGCCCAATAGCCACATCCATCCATCAAGTAAATGCCTTGAGCTGCTTGCTCCTTCCATGCTCCTAGAGTTAAGGATGTATTCATAATCGTTTTCAACGTCGGATCCATACAGCTGGCATTCCTTCTCAACTATTTGTCCTTCGCATGATCTCCAAACTTGTGGTTCGCTCCCTACCCCGTTTGCCCGGTTCGCAAGCACCAGCAAAATCCTGAACGAATCAGACTCTCCAAAGCTCTGCACATATGCAAAGAAAAAGAATATCAATGCAGGTTTCACATAGAATTAGCAACAACTCAAGGTTAACTGCAATGGTATAGGCCCAGGCATACAGCTCGCATTGACAATGCAAGCCGTTGTAAATTAAGATGGCATATTACAAACTTATGGATGGCAGTAACGCGGGTGATGAATGCTTTTTTTTCTCATTGGTTTCAGGAGAGAAACGTATAGAATCGTTTATCAACGTCACTGGATGAGGTTTGTTCAGAATTGGAACCCAGACATCATAGGTGACTGAGCAATATAAAAGTTTCCTCACGAAACAGCATCGGCCTTGCAAAACAAAGACAAGGTGTGTGTTAACCAAGCGTAACACGTGACGCACACACATGTTGAATTAGACTTGTGTACAACTCATGATAACAAGATAACATTTAAATACATTATTTCATATTGAGCCTGGTGTTGGCTTAGCGGTTAGGGTGCCGGCTTGGGATCCTAGGATCCTGGGTTCGAATCCCGGTCGATCGCTGAATTAACACCAGGGCGGTTGACTCATCCTGGCATCCTTCCGAGGTCGGCAAATTGAGTAGCAGCTTGCTGGGATGAATGATCCCGGTGTGTACCCCGGGTTTAGAATAGGTACACCGTATCCCTGCGCATCGTAAGAGGCGACTGAGGGTTGACGCCAGGAAGGGCATCCGGCCATAAAAAAAACATTGCCTCAAACAGGGAACCATGATTGTCATGGGGCCCACAAGGCTAACCCCCGCTCTAGCGGGGAAAATGGCCTTAAAACGATCATTCATTCATTTCATATACTGTATTCAAAGGGGGTGACATCGATACCCTTCCGTCCACTCTCCGTGCCCCTACCACCCTCCCAACCAACATGTTGTGTCCACAAACAGCAGCATCCCTGGCACCTGGCATACTCCATCCTACATTCTGTTTATCAAGCTACAGGGGGCAACTCCATTACAACACAGTCTCCTCCCATCTGCAGTCCATTAACCAATGAGACACGGTTAAAAAGGCTCGTTAACTTGTAGGCATCGACTGACCCAGGATAAGGGTCAAAAGGAAATCGGATTTAATAAAGCGCCACCGAGCAACTCTTGCTTTTTCTACCAAAACAACATGTACAGAGAATCTATTCACACCTTGCGCCGTCACGAGTAAAACCTAAAGCAACAGCAGCGTTTCATTCGAAGCAATTCCAGACTTGGTGACATGCGACGGAATGCACCAAACACACACAGGGCTAAAAGTTTATTGCAGAAAGTACAAAATAAGAGCAACACTGGAGACAAATTCACAAGTTTTGCAACAAATGTGAAAATTAACGGTAACTGGAAAACTCCTCTTTTTGTATTGGTGTGGCAGGTAAACCTTACCCCATTTTTAAATATCATTCTTATACAACGTTGGTGGGTACCATCATCGGTGTGCAGGAGTTGGGATAAAGTTTTACATCAACCTGGGAACTGTATGGTATTTTAAGTCTTTAAAAGGAACTTGTGGAAAAAGTTGAGAGCAAGTTTTCAGGTAATTAAATAAAAAAATGTAATGCCACTCCTCAACAATGGATGCGTACATAGCATTGATTCTCTGGTGCTCGATGCAACTTATTGTGTACATGCATGCATACACACATACATGCTAGTGATGATGATTACCATGTCCCCATAAGGACAGATGATATACAGTGATAAGAGGAATCCACCAAATTACTTACCTCAACAAAACCTCGAGCCAGTCCATTTTTGAAGACATCTTACTACAGTTTGGGGACATGTGCACCTGATGGCAGGAAATGGAATGTACCCCGTCTTCTGTGCTGTGATAGGCCACGTTGATGACTGACCAGGTGGTATTACATCCTGGAAAATTGCAAAATAAAGCCTCGCTGCTGAACAGGAGGGTAGGGAGGGAGACAGTTTCTACCACAGGAAGGTGTGTGGTATGACAATGGTTGGCTTTCTCCACATGCAAGCCCATGGCATACTTGGTACCATCGGCTACAACTGCCCTCAGCAGGGAGAAATCTTGACGCAGGACCATTTGTTTAGGTCAATGTCAGAGGTCTTGAGGTCACTCTTACATCTTTCCAGCATAGCTTAGGCTTCTGTTGATTGCATTATTACAATGAAAAGAGGTTTCTTGTCTGCCATGAGTTTCATCACGAGAGCCTTCTGTCATCTGCCCAACACGCATGTCAGTCATTTCGGTCCTATCATTCTGATCAGGTGGTCCACGGACGCAATTTCCACTCTTTCCATGAAAGCAATGTTTTGAATCGTCCGCCATCATTTAATCCTAACAATAGATTGGAGGTAACATTGGTTATTAAATCCTCACGAGGTGCTTTTATATAAGCATGATGTGGAGCCCTGCACTGATGGCGATACATCGGCATCGGTACAATTGCTGCACAATAGACCAAAAAGTCGAAATCGAGATACCTCTGCAGCTCCAGACTCATGTGCACAAAAAGGCAAAGGCTGTGGAAGCCAAAACAACACACGAGTCAATGTCAGTGTCCAATGATGCATCAGCAGCAAGTTTGTTTCCCTATTATTAAAAGGCACCGGGAGGCTTTAAGACCACATTCGTTGACTAAAAATTTAAGGAGTTGAACATAACGTGCGTGCCTACATCGGGATTTAAGTAAAATTAGTGTTTAAACTGAATGATGTAAAAAGGTGAATTTAAAAAAAAATGTGGTCCTTCAATCCATTGCAAAAATAGTTCAGTATTTCTTCAATGATAATGTAAATGGACAAATCTTTTCTGCAGCAAACACTCAAATAACTAGATGGTATTCATAGAATACTTACCCTGCGCAGTCAACTTGGTGTGAGCCAACTCTTCTGTTTTTGAACGGTTCTTTTTTTATTGATCCAATATGGCTGCCAGACCACGTGAGCGATGACATCATAAATTTATATTCTCTAATATAATTGTTGCATAGATCATGCTCAATAAATTTCAAACTGATCAGACTAAGCGTTGTCCCTGTCGAATTATGACGTCATAATTATGGCACCAATGACGTCATCATTAACAACACCTATTCCCCATATGGAGTTATTTACAATGAGCCACATTTCAACTTTTCCATAGAGCGGTTTTGGAGATATAGAGGTGCAACGTTTTTTGGTTTTTCCAAGATGGCACCTGTAACACATGACCTATGACGTCATGATTATCATTAAAATATTCTAAAGGAGGAGGCGCTCCTATGGTGAAATTTTCGTGCCCATCAGACCAACAGTTGCTGATTTTTTTTAAAATAATGATCGGATGGATAAGTGTTGTATTTGTCGAATTATGACGTCATAATGAAGGCACCGATGACATCATCATTAACATATCTTATTCCCCAAGGGGTGTGGTTGACAATGAGCCAGGTCTTAATTTTTTCCGTGGAGTGGTTTCAGAGATATAGAGGTGCGAATTTTTTCCAAGATGGCACCTGTACCAGGTGACCGATGACGTCATAATATTCATTAAAATATTATACAGGAGGAGGCCCTCCGATGGTGAAAATTTCATGTCAATCGGACCAAGAATTGCAGAGAAGAAAATTCATACTGATCGAATCAAGCGTTGTACTTGTCGAATTATGACATCATAATTAATCAACATATCTTATTCCCCAAGCGGAGTATTTGACAATGAGCCATGTTTCAATTTTTTTCCATGGAGCGCTTTCGGAGATAGAGGTGCAACTTTTTTTCGATTTTTCCAAGATGGCGCCTGTACCACGTGACCTATGACATAATAATTATCATTTTAAAAATTCCACAGGAGCCGCTCATATTCTGAAAATTTTGTGCCAATCAGACTAACAGTTGCAGAGGATTTTTATTTTTTTTCATACTCTTCAGATCAAGTGTCATACTTGTCGAATTATGACGTCATAATTAAGGCACCGATGACATCATCATCAACATATCTTATTCCCCTTGGGGAGTACTTGACAATGAGCCATGTTTCCATTGAGCGGTTTGGGAGATACAGGGGTGTAACGTTTTTCCAAGATGGTGTCCGTACCATGTGACCTATGACGTCATACTTATGAATAAAAATATATATACAGGCGGAGGAGCTCCTATGGTAAAAATTTTGTGTCAATCGGACCACGAGTTGCGGAGAAAATGAATTTTTTTAATGCAGACACGGCACACATACGCAACCGAATGCTTAACCCCGTTTCGCTTCGCGAGTGCAGGGTAACATGACAGTTCATAGAACACCTTACCCCACACAGGCTTGAGGGTAAAAAAAAGGACATTGACTGGGTCTGCGAGGAGCAAATTTGATTGGTCGAGATGATGTAAAATGGCATAATATTTTGTCCAAATACTGCTAGACTAAAGGGTTTTGAAATTGGTAAAAAGGCAATTTGTGTTCTGCAGTGTTCAAGTATATAATTCAACTGAAAAATAAGAAAAACATTTTAAAGGCTGTACAAAAATATTTTCGGATGTTTACTGCAGCTGATGCAATGTCTTTTACACCACCTTATTTAACACATTACATTAGTTATTTGTGCATGTTGTTTGGGTCCTTTATGACATCCTAAAAAACAATAAGTTCCTGTTTGGAATGATTTTCTATTTTGTTTGACTGCCAGACAGGCAGACAAGATAATAAAATTCCACCCGTGTCCAAAGGAAGCAGTTCAGTTTGCCATTTTTAATATGAAATAGGAAAAACCAAGAAACAAATGAAACCATTTAGAACCACTTAGAACTCACTAGAATGACCCTTTAGAACCCTTCAGAATTAACCTTTAGAACCCTTCAGAATTATCCTTTAGAATCCTGCAGAATTATCCTTTAGAACCCATCAGAATTACCCTTTATAAGCCATCAGAATTAGCCTTTATAAGCCATCAGAATTACCCTTTAGAACCCATCAGAATTACCCTTCAGAATTACCCTTTACAACCCATCAGAATTACCCTTTAGAATTACCCTTTAGAACCATCAGAATTACCCTTTAGAACCCATCAGAATTACCCTTTAGAATCCATCAGAATTACCCTTTATAACCCATCAGAATTACCCTTTAGAACCCATCAGTATTACCCTTTAGAACCCATCAGAATTACCCTTTAGAATCCTTCAGAATTAGTCTTTAGAACGCATCAGAATTACCCTTTAGAATTACCCTTTAGAATCCTTCAGAATTAGTCTTTAGAACGCATCAGAATTAGCCTTTAGAATTACCCTTTAGAATTACCCTTTAGAACCCATCAGAATTACCCTTTAGAATCCTTCAGAATTATCCTTTAGAACCCATCAGAATTACCCTTAATAATCCATCAGAATTACCCTTCATAATACATCAGAATTATCCTTTAGAACCCATCAGAATTACCCTTTAGAACCCATCAGAATTACCCTTCATAATCCATAAGAATTACCCTTTAGAATCGTTCAGAATTACCCTTTAGAACCCATCAGAATTACCCTTTAGAACCCATCAGAATTACCCTTTAGAATTACCCTTTAGAACCCATTAGAATTACCCTTTAGAACCCATTAGAATTACCCTTTAGAACCCACTAGAATTAAGCACGGTGGTTTAAAAAGGTTCTTCTTCATTTATGATGGACGGATGGAAGGAAGCTCAGCCAAATATTGTAGTGGCTTCATCATCGCTTTAAAATTATCCAACTTCTCTCTGTACATTAAGACGAATTCAGAATTAAAGTATTGCTAAATTACAGGTTGGTTTTCCGATCCATGTTCCGATTCATGTTCGAAATAAAACATTCAATTGAAATAAAAGCAGACAAAATAACTTTGTCACATTTCAAAAACTCATCGTTTTGCTCATCGATATTTTATTATTCCTCAAATAATAGAGCCTGAACATCCAAAAGCAATAAAAAAAAACTTTTCAAAATTGATGACATCAAGCAGTGCGTAGCAGGCCTTTACAGGAAGCAAACTTCATTTTTATATTTCTCCAGAGAGTAACTCCAGGCCAGCACTAAAATGAATGCAGCGATTAGCATTCCACAAAAACAGTTGGAAGTCCAGTATTGAAACCTCACATCGTCACACTCGCATGTGAGACACGTCGCTGGCATTAATAAAAACAAGGCATCTCAGCAACCCATGCTCACTGGGCCAGGCCTCGGCTACACCGCGCTCTCCTTGTCCTTGAGAAGCAGGTGTCCTGCACGGCTAATGTCCCCACCAAACTTGAAGCTCGAAAAACAAGTAATAATAACAAAGCACGCTTTGGGCAGCTAAAGCTGAGAATCCAGAGTGAGGGACAGAAAACCCTATGAGGATAAAGAGTCAAGATGAGAAAAAGGCCAGGAAAGAGGAGAATGGCGCACAGCTCATCTGGAAGGCATTTCTGTCAGCGTGTCGGACGTCTGCCGCCGTCTCGGCTGCGCAAAGGAGCAGAGATTGAGCTACCTAGTACGAACTTCCAGCTGGAAAGCCACAAGGCCAGCATAAACAGCAGAAAAACAGAAAAATCATGCTCCAATTGCCGTACCTCTGCCAATATTACATCAATGTGCGAGTTTACCTTCAACAGACGCTGGCAGGATACACCGAGGGTGCAGCACACTGCGCCACCCTCACTTGCACTCCTTTACAGACCACCCTTCGAGTTTTAACAAAATGTTATATGCGACTAACCAATTCTACATTTTCCCTCAATGAGAGGTATCTATGAACGTGATAGGAAAAACAAAGAACAAAATGCAGCAGCCCGATGGTCACGAGGAAATAAAAGTCTATTTTGACACTTGTCCAAGCTGTGGAAACAATGACATTAGCAATGAACAAATTTAAGGGAGTTTAATGGGATCGTGCAGCAAGTGCTCTCACTGTGAAGCCAAACAAGAATGTGATAAAACCCACACTCCAAACACCTCTTCTATTTTGCTCCAGATGACGACAGCTGGAGCCAACAGGGAATGATAAATCAGGTGGAGCAAGTTATTCCCATGCACCCTCCCCAACACAAATCTTTAACTTAGGTAGCCATACAAAACACGGAGATCTGCCAAGAACTGCAAGCCTTGCAAGGAAACGATTCCCTTTATTTTCTTCCTCAATTTCATGCAAAAACTTCCCATAATCCAACCCCTATCCTTCTCCGAGCCTCCACAACCCAGCACAAGCACTCAGCTATCCAACGCCCCTCCTATTCTCCATCCACATCCTCCTAACCCCTCCCCAACTCGCATCCCTTGGATTGGCTGCCACCCGGGATGCCTGATACGTTCCTCCCATGCAAACCCCAGCCTATCGATTTGCTTTTTCAGTGTGCAGACCAACGAGCAACGAAGACAGGAGAGACAAGGTGCACGCAGAGCAACAGGAGAACACTTTGTGGGACACCCTGTGTCGAGGGAGTGTAGCATCTTATTGGATATCTCGTGGAGGGTATCTGGACGACAGCGAGATCGGCACCTGACAGCAGAGATCCACTGGATATTGAAACGGAAAAGAGTCCTGCATAAGGTCCAGAGCCCAGGATCAGAGTATACAGAGTATACAGCCATATATGGGAGTACGACACAGATTTGACAACCCACTTCAGTGCTCCTTCCCATCAACACATGACAGCCTGCTACAGATTTCCAGATTGGAAGTCAACAGTTTATCCTGAACAACTTAACAAGACCACCAGGAGATCCAACAGCTCGACTGGAAACTGTGGTCACCAAAGTTTCTTCTGTTTTGTTCTGAAGACACTCCTACCAACCACTGCAGGATCTCAATCTCAACATCTTTGTGATCAAACATCAATCAACCCAACTGGAGATCAGCTGCTACAGACTTGGCCAAAACACCATTTACCCTGGCCCTGCTAACGGCTCAAGTGATGGCATACACAAGCCTTCATGCAATACCACCAACTCTGTCATTCCTCCCAGAGGACATGCACGTTATGGGAGACGACAGTGAAAGTAGCAGCGATGAGAATGGATATGGACACCTACACTCCAAGAGGCCTCGTCTGTTGCAGGGTAAGTGTTGGAGATTTTATAAAATAAATAACAGGATGAAAGTAGCAAGTAATTTGGACAGCAAATTTTTATGAAGAGGAGCCACTATTTACTGGATTCATGTTGGACTGTCATTGCATTACAAATTTGGTCTATGTGTTGCATCATTGATGAGGGTGCAATTACGAACGTTGATGCAGTGCCGTCGGAGATAAAGGCAGGAAGTTAGGATTTGGCAAGGGTGCCAAAACAACATGACGTGCCCAAAATAGAGACGCTGATTAATCAAAAAGCTAAATGGTGAAGAGGAGATGGATAAAGAGGAAGAGGTCATGAAAGTTAAAACTATTCATTCTTAAAAGATGCACAATGCACATTTCATCAACTTGAATCTATGAAAGCACCCTAATAAAAAAGGAGGAATATTGGAGTAAATACAAGGAGAATATAATTATATATATATATATATATATACACACACACACACACATATATACATGTATATATTTATATACATCTCATACATTGAGTACCAGTTCACTGGTAATTCCCTGTGTGTCGCAAGAGGCGACTAACAGGGTTGGCGGCAGGAAGCGCATCCGGCCATAAAACATTGCTTCAAAAAGGGGACCAAGGTGCCCGAAAAAGGCCAACCCCCACCCTGCGGGGAAAATGGCCTCTAAAGGTGGTTCTAAAGGTGGTTCATACATGACCAGGAATCAAAACAAAGTATTTTTCAAATTGATCCATCAAAAACTACATGAACTTGTAAATACAGGTTAACCTGCACATCTGCACAAGGGGACAACCCCGAGAGTCTCGGCAGCCCCACTGGTCTTGATCACCAAAACCGGTTGGTGCAAGGCAAACATTCTAACTCAAAATGTGACTGGATTCGAGCCCAGCAACGTTTCACAATTGGACTGCTGAATGCCATAAGCAATGCCTCAGTTTGTCGTTCAGATTACATCCTTAGGCAATGACCATATTTGATAGACGAGTGCGGTAGGCTACCCATTATGACTGGAGAGTGCGATACGGGGAAGTGAGTGCAGCCAACATACACCCGTAACCGATCAGGAATGCTGGATTTGTAGAGCAACCATGCCAGACATGAGCAAAGGATTCCTTGGAGCTGCGCCTTACTCATAACTTCAGCACCACAAACGGCTCTGGAGGCTTTGCCGAATGATCTACCAAGGCGGTTGCTCCTCCCCCCCCCCCCCCCCCCCTTTCCCCTCCCTCCAGGGAGGCACAAGCGCATAACACCAACTAAACCCAACATTACATCATCAAATGAGTTCCTGTTAAGGAATCGACACCATATTCAACTGTAGTGACAGACGCATAGATGGAAGGGTATGAACCCAACTAACAACGTTGTAAAATATACACCACAAAGGTGTGTGTGTGTGTGTGTGTGTGTGTGTGTGTGTGTGTGTGTGTGTGTGTGTGTGTGTGTGTGTGTGTGTGTGTGTGTGTGTGTGTGTATATATATACACAGACTTGGCATTTAATATGGAATATATATTTTTTCTTGACTTTTGTTTACTTTCTTAACTCAGTATGTCAATCTGGTGAGTTTCTTTTACACTTTGGTGATTTATTTGTTAAAAGAACCATGTCACTGATTGTCTGTCGCAGCAAGAACTCAGCAACAGGATTATATCACAGGTGGCGTGGCAAAATGTACGGACAGGTGCATTTGATGATTGTCTTCACAGTCGGGTATACAAGGGTTGTTGCGTTCTGTATTTGTGTAAAACAACTGCTGCACGTCTCCAAAAGTTATTGCCGCTTCCTCTGGAGATGGTCCGTCAACTCGACAATGCTGTTTGTCATGGAGTGGTGGCTTTACGAAATTATGGCATGAAACAGCATGCTATTGCTCGGAAGTATGGCATCACTCAAGGTCAGGTGTCAAAGATCCTGAAACGAAATGCTCAGAGGGGTGTCCCTACTCCAATACCGAGGCCAGGACGTCCCCGCAGAACCACAAGGAGGGATGATCGCCAGCTGCACCGGTTAGTCCGCAATGGCCGTACCAAGTCAGCTAATCGGCTAAGGGCTGAGTGGCAGCAACTGACAAATGTGCCTGTATCCAGAAGGCTAGTCAACCAACGACTGGTTAAAGCAGGCTATCGTGCCAGGCGTACCCTGAGAAAGCCACGCCTGACCAGACTACCGCCAGCACCGATTGCAGTGGGCCAGAGAGCACCGTCAATGGCAGCCAGGACACTGGAATCACGTGATCTTCAGTGACGAGTCTAGATTTCTGGTCTATCGTCAAGATGGCCGTGTCCGAGTGCGCAGACAAGTGCATGAAGCCTACAACAAAGATTGTATAGTGCCAAGAGTCCTAGCTGGAGGTGGTGGGGTGACCGTTTGGGCTGCTTTTCATGCAGGGGGCAAAACTGACCTGGTTGTTCTGAATGGAAACCTGAACCAGTTCAAGTACAGGGCCATTCTGGAAGAAACATTGCTTCCATTTGCTCTTGCAGCCTTTCGAGGAAACATTGTCTTCTAAGATGAAAATGCACGGCCTCATCATGCTCGCATGATCCAACACTTTCTTGCTTACCGTGGTGTAGAGCATATGGATTGGCCTGCCATGTCCCCGGATATGAATCCGATAGAGAACTTGTGGGCAAAATTAACGCGTCAAATCGACCACTTGGAACAGCAGCCGACCTCTGTGCGTGAATTGCAGCAGACTATTGTCACTGCATGGCAAGCGATTCCTGTCCAAACCTTGGCAAATCTCGTGAACAGCATGCCTCAACGTGTACGTGCTCTCCTGAATGCTCGTGGGGGTTACACGAAGTACTGAACTGTAATTTTACTGTCCGTAATCCCAGTCGTAATTTAACTTTTGTTTTTGTTAAAAAAAAAATTGGCTAATGTGCAAAATAAAGAGATACTTCTGGAAAACGTGCAGAAGTTTAACACAGTACTGTCCATGAATTGAGTTCGATATCAGTTTACATCACTTTCAAGGATTAATTTATTTGTTTCAAAATGTCAAATGTGGTTTTTGTTTCTTTTAAAGGTCACATTAACAAAATCTAGAATAATTTCAACATAATTCCAATGAACTTTTGGTTCTAAGACATCTTGAAAAGTAAGTTCACCCCACAGAAAAAATATTCCATATTAAATGCCAAGTCTGTATATATATATATATATATATTAGGGTGTTTCTTAGCTACATAAGGAAAAACAAATTGAATTGTTTCACTCCTAACCTTTAATTTTTTTTGGTATTGAGGTAAAACTTCTGCCTGTGAAATATTTTTTGAATAAATCAAGTTTTAGGGGCTGCACAGTGACTCATGGTTGCCAGCCACTCAATGTTTGTGCCCGATAAGCGTTGATTTCATGCAATCGGAAACATCTTGCGATGTTCTGTCACAACTTGAAGCAGATACTGTGTTTGCTGTTCATCCCTTGTCAGGGGACGATTGCACTCTTCAATGAGAGCAACAGCATACACCAGAGTACAGCTGTACTGTATTCAATTAACTTAAAAACAACTTCAAAATGTGCAATACATAGCAAGGTCAAAGGTCAACTGTAATGGTCAAACTCACAAGTATAGCAGTGAAGAATAAATAATCAACTCCAAACATTTACGTGAGCCAAATATGTGAAATTACAAACTCCGTGTGCAACCCGTAAATTTAGTCCAAATGGCTTAAAATTTCACCCCAAGGGTTTTTTCATACATACAAAATTTTTTAAGTGTTAGGAGCATGACTTTTCTAACTTTCATTTTTTTAAACCACCCATATATATATATATAGATATATATATATATATATATATATATATACATATATATATATATATATATATATATATATATATATATATATATATATATATATATATATATATATATTATATATATATACACGGAGCAGGCTAACCCCCGCTCTAGCAGGGAAAATGGCCTTAAAATGCATGTTGTTGTGTGTTGTGTGTATATATATATATATATATATATATATATATATATATATATATATATATATATATATATATATATATATATATATATATATATATATATATATATGTATATATATATATATATATATATATATATATATATATATATATATATATATATATATATATATATATATATATATATATAAAATATAATATAAAAAATATAATATAATATAGTATATATATATATATATATATATATACACTATATTATATTATATTATATATATACTGTATATATACATTATACATATATATATATATATATATATATATATATATAATATATATATATATATATACTATATTATATTATATTTTTTATATTATATTTTATATATATATATATATATATATATACATATATACAATTGACAGTGGGAGGTTATCAATTTCTGTACTTCATTCTGAACGTTGTGAGCACTTCATCTGTACTTCATTCAAGCACAATAAAACGGCAATTAGAGCGCATCCACCCTGGTTGCTCTTCAGGCCATACCGCTGTCAACCACCACTACAATAACACCACCATAGCTACTGCAATACCGCCATTACAAACATCATGAACACAATCAAGAATCTTGGTTGAACAGGACAAAACGACCACCCAAGCCAAAATGAGTCCGCGTCGCAATCGATTTGAAGGATCACCCAATTGCCATGCGCAAAAATAACGGTATTCAAACAGTTGTGCACAACTGTAGGAAAGCTAGTTGGATAACAGGCAGCTGTGGGGAGAGCGAATGAAGCATCAGTCGGAAAAAATCCTATGCAGGATTCCCCATGGAGGAGAAGGGCAGGCTCAGCGATGACGGGAAGGGCTCGGGGCTCCACAAAACAAGTTTGCAGACAAAGTAAGACGAGTGTTCGTGAGAGTAAAGGTGAAAACAACATGCTTGGCAATAAAACAGGTTCAAACGCACCAAACCTCCGGCCCAGGAATCTGACAAATATGGCAGTGAAAAAAATTGTGGGATGTCGGAAAATCGAAACCAAGTTGCCAAGTTATCTGCAGACAACAAACTGTCTGCACACTGAGATGAGGGAAACGGTCGACACAAATTAAGCGAAAGGAAGTTTTTTCCGCATGTGAGGCGGGAGCCATCTGCCGCACTGGGAAGTGCAGACAGCTGGTGGGCCCAGCAGCTGTGAGGAAGGACACGAGGGCACGCAAAACGCGGGGCAAAAGAGCCACGTGGGAAGAGCAGCATGGAAAGCCTCACAAAATATAGGAAACTGTGGGTAGTAAAGTTTACTTGACTCGTCATCAAAAACGATGCCGATGCTCCAATATCGCAGCAAGTCAGACATCAGTACTTATGCATGTGCATGCCGGTATTTCATAACAATTCCCTTACAAGCAAATCTTCTGTCCTGCATCTTTTTTTTCCCCGCTGCTCTTGTACCCAATAATTCTTCATTCTTTGCTCTTCGATTTGTGCACACACAGAGGTGCCACAGCGACAAGTGGCGAATGCTCGAGAGCGAGATCGCACGCACAGCGTGAACACGGCTTTCAGTGCACTGCGCACGCTCATCCCGACCGAACCAGCAGACCGGAAGCTCTCCAAGATCGAGACGCTCCGTTTGGCATCGAGTTACATCTCCCATCTGGGAAATGTACTTCTGCTGGGAGACGGCGGTCCTGACAACGCTCCCTGCCACACACCACCCGTGCAGAGCATCTACGGACCTCCCGGAGGCGGTACCGTAGCCACCAGCTCTGCCATACCTCCACCTCGCACCATCTGCACCTTCTGCTTAAGCAACCAGCGGCGGCTGGTAAGATTTTACTTTGTTTGCAGCATATCCTGCAATTTGTGCATTTCACAGGTCCTTTATTTAAAATAAAGGACTATACGGCATGTTTAATTTATTTAATTATCTATTTATTTGTTTAAATTTATTTACATGAAGAAAGGCAAACATTCATCATGGGTTATGGCAGTGGCATGCAGATTGAGAATAGTACCAATGGGGCAGTCTGAAAATTAAATTATTAACTTACCTGTATCGCCAAACATTAAGAGGCAAGCACTGCGATCAATTATCACAACTAGATGGTATTCATCGAAAACTTACCCTGCGCAGTCAACTTGTTGCGAGCCAACTCTTCTGTTTTTGAACATTTTTTTTTCTTTGATCCAATATGGCTGCCAGACCATGTGAGCGATGACATCATACATTTATATTCTCTAATATAATTGTTGCATAGATCACGATCAATACATTTCAAACTGATCAGACCAAGCGTTGTCCCCGTCGAATTATGACGTCATAATTATGGCACCGATGACATCATCGTTAACAACACCTATTCCCCATATGGTGTTCTTTACAATGAGCCATGAGCTTTACAATGAGCTTTACAATGAGCCTTTACAATGAGCCATGTTTCAATTTTTTCCATGCAGCGGTTTTGGAGATATAGGTGCAACATTTTTCGTTTTTATCAAGATGTCGCCTGTATCACATGACCTATGATGTCATGATTATCATTAAAATATTCTAAAGGAGGAGGCGCTCCTATGGTGAAAATGTTGTGCCCATCAGACCAACAGTTGCTGAGAAAAAAAATTCACAATGATCGGATAAGTGTTGTACTTGTCGAATTATGACGGCATAACGAAGGCACCGATGACATCATCATTAACATACCTTTTTCCCCAAGGAGAGTACTTGACAATGAGCCACATTTCAATTTTTTCATTGCAGCGGTTTTGGAGATATCGGTGCAACATTTTTCGATTTTTTCAAGATGGCGCCTGTATCACATGACCTATGACGTCATGATTATCATCAAAATATTCTACAGGAGGAGCCGCACATACTCTGGAAATTTCGTGTCCATCGGACTAACAGTTGCAGAGGAATTTTTGTTTTATTCATACTGGTCAGATCAAGCGTTGTACTTGTCGAATTATGACGTCATAATTAAGGCATCAATGACATCAACATATTTTATTCCCCATGGTGAGTACTTGACAATGAGCCATGTTTCAATTTTTTCCATCGAGCGGTTTTGGAGATATAGAGGTGTAACGTTTTTCCAAGATGGCGTCTGTACCACATGACGTATGACGTCATAATTATGAATAAAAAAATATTATACAGGCAGAGGCGCTTCGATGGTAAAATTTCGTGTCAATCGGACCAACGGTTGCCGAGAAAATGAATTTTTTAAATGCAGACACGGCACACGTACGCATCTGAATGCTTAACCCCGCTTTTCGCTTCACGAGCACAGGGTAAAGATCAACCTAACCTATTATCTAGAAGAAAAGCAACTAAAATATTACATCATCTGGAACTAGCACAAGGATTATAAACAGAAAACTGGGACAACGAAAGGTGAGCTTTGGCTCATTTGCATATCTACGACAGAAGAATGAATGGCAATGTGAATGACCATATTGGGTAAATAAATTACTTCCATTTTAATTCGTATAGAATCACAACTAGTTTGACTCAGATGTCAAAGATGTGAGTGCTTAAAACAGATAATGCTTGAAAACCCCCCCACAAAAAACCAGCAAGATAAATAAATAAAACCTCTTCGTTTGAGACCACTCAATACTCATGTATGGTGTGTATGCGGAAGGGAAATAGAAGGTAATATGAGTATCGGGAGAGAAAAGGAGATGCAAGTGTTTGGGGGGGGAGGGAGGGGGTAAGGTGGGCTGAAGTGGGGAAGAGGTCAATTTCATGTCGCCTGGTTGATATCCGACTCAAAATTAAAAAGCAAAATCCTCTATAGTTTGATTACTATGTGACAAAAATTAACTCCTCCTCATCAACAAGATTGAAAAAAAAATTGCAATGAATATATGAATCTAGAATCATTAATTGGAATGAGCAAGTAAAGGTCATCAAAGTTTATAAATGGAGGCAGCTGCAGTCAAAACCATGACGTCACAAATTTGCCGTTGAATGCAGGGGCGAGACCGGGAACGCAAGTCCGCCATGCGTTGCTGATGGCTGGAGCCAAGACTGGAAGCACAAGATGTTATTGCGCTGCCAAAGGAACACGACGGGCGGTGGGCGAAAAGGATGGAGCCACAACACCACGGTGCTCCCGTCTCCCGTATTCCAAAGAGGTGGGCTTCATGGCCGAACCCAAGGCCTTGACGACGGTCCATGCCACACTTCCTTTTTACAACGAGTTTCGTTTTATTTCGTGATGCGACCGATTGTGGAGTCGTCCTCCGAAAAAAGGTCGTCGACGAGCTCATCAGGTGGTGACTGGTTCTCTACCAGAGAGCGACGAGAGGGAGCAGGACTCTAATGTGGAACGTTTTAACATCCAGCTCGAAAACCTGTGCAATGAGTTTCAACAAGCATTTGTACGCAATTGCTCATTTTATAAATTTAATTTGATTCTGGACAAACATGAATATTATAAAAACTAACACAATAAAACTGATGCAAAGAGACTTTTGCAAAACGAGTCGATCCAATGTGGAGCCTCCAGCCTCTCAATCCCGGAACACGTAGCTCTGGATCCAAGGTACCAACCTCACCCTCCCCGCCCAGCTCCTCACTATTTCACCCCCACCACCACCTTTGCACAGCCTATACCTCCGAACATACTTTCATATCCTGCCGAGCGGTGCACGTGGCCAAAGTGGAAAACCCAGATCTCTCCGGCGGGACCATTTGTGGAGAGCGAGAGAGAGAGAGGAGAGAGAGGAGAGAGAGGAGAGAGAGGAGAGAGAGGAGAGAGAGGAGAAGGAGGAGAGAGAGGAGAGAGAGGAGAGAGGAAAAAAAAAAACTCTCTCTCTCTCTCTCTCTCTCTCTCTCTCTCTCTCTGTCTCTCTCTCTCTCTCTTTCTTCCCCCCTTCCCCCCTCTAATTTTGGTTGAGGAAATGAGATCCACAGGTGTTTGCGAGACAGCAATGCAGTCTCGCAATGCATTCGCTTACCCTGTTAAAAACACATTTCCAGAGATGCGGTACAATGGTAGACTATACAGCATGAAAACTTTTGTAAAGCTGGGTTTGACATCTCATAAATGAAAGCTTTGTTACAGAACAACTCTAAGGGCCAATAATCTATTTTGTGCATGACAAGAAGGAAGCCTTTGCACAAATAAACGTGTGTTATCCAAAAACACAAACAAAGGCGAACATCTCTGAACGTGGTAACCGTGCCACCCCGATTTGTAGTGTACAACTGCACATCTTGGTGACGGAATCCAAACATCGCAAAAGGAATATTATCACGTGGGCTAATTGGGCCGACTTCTGATTTGGGATCTTCTGCAACTAAATAAATAAAATACATATATATAATATATATATATATATTCCCACTCATAATACATAAATCCAATGGAATTGTCTGAGCAATTAAGTATTTCAAAGTTTCAAAAGTTTTGATTTTGTTTTCACGCCATACATCTGCATCTTTCACCATGACGGTACAACGCCGTCACTACGGTAACGGACCAAGCGACGGATGACAAATGTAAACCAAGGCCACAAAGGCATCCGCGCGAGAGCCGAATGCACTGGCGGAATAAGAAGCTGCTTGTCGTCGATGGGCCTGCATAATCGCCTCTCAAGCCTTGTTTGGATCGATGTCACGAGTTTTGAAAATATGACGAGCGTTTGGTGACTAGAACTGAATGAATGAATGAATGAATGATCGTTTTAAGGCCATTTTCCCCACAAGAGCAGGGTTAGTCTTGCGGGCCCCGTGACAATCATGGTTCCCTGTTTGAGGCAATGTTTTTATGGCCGGATGCCCTTCCTCACGCCAATCCTTAGTCGCCTCTTACGATGCGCAGGGATACAGTGTACCTATTCTGAATCGGGGTACACACCGGGATCATTCATCCCAGCAAGCTGGTACTCAATTTGCCGATCTCGGAAGGATGACAGGCTGAGTCAACCCCCCTGGTGTTAATTTAGCGATCGACCGGGATTCGAACTCAGGATCCTAAGATCCCAAGCCTGCACCCTAACCGCTAAGCCAACACTAGGCTTTGGTGACATGAACTCTAACATACAATTGCTGTCGTACACTCAAGGGTTCCTTAAAGCCTTATGGATCGGAATTGAAGCATTTGATCAATTCTCTGGTTCTAAAGTTATCTGGAAAATATAACTCACTCGTTCTTTATGGCAAATGTTTCACCAAAAGGCACTCGATGACGATATCGTGAGCGACGGCTGTGGAAACCGAAGGTAAACGACAATGCTGGGACCACGATGGCAATTTCAGCGTTTCAAACACAAATAAATAAATAAAAGGAAGCTCCACAAGGTTTTGAAAATATAAAACCATTAGGAAGTAATACTCTTGTTTTAGGCGCTCATTTAAAAATATAAAAACACTTTAAAAGAGCATTTCTTATGAACAACAGATCAGATCGATTTCAGAACACTGAAACTTTTATTCGCATGGGCCGAAAGCGAAACAAACAAAAATCTGCACTTCATTTAGTGCCTTCCTGGTGTTATTAGAGTTCAAATACGCTTGCTTACCGTCCATCTTACATCTCATATTTTCTATTACCTCCGTCATTAGAGGTTTTTCAACCTTTTTATTGTTTCCCTGTCTGCAGATCAGTACAAAGGACATACTAGCAGATGTTAATGGTGTCCTTGGCAACAAGGTGCTTGTCATCGTTCACAGCTGAACCCAAGGCCTGTTGATAGAGTACAGGCCTGATGAGCCCAAGTGGCTTCCTGCTGTGTCAAAGTTCCTTCTATCCTTATTATTCAACTTCAAATTCAATCAGCAGTTAGCAAATATTCCTTAAACCTCATATGATAAATCAATCGGAGTTATTTTAGAGGTTCAAATATTTTAGAGGAATCAACGGTTCAATTAACTTATCACCCAAAAGTTTTAAAAAGTTGTTTAAATATAACACTGCAAGTTCCAAGAGGCTGTAAATGTAATATTTCAGCAAATATGGCAGAGGGTTTAACCCAACATCCAACCCCTCCCTTCCACCCTTACCAGACAACCTACATCCCTTATGCGCCATAGAGACCATTTCCCACCTTATTAATCGATGTAAAACTTTTAACTTTTTCTTACACATGCAACTTATGTATCCATAAAGTATAGTTTGAAAATTAAAAACATACACTCTCTGGCTCCCGCCACTGTACTCAATAGAATAGTTCATTCAATGCTGAAGCATCATGAAACGTTTTGTTTTACACTTACTGGAAAGCAGCAAAAATTAATTGGAGAAATACTTGAAGCAAAGCTCGTCTCCACAACAAATATTAACAAAACAGCTGCAACGGCTTCTTCCCAAATCATAATTTTATTTTCAAGAGAAGATGGAGGCTCGTGGAAGAGCTAGAGGGCAGCGAGCGAGAGTGAGAGAGACAGATATGAGAGGAAATATATAGCCCATGTATATACATACACAAAAACTGTGTGCCTGTGTGCCCACAAGCCTGGTGTTGGCTTAGCGGTTAGGGTGCCGGCTTGGGATCCTAGGATCCTGGGTTTGAATCCCGGTCGATCGCTGAATTAACGCCAGGGGGGTTGACTCAGCCTGTCATCCTTACGAGGTCGGCAAATTGAGTACCAGCTTGCTGGGATGAATGATCACGGTGTGTACCCCGATTTAGAATAGGTACACCATGTCCCTGCGCATCATAAGAGCGTGACCAAGGGTTAGCGTCAGGAAGGGCACCCGGCCATAAAAACATTGCCTCAAACAGGGAACCATGATTGTCATGGGGCCCGCAAGGCTAACCCCCGCTCCAGCGGGGAAAATGGCCTTGTAACAAATATATATATATAAACACCATATATATGTGTACACGTACACACACACACACACACACACACACACACACACACACACACACACACACACACACACACACACACACACACACACACACACACACACACACACACACACACACACACACACACACACACACACACACACACACACACACACACACACACACACACACACACACACACACACTACATGACCAAAAGTATGTGGACACCGGAACATCAAAAATCTCATTCCAAAATCATGGGCATTAATATGGAGTTGGTCCCCCCTATGCTGCAATAACTGCCTCCACTCTTCTGGGAAGGCTTTCCACTAGATGTTGGAACATTGCTGCTGAGATTTGCTTCCATTCAGCCACAAGGGCATTGGTGAGGTCGGGCACTGATGTTGGGCGATTAGGCCTGGCTCGCAGTCAGTGTTCCAATTCATCCCAAAGGTGTTCGATGGGGTTGAGGTCAGGGCTCTGTGCAGGCCAGTCAAGTTCTTCCACACCGATCTCGACGAACCATTTCTGTATGGACCTCGTTTGTGCCCGGGGGCATTGACATGCTGAAACAGAAAAAGAACTTCCCCAAACTGTTGCCACAATCGTCAAGAATGTCATTGCATGCTGCAGCGTTAACATTTCCCTTCACTGGAACGAAGGGGCCTAGGGAACTAAGGAGCTTTACACCACTCCAGCTGACGCTTGGAATTGCTCAAGGTGAACTTCGGCTTGTGTGCGGCTGCTCGGCAATGGAAACCCATTTCATGAAGCTCCAGACTAACAGTTGTTGTGCTGACATTGCTTCCAGAGGCAGTTTGGAACTCGGTAGTGAGAAATGCAACAGAGGAAAGACGATTTTTATGCGCCACACGCTTCAGCACTCACGGTCCCATTCTGTGAGCTTGTGTGGCCTACCACTTCGCAACTGAGCTGTTGTTGCTCCTAGACATTTCCACTTCACAATAACAGCACTTACAGGTGACCGGGGCAGCTCTAGCAGGGCAGAAATTTGATGAACTGACTTGTTGTAAAGGTGGCATCCTATGACGGTGCCATGTTGAAAGTCACTCAGCTCTTCTCTACGGCCCATTCTACTGCCAATGGGTGTCTCTGGAGATTGCATGGCTGTGTGCTTGATTATACAGTGCATCCAGAAAGTGTTCAGACCCCTTCACTTTTCTCACATTTTGTTATGTTGCAGCCCTATGCTGAAATCGTTTAAATTCATTTTTTCCCTCATCAATCTACACTCAATACCCCATAATGACAAAGAGAAAACAGGATTTTAGAAAGTTTTGCAAATTTATTAAAAATAAAAAACGGAGATATCACATTTACATAAGTATACAGACCCTTTGCTATGACACTTGAAATTTAGCTCAGGTGCCTCCCATTTCTCTTGATCATCTTTGAGATGTTTCCACCCCTTGTCTTGGAGTCCACCTGTGGTAAATTCAATTGATTGGACATGATTTGGAAAGGCAGACACCTGTCTATATAAGGTCTCACAGCTGACAATGCATATCAGAGCAAAAACCAAGCCATGAGGTCGAAGGAACTGCCTGCAGAGCTCAGAGACAGGATTGTGTCGAGGCACAGATCTGGGGAAGCCTACAAACAAAATTTCTGCTGCATTGAAGGTTCCCAAGAGCACAGTGGCCTCCATAATTCTTAAATGGAAGAAGTTTTGAACAACCAGGACTCTTCCTAGAGCTGGCCGCCCGGCCAAACTGAGTAATCGGGGGAGAAGGTAATGGGAAGAGAGGTGACCAAGAACCCGATGGTCACTCTGGCTAAGCTCCAGAGATCTTGTGTGGAGATGGGAGAAACTTCCAGAAGGACAACCATCACTGCAACACTCCACCGATCTGGGCTTTATGGCAGAGTGGCCAGACGGAAGCCTCTCCTCAGTGAAAACACACATGAAAGCCCGCTTGGAGGTTGCAAAAAAGTACCGAAAGGACTCTCAGATTGTGAGAAACAAGCTTCTGTGGGCTTTCATGTGTCTTTCACTGAGGAGAGGCTGCCGTCTGGCCACTCTGCCATAAAGCCCAGATCGGTGGAGTGTTGCAGTGATGGTTGTCCTTCTGGAAGTTTCTCCCATCTCCACACATGATCTCTGGAGCTCAGCCAGTGACCATCGAGTTCTTGGTCACCTCTGTTACCAAGGCCCTTCTCCCCCGAGTGCTCAGTTTGGCCGGGCGGCCAGCTCTAGGAAGAGTCCTGGTTGTTTAAAACTTCTTCCATTTAAGAATGATGGAGGCCACTGTGCTCTTGGGAACATTCAATGCAGCAAAAAAATTTTTGTAGGCTTCCCCAGATCTGTGCCTCGACACAATCCTGTCTCTGAGCTTTGCAGGCAGTTCCTTCGACCTCATGGCTTGGTTTTTGCTCTGATATGCATTGTCAGCTGTGAGACCTTATATAGACAGGTGTGTGCCAATCCAAATCATGTCCAATCAATTGAATTTACCACAGGTGGACTCCAATCAAGGTGTAGAAACATCTCAAAGATGATCAAGAGAAATGGGAGGCACCTGAGCTAAATTTCAAGTGTCATAGCAAAGGGTCTGAATACTTAAGTAAATATGATATTTCCGTTTTTTATTTTTAATAAATTTGCAAAACTTTCTAAAATCCTGTTTTCTCTTTGTCATTATGGGGTATTGAGTGTAGATTGATGAGGGGAAAAATGAATTTAAACGATTTCAGCAAAAGGCTGCAACATAACAAAATGTGAAAAAGTGAAGGGGCATGAATACTTTCTGAATGCACTGTCTATACCTGCCAGCAATGGGTGTGGCTGATACAGCCGAATCCACTAATTAGAAAGGGTGTGTGCATACTTTTGGCCATGTAGTGTGAATATACAGACTTGGCATTTAATATGGAATATTTTTTTTGTGGGGGTGAACTTACTTTTCAAGATGACTTAGAACCAAAAGTTCATTGGAATTATGTTGAAATTATTCTAGATTTTGTTAATGTGACCTTTAAAAGAAACAAAAACCACATTTGACATTTCGAAGCAAATAAATTGATCCTTGAAAGTGATGTAAACTGATATCGAACTCAATTCACAGACAGTACTGTGTTAAACTTCTGTACGTTTTCCAGAAGTATCTCTTTATTTTGCACATTAGCCAAAAAAGATTTCAACAAAAACAAAAGCTAAATTATGACTGGGATTACGGACAGTAAAATTACAGTTCAGTACTTCGTGTAACCCCCACGAGCATTCAGGAGAGCACGTACACGTCGAGGCATGTTGTTCACGAGATTTGCCAAGGTTTGGACAGGAATCGCTTGCCATGCAGTGACAATAGCCTGCTGCAATTCACGCACAGAGGTCGGCTGCTGGTCCAAGTTGTCGATTTGACGCGTTAATTCTGCCCACAAGTTCTCTATCGGATTCATATCCGGGGACATGGCAGCCCACTCCATATGCTCTTCACCACGGTCAGAAAGAAAGTGTTGGATCATGCGAGCACGATGAGGCCGTGCATTGTCATCTTGGAAGACAAAGTTTCCTCGAAAGGCTGCACGAGCAAATGGAAGCAATGTTTCTTCCAGAATGACCCTGCACTTGAACTGGTTCAGATTTCCATTCAGAACAACCAGGTCAGTTTTGCCCCCTGCATGAAAAGCAGCCCAAACGGTCACCCCACCACCTCCAGCTTGGACTCTTGGCACTATACAATCTTCGTTGTGGGCTTCATGCACTTGTCTGCGCACTTGGACGCGGCCATCTTGACGATAGACCAGAAATCTAGACTCGTCACTGAAGGTCACGTGATTCCAGTGTGTTGGCTGCCATTGACGGTGCTCTCTGGCCCACTGCAATCGGCGCTGGCTGTGTTGTCTGGTCAGGCGTGGCTTTCTCAGGGGACGCCTGGCACGATAGCCTGCTTGAACCAGTCATTGGTTCACTAGCCTTCTGGATACAGGCACATTTGTCAGTTGCTGCCACTCAGCCCTAAGCCGATTAGCTGACTTGGTACGGCCATTGCAGACTAACCGGTGCAGCTGGCGATCATCTCTCCTTGTGGTTCTGCGTGGACGTCCTGGCCTCGGTATTGGAGTAGAGACACCCCTCTGAGCATTTCGTTTCAGGATCTTTGACACCTGACCTTGAGTGATGCCATACTGCCGAGCAATAGCACGCTGTTTCATGCCAGAATTTCGTAAAGCCACCACTCCATGACAAACAGCATTGTCAAGTTGACGGACCATCTCCAGAGGAAGCGGCAATAACTTTTGTAGACGTGCAGCAGTTGTTTTCCACTAATACAGAACGCAACAACCCTTGTATACCCGACCGTGAAGCCAATCGTCAAATGTACCTGTCCTTACATTTTGTCACGCCACCTGTGATATAATCCTGTTATTGACTTCTTGCTGCGAAAGACAATCAGTGACATGGTTCTTTCAACAAAGACATCACCGAAGGGTAAAGGAAACTCACCAGATTGATATACTGAGTTCAGAAAGTAAACCCAAGTCAAGAAAAAATATATATTCCATATTAAATGCCAAGTCTGTACATTATGAATGATATGGTGTGCTGAACCATGGCTGATGTTCAATTCGGAGACCACTTCATCCAGTGTAATGTGAGGCTTTTCCCTTAGCACGTGCTCAACTCCTGCAACCATTTCTGTTGTGTCGACTGTATGAGGCCGGCCCAAGCGAGCAGCGTCTGCAACACTGGACACTCCACTTTTAAACTTTGTCCCAGTCGTACACCTGCTGCAGCGATAAACATGCATCACCATATTGCATCTTCATTCTGTGATGGATTTTACTGGGATTCACACCCTCACTTCCCAGGAAACAGATGACAGAACGTTGCTCCTCCCTGGTGCATGCTTCTAAGGGAGCCACCATCTTGGAACTGCTCAACTGACATCATACTCTCAATGTTGCCAGATCTAAAACAGGCAAAACACGACTCTTACTCATAGATATAACATAAGTCGTCTCCAACTACACATATTACATTCTCGAATTTATATCGCCATTTTAAGGTTACTTATTGACTGGCCCTCGTGTGTATATATATATACTTACACACAAACACATATACACATGCACCAGAATATCAGATTATAGCCATGTTAACATTTAAACTCAGGCGAGAGACCTCAAAAAGGAGTGTGCAGTCCTCTGACCTCATTTGATATTCATATAAAGCATTTTGTTCGGCTGACATGATGACCAAGAGATATGCACACTTGCCTTTGAACTGTCTTGCCTGGGTTTGAATCCCGACCCTGCTATAAACTACCACCCTGGCGCTTCACAGGCTTCACAGTTCATTCAAAAATTGTGTGCCGTTCCTCGGATGGATGTTAAACGGTCGTCCCGTCTGCCGGAATTAGTTGGTGGATGTTAAAGATCCCACGGTGTCCGTAGAAGAAGTAGGTGGGTATTAGGTGGGGAAGTAGGTGTCTGAAGAGTCGGCAAGTTATCGCCAGCACCCTGAACTAATTACAAATCCCTGCCCTAACTTGGTTGAATGTAACGGACCAGTCGGTTCATGAAAGACTTGGCCAAAAACCTCCCCTGGCCAACTTCACAAGAACTTGCGAATAGTGGCGGTTAAAGGAAGAAGAAGAAGAAGAAGCAGAAGAAGAAGCAGAAGAAAGAGAAAAAGAAAGCCATATTGCTGAAATCCAGTTGTTGATCTTATCACTTCTTCAAAAAATCAGGCAACCTCATGAGTGCACGAATAACTGCAAGTGACGTCATAAACATGCCACGAGTCATGTCCGATAAAATTAAAATGTTTAAATCGTGCCGGTTCGTCACACGTTGGCCGCCTGTGCACTCGCCTCAGCTTTCATTGGGTCCCAGTGGCTCTTTAAACGCACCACCAAAGTTGAACTAACAGTTCTTCTTCAAAGCCAACATCCAACGGAACAGTTTACAGCAGCGCACACAGGTGTGCCTGGCACAAAATATAACCACAGCATGCGCCTCCACATTGCACAGGCCTTATATAAATCGACCACAGAACGCGAGGAACTATCGGCATTTCATGCATACTTTCCAACTCTCGCAAGGAAAATATCAAATTCTCGTTGCAAATGTGATCTTGCATCAAAAATCTGCATAACAAACATTTTCCAGATATGCATTTCAAACAGCCTCTGTGACTGGGGCAAATGGCTTAAGTACAAACCTCTCCAAAATATGCCAGTTCACCTGGAGGTATTTTGTTGAGGAAAATTACTTTCGCTGGGAATTGCAAAGACGAGGGGGCTCAGAGAAGGAGCATGGGCCATATGGAGACTATTAAGAAAAAGTGTTGAAAAACCACCAATGGGGTGTGGAGAAAACGCATTGGAGTTGGGGGGAGGAGGGGAGGAGGGGTGACGGAAGAAGCACAAGTGAAGGTAGCGGGCTGCACAGACATTGGCCAATTCACGGGGGAGGGGTTTGCGGATATGGGTTGGGTTGACTGATTAAGAAAGTTCAATTCTTCACAATGACTCAGAAGTCTCAATCCTAACTAATGAAGATGTTTTGAGTACTGTGTGTACAAACGTCAGTATATGTACAACAGAATATGTGAGCATGTATAAGAAGGAGTGACAATGTACAAGCGTGTGTACGAGAGTGCATGTACAAGAGCATGCGAGAGCAAGAGGCAGATGACAGGTCACAAATTAAAAGAGAAATTGCAAGGTGGAATTGAACAAGACAGGAGTAGACAGATGGAATCTTAAATAGGATATTGTGGATAGCTGTGAGATGTCTGTGGGCTAAGGCCTGAACGGAAGAGTGAGAAGCGACATGGAAAGGTGAATTCAGAGAAAAGGGGAACACACAAATGGATGCGACTGGATATCCTTAATCTGGGAAGAACAACAAGGTTAGCATTGCTCAATGAATGCATAAGGCATAGAAAGGAAAGGAAATGGATGCAGAAAAAGACCAGGAGGCCATAAACTCATCTGTGATGGGAAGGTAGGACATTGGGATTCTACCTCTAATAAGAGCCAAATGTTCTGCGCATCATTGGCTCTATATTGCCAGGTGGGATTGGTACCCCAATTGTGCGGTGAACAAATGGTAGATACAAGTGGTGAGGAATTAATGGATGCCAAAGAGTGTGAGGCAAGATAAACTTATTACACGGGTATAACGAGAGAAATGGACGGATATGATGATCAACATCTGCAATGTAACAGTGCATTCGAGACCGGATAACGCATGATCAATGCTACAGAGACTTTAGAGAAAGGTACTGTGTGATTAGAGCAACATCCACCACATTCATTCATTCATTCAAGTATATGGAGCCGTTTTCCGTGGATTTGTATCATTTCTGTTGTCCAGTTATTCAATTACTGGAGTGCCCCCTAAGGATCAAAGAAAATATTTCAGAGAATTTGATCAATGTACCAGCACACAATAGCCTCCTCCTTTCGGTGTCCGTTTGCAAGCACCATGGGATATTGACATGCATTCGTGAATGTTGGCAGATATGACAGCCGGCTTAACATCTCCTCTGAAGAGGTGTGTATTCTCTGATGGAACACCATGCCCAGAGATGTGATTAGTCGCATGTGAAGTGGATTGTATGCTCATTTACTCACAAGCACCCACAACAATGTGGAAAAGGTAAGATAATGTATTTTGTACGATTAACTTATACGTATACTTATACTTATAGTACACGGGCTGGCAGGATGGCCTACAGGTACGCACACTCGCCTCTGAGCGGCCTAGCCTTGATTTGAATCCCGGCTCAGCTATAAACTGGATCTTGGTGTTTCACATGGGGGGCGATCTATCAATATATGCGCCATCCCTCGGATGGACGTTAAACTGGGAGTCCCACCTGCTAGCATCAATTGGTGGACATCAAGGATCCAATGGTGTCCTTTGAGAAGAGTAGGCGAGCTATCGCCAGCACTCTTAACAAATTACAAATTTTCTTGCCATGACCGACTGCTGAGGAGGCAATAGCAAACCACCTAGTATAACTTGTGCCAAGAAACTGCATTGGCAGCAGCAACGTTCTGTAAACAGTTACAAACCGGGCCCTTTGCAAACGCTGGAATGGACAATCTTAACCAGCTCTGTACCTCCTCATCCGACGTGTCGCACTCGTATTCATCTTCAGCTGGCTTGTTCTCCGCTGGTACAGGAAGGTCAGCAGCTACATCCCGCTCAGGTAATTTTCCATCACCAACAACCTCGTGAACCTGGAAAACATTCAAAACGTTGTGAAAAATAATTTCAACCGAGTGTATATTCCTAATTTCATCTCCCACAGGAGTTTTGGATTATTCTTCTCCATATCAATTTGTCCACTCTTAAAGATCCACTCTCATGTCATCCTCCTGGATCCTTTTGTTAAGTATACTGAGTATCATTTTCCATTTTAAATTGCCCGCTGCACCATCATAAATTATTGCATCCCAGTGGTTCTTTAAATGGCCCACAGGTGCGGCCATTCAGGATACTGAACATATAACCATCACCGAGGACAATAAAGCATACTGCTAAGTCATGAAGTTCAAGGTTTACTTCAGGCACCTTCAACCTTGCCTGCTGTTGGTCTTTAACCATTCTTTATACAAATGCAAAACAAAACGTTGCACAGAACAAGTGTATACTATACAATGGCGAGATATGAGCAGTGGAGGAATCAATCGTACAATGATATTTTGCACAACTCAGGACCAAATCCTCATGCTACTGCTGATATCACACGATTATGACTCATGAGCTGCGAGCTGAGTGGCCAATAAAGTGTCGACATTTTAAAAAGCCTATCCATGCCCTGCAGGCAAAAGGCATTAGTTGGTGGATGTAAAATATCCCACGGTGTCCTTCGCGAAGAGTAGGTGAACTATCACCCGTGCCGTGGCAAAATTACAAATTTCCGCCATAACCTATATCGTGCATTGCATCAGCAGCACAGCTGTTCCCTACTCAACTAATGATGCTTCCGCATAGCCTTGAGCTGCATACAGAGAAAGAAACTAGAACGGCACGCTTCGACGTCGTGACGTTGACCGATATGCCTCCGCCCACATTATTACATCATTACACATACTTTTGTACCAGGTTTGATTCAAATCCCTTCAGCTGTTCTCAAGTATCACGTTTTCATCTGACATGACCACTGACTTTTGATGCAGAAATCTAATCAGTTCAGCTTTGCATCATAATATATAATTGCACTAAGTTTGGTCAAAACACCATCATTGATTCACAATGGTCGAGCAGCAACAGAATTTTACTTAAGGGGAGCTCTGACCTTTGACCTCTTGACCCCATAACCTAATCTGTTTATCTTTACATCATAATGCATATTTGCACCAAGTTTGACTTAGTTCCCTTCAGCTGTTCTTAAGTTATCATGGAAACGAAAACCTATTACAGACTCTGACCTTTGACTTCTAGTCCCCAAAATCAAAACAGTTCAACTTTGCATCATAATACATACCTGTACCAACTTTGGTCAAAATCCCATCAATGGTTCACAAGTTGTCGCGGTAACAGGAATTTTACCTAACATGACCTCTGACCTTTGACCCTTGACCCTTGACCTAGTGACGCCAAAATCTAATCAGTTCATATTTACATCATAATATATACTTGTACCAAGTTTGGTCAAAACACCATCATTGATTCACAATGTTTTGTTGACAAAGCACATTCACAAAGCAGTAACATAATTTTTACTTAACGGGGCCTCTGACCTTTGACCTCTTGACCCCATAAAATATTCTGTTATCTTTACATCATTATACATACCTGTACCAAGTATGACTCAGATCCCAACAGCCATTCTTAAGTTATTGCGGTAACGAAAACCTATCACGGAAGCACGGATAAACGCACAGACAACCTGAAAACATAATGCCTCCGGCCACTTCGCCGGCGAAAGCATAAAAAGTGAATGAAATCTTCATGAGAAAATCGGCATGCATGAATAAAGAAATAGGAATTAATAAATATGAATGAATAAATATGAACAAAGAAAAACAAAAATGAACAAAATAATTTGTACAACATGCAGTTCAACATGGCTACGTTTTCATGATTACAATCGATTTTTTATTTGTCCACAGTGGCTTCGATTCAAACCGGAACGAAGACCACATTGTGATGCGTAGGGTTTTGGAAAGATTTGATGGCCTTTTTGCACTTTCAAGACCTCAAGATGGCCAGCTCTTCATGCAATTGAAAACATTCCAGCCATGAAACTGAACAAAACTATTGGCAAGCCATTAGAAAGCACCTTTTATCCTGTACTGACATGGGTAGGAAGAACCATGAAACCGAGGATAAAGTCCAATTTAGGCCATGGAGCCACAACAGGTTCTGGACCGTTGTGTACCGGG
Organism: Myxine glutinosa; assembly: GCF_964187855.1. NCBI lineage: Eukaryota > Metazoa > Chordata > Myxini > Myxiniformes > Myxinidae > Myxine > Myxine glutinosa. Next base: position 14,080,435 of record NC_136270.1, on the reverse strand, counting down.
AAAGAGGACACACAGGTACGGCAGGAGTTTTGCAGCAAAAGAAAAAAAATACAAAAAAGCTTCAAACTCTGGTTCCAGCAACTTCCCCTGTATTATGTCAAAAGGCACACGGCAGCCCCTCCCTACGGTGAGGCTCAAGATCCATCACTTCTGGAATTATCGTTAAAATTCCGTCCTGCAGCCCACCACCAGGGCAGAGCAGGCGAATGGCCTGCAGGGGGCTCACATTACAGGCCAATTGGTGGTGGTGAAGAGCGGCTGCCAAAAGGCCAGTCCAGGCCTCGTCACAAATGCATCAAATAGCAATTCTCAGGTGTTGATGCAGAGCTTGCTTGAAGCAAGACCAATGGTATTACTAACGGATGGTGGTGTATCGAACCATGCCATATTCTACACCAGGTCTCAACTGCTATTCTTTTCTAATTAAAATAAATCTCAAAAAGCAGTTTGTAAGTGGAGAATCCACGGTCACACAAATTGCAAGTCTCGTGCTGTGCAATACCCTGTTTTTCATTTTACTTGTATGGAGATCACGACGACGACATGCCATGTGACCATAGCGGTGAGAGAGAGCGCTGCCATCACTGGGCAGGCATCGTGTGCCCAGCAACCAAGCATCCTCCCGGCGGTGGAGATCATGTGACTGCAATATGCAGAAAAAATGAAAATGACGTCTTCATCTTACCATCTGCATGAAGCAGTCACCCGATGCCCCCATCCTCTTTGGGAAGACACAATACTTGGCAGATGACACGGGCAAAGTCCCAGATGGAGATCGCTTGGTGATCGGAACCTCAGATCTGAGTTTGGCTTGGGGGACGACAAACTATTTGGTGTCACCTTCATTATTTCCGGTTACCGGAAACCGGTTAGGGTGCTGGCTTGGGATCCTAGGATCCTGGGTTCGAATCCCGGTCGATCGCTGAATTAACGCCAGGGGGGTTGACTCAGCCTGTCATCCTTCCGATGTCGGCAAATTGAGTACCAGCTTGCTGGGATGAATGATCACGGTGTGTACCCCGGTTTAGAATAGGTACACCGTATCCCTGCGCATCGTAAGAGCGTGACCAAGGGTTGGCGTCAGGAAGGGCATCCGGCCATAAAAACATTGCCTCAAACAGGGAACCATGATTGTCATGGGGCCCGCAAGGCTAACCCCCGCTCTAGCGGGGAAATGGCCTTAAAACGATTATTCATTCATTCATTCATTCATATATATATATTGGAGGGTGCGTTGACACTACATCCAATTCTGCAAGTATGATGGTGAACGCCAGTCTAGCGATAACATCGCAAGATATCTGAAATGTTTGTGAAATGTAGGAGCCAAACTCTTTTCAAGCTTGCAATATGTTCACGTGCATATTTACTTCGACTACACCAACCATGTACACCACAGCTGGAAACATCCTTGACATACGTGAGGGTCTTTTACTGTGTTCACAGGCTGTTCTGCATCCATCTCAGCAACAGTACAATAGGAACTCATTGAACCGGCTTCACGGTATCCTGTGGTGTACATCGTGTAAGGGCATATGCAGTGGCATATGTACATATGCTCAGTGTAGCCTCCATGCAGTGCCGCATATTTACACCGTCTCATGGAAAGTGACACCAAGGTGTGCTTCAATCTCTTCCTCAACACTGTTAACCGTGTCCTCTTAAGTTGTGTATTCGCCTGTCTCTTCCATGTTGATCTCAGCATACGCATGGTGTACATTAAATTAAGTCGCAAGATTCACAGTGGTCTGTGCTGTACATTTGATTGACTGTCAAATTATTTGATTTGATTGATTGACTTGTGTCAAAGTGGTGGCATGTTCATGTACATGGTATCCTCAACATGAGGAGACAATCTATATATTACATATGCTTATTATGCCTTCGCCGACGAAGTCGCCACAGACATTATGTTTTCAGGTTGTCCGCAGTAACTTGTGAACCAGTAATGGGATTCTGACCAAAGTTAGTACACTTATGTATTGTGGTGCAAAGATGAACTTATTTGATTTTGGGGTCAAGAGGTCAAAGGTCAAATGTCAAAGTCTGTAATAGGTCTATAACTTGAGAATGGATGAAGGGATCCAATTCAAACTTAGTACAGGCATGTATAATGATGTAAAGATTAACCGATTCGATTTTGAGGTCAAGAGGTCAAAGGTTAAATGTGACACTCACCGTCAGGTAAAAATTATGTTGCCGAGCTAACTTGTGAACCAGTCATGGGATTTTCACCAAACTTGGTATAATTATATATCATGATGCAAAGATAAACCGATTCAATTTTGGGGTCAAGAGGTCAAAGATCAGAGGCCATGTCAGGTAAAAATGTGATAACTTGAGAACAGCTCAAGGGATTTAAATCAAACTTGGTACAGGTATGTATAATGATGTATAACTTATTAAATTTTAGGGGTCAGGAAGACAAAGGTCAGAAGTCATGTTAAATAAAAATTATGTTGCCACACCAATTTGTAAACAAGTGATGGGATTTTGAACAAACTTGGTACAACTATATATGATGCAAAGATGAACTTGTTAGATAATGGCATGAACAGATAAAAGGTCAGAGGTCATGTCAGGTAAGAATGTTATACTTGAGAACAGCTGAATGGATTTCAATCAAACTTGGGACAAGTATTATAATGTAATAACATTATAATACTTGTAGACAGAGGCATATCGGTTGAAGAATGTCGTTCTAGTTTGTTTTCTTTTGAGGAAAGAGGGATATGGGGGAGTTATGAGAGGAGCCTTACCCATTCATTACGATGAGCCTCTATTGTTCATCAACTTATAGGTAGTGCAAATGAACGAGTTTAACACCACCATCAAACAACAGGATCATTTAAGGACAGGTCCGTAAACAAAAAAGCCCGTTTTTTTCCGATCCTAAGGATTTAATCCTAAAAATTGCAGATTATCAAAATTGCACTTTTTACATAGCTCGGTGTCCAGTCAGGCAGTGGAAATAATATATTTGGAAAATATCTAAAGAAGAATCCAGAATTAGAAATCAAAGGTGAACGATAAAATATACCACAAGAACGACACTTGGTAGAGAGCATACCTCGGACACACTGTACAGTCTACGTTTAGTATCCCACTGATAGGACGGATTTGGATCCGGACATGAACCAAAATCTAATCGGCTTGTTCAGGTCACTTACCTAACTCATCCACAAAGTTTTATCAAAAGTCATCCACAACTTTTTGAAATATCATGCTTATATCGATTTCTGGCCATGTCACTCAAAAGTGAAGAATCACTTGAAGATTTTAAAAATTCTAATTGGGACCCTGATCATACCCTGACCTACCCCTAAATTTCATACCCTGAACTACCCCTCGTTTTTGGCCATATCACTCAATGGTGAAGAATCACTTTAAAAATTATACTAGCTGGATCCGGATTCGGATCCGAATCTTCACCAAAATTGAATCAATTTCTCCTTGTCAGACACCAAACTGTCCACCAGGTTTCGGCCAAATCCGTCCACAACCTTTTGAGATATCATGCTTTACAATCGGTTTTGGGCCCATCACTCAATAGTGAAGGATCACAAAATCACAAAATCATGTTATGATCACAAAATTAATTATATGGTAAAATAATTAATATGGTATAATTTATACACATGACGTCAGCGTCATGTCATAGGGTCAGTGTGCTTCTTTAGTTAAATTTAACATTCCTGACTGCAAACCTCCTAACTGGTGATGAGCAGAGCAGAGAATGTGTTCGCGTGGCAGGTGACACTTGCTGCAAGCAGGTCGTGCAGCAATTGCTGGGGTGAGACTCGATCTTCTGTGCCTTGCTTCCTCGTCAAATTAGGGGGGTGCAATTTGGTTGAAATGTATGTATATCTATCTATCTATATCTATCCATCTATCTATCTATCTATCTATCTATCTATCTATCTATATATATATATATATATATATATATATATATATATTGTTACGGATACCGGCCCTAATAATGGTGGTTCTTGTTATCAGGGTTGATGCTTCTTGCTTATTGATGATGCGGATGTTGATAATGCTTATTGTGGTTAAAAGGGTTAAAAGCGCTCTGGGTAAAAGGTGGCCGGAAATCGGATCGTGACCCGGAAGAGATAAGGGGAGGAGGAGGGGAAGCAGGGAAGATCGTGAGGAGACGTGTTCTGATTGAGTTCCAGACCGAGCAGTCAAACGTGCAGGACAAGGGGACCTTGCCTCCTTGAAAAGCAGTCCGCACGATAGGAGATCGCCGAATTGCTGCGGCGCCTGCGTAGTCGGGTATCCTCGTTGAGGTTGCCGAGTATCCTCACCTCCCAACCCAGGTGCAAGAGAAAGCCGACCGCCATCTTCGCCACGCGCATCACCGGCAGTGACCGGGTTTTTGCGGCGCGTCGACCAGGCGTTACTCTCCGGCGGGCTGCCGAGGACGGCTGTACAAGTCAGTGGCTGTGGGAGGGTTATTGAGGAGACTCGCGGATTGAACCGCAACCGGGTACGTACCCGAAATCGTCTTTGGGGGGGTTTCCAATTCTACCACCATCGTGCTGGAGATTGGACCACGTGGCCTGCGGGTTGGTTCGATCGACTCCGCTTCCCCAGATTGGAATCGGAAATTGATTCCACGATCGCTGGAGCGAATCGACGTCGCCTTGGAGGCGTACAGAGACATTGGGACAAGGGCCGTGAGTTTTGGGGTTAACGGGCTCGGTAAGGTGGCGCCACCTGTAGATAGGAGTTATATTGTGAAGTGCTGTATTAATTGGGTCGTGATTCCTTTGTGGGATTTATAATATACTAGGGCATGCCCGTACTATATATATATCTAAAATTATATCCCCCCCCCCTCTATTTACATGAAATGGTTTGGTCCATGAAATGTTTTGGTCCATTCGCAACGCCAAAGCGAACGGCGAACGCTTTCCATGAAATGGTTTGGTCCATGAAATGTTTTGGTCCATTCGCAACGCCAAAGCGAACGGCGAACGGCTTGCGAGTACAGTGACAATCCCCCCCCTCTATTTACATGAAATGGTTTTAATTAGTTTTAAAACATAGTTTAACGCCAACATATGGCATGCCCGTACCCGTACTATCCGTAATGGCGCACGCTCTCACAGGAGCTCCGGAAGGTCGCATATCGCAGGAAAGCGAAAGAATCGCAAATTAGTTTTAATTAGTTTTAAAACATCGTTTAACGCCAACATAGCGCCAACATAGTTTGCCGACGGGAAATAAATGAATACGCTCTCAAATGTGCCATCCGAGGCAGAGTCTGTTCGCCACGTTCGGCACACGTGATAGCTCGCTGCTCTCTGATTGGTTGAATCGTTTTTTGGACATAGCTCGGTAACTACTTCTGCGATTAATTTCAAACCTTGAAAAGGCACATCCTCGGGTCCCCAGCAATATACCTGGCAAGTTTCAAGTATATCGGACCGGTAGTTGTCGAGAAACAGCGGTCACAGACAAACATACATACAAACATACAAACATACAAACATACAAACATACAAACATACACACAGAGATTGCTGGAATTATAGATAGATTGTGGTTTGTTCGTAACCCTTGGTGTGGACTCATTATTGATTGGCTTGTTTTTCAACCAAGGACAACACATCTTTCTGCCGGGGACTCCCTCGGGGTTCGGAGGTTTACGGAGACCAGAGGATAGGGGAGGACCCCGTAACAATATATATATATTGTACACAATTGTACACATCAATGTACAATGAAGAGGAAGAAGGAGATACACAGGGCAGCCTTATACAGTGTTATACTTATCCCCTGGACACGGGCCCGTTCACACTCAGTCACACTCTCAGACTCACTCACACGGGGTTGTAGATGGTCCGGTTGAGGTTCCACAGATGGCATCCACAGCTCGCTCCGGTCCCCGGCTCGTACCACGAAGCAGATGGTGATGGTGGACGGCAGGCAAGATTGCCCCGTGTCGGTGGCGCGGATCGGACAATTATACCCAGGGGGGGTAGGCTGGGCGATTATACTGGCGTACGTAATAGTTGTACCGGAGCCTTATACGCGCTCCCAGTATAGCTCGGTACAATGCGCCACTTCCCCAAGTCCTCTGCAATGCGCCGCTCCGGCAATGCTTTCCCAATGATGTCACCAAAGCCAAGCCAAGTCCCAGTTCTTTGCCACTGCCGTATGCACGCGAGTCCTTCTCAAATATCGAGTGCCATTCAGTCCTCTTGGTAAAACGCATTCGTGCAAGTCCTTCAATACCGGCGCCTTCCATAAAAGTCCTCTTGGTAAAACGCAATCGTGCAAGTCCTCCAATACCACTTAAGTCCTCGAGAGGGGCTTTGCGCTCGCGGTTATATAGCGCCGCTTCAGCCAACCCATGCCTCCCCCCCAAAGCCCTCTCCCTCCCACAGTTCTCTCGATGTCTCCATGTCTCTCGGTCCCTGCTCTCAAATGTTGTGTTTGTGTCCTTCCCCCTCTCTCCCCATCTTGTCTACCGCTCCCGATGTTATTTGTTTTGTGTGTCTGTTTGTCTTTCTGTGTGATTAATGTTCGCTCTTTCACGAGCCTCGATTTTGTATACAAATAAAAAATAAAAAAAACCCTCTCGAACCTCTAGCCACACCCTTACCACGCCCCTTAGCCATGCCCACTCGAGCCCTGGTTGGTTGTTGGGGTCTTACCGGCTCCGCCCTTGATGTTTGCTTGACGTGGCCACACCCCCGACCTCGCGCTCTGCCCCCCCCCCCCCCTTTCGGGCTTTACCTCGTGGCATTTGGGCTGGTTGGAGCGAGCAACTGGCAGCTAACGCTGCCGGCCCAATGCGTAACAAACTGCGAGGGGCAATGGGGTGCAGACTGGATGGGCGCAATGGGGCATGGGGTGCAGACTGGACAGTGCGCAATGGAGTCAATTGGAGGGAGGGCTGCAGAATGAACGGGACCTACTCTTATTTGTTTTACACAAGGCAGATGATAACTATTGGAAATGGCCTTATCTCACCTATACTAAGAAATAACGAACGTTCTAAGGTGACCTACGTGTTGTGTGTGGCCTAACTATGGGGTGCAACCTTTAACCTTTAATGATGTTAGCTGTGTGGGTTCTCAAAACCGCAACAATATATATATATACATATATATGCATATATATATATATATATATATATACATATATATACATATATATACATACATATATATACATACATATATAAACGTACAGATATATATACATACATATACATACATATATATATATATACATATATATACATATATATACATAGATAGATATATACATACATATATATACATACATATATATATACATACATATATATACATATATATACATATATCATATATCATATATCATAGAGAGTAACCCAGTTTTAGGACCGGCAGAGAAGATAACCGAGGAGGAAGTTGAGGAAGCGATAAAAGCAATGAAGAGTAGAAAAGCGGGAG